>NW_013531711.1:3589170-4055759 GCF_000836235.2 Papilio xuthus | reverse complement strand
GCTCGCGGCACAGGTCGGACCCGTGCGCGTACAGCATGTACTGCTCCAGCTCTATGTTCTGTACACAATATATTTGTTACCAATTATCACATTACTAATAAAATAATTTCAAATTAATCTAAGAATTTTATTATATATTAATTATATATGTGTCCATAATAATAATTCATCAATACCTCACAAGACACAGCGCTTCAGTTATTTTGAGTGAGTGCCTGCATCTGGTTTGCGAATTACACAGTGTCACATAAACCTATTAACCAAAACCTGTAAACCTAACCTAACCCCCCCAAGTCAAAAAAGTACATGTTAAAAGAGCTTACGTAGCCGCCAGCCTACTGACCTTAGCCAATTGCGCTAAATGTTGATTCTGTACAATGGAGGCCCTGTACGTGGCCAGGCCTCCCTCCGCCAGTCCGGGGAACATGCGGAACAGATGTATGGAGGAGAGGAACTCCACCACCGCGTCCCCGAGGAACTCCAGCCGCTCGTTGTGCTTGATCTCTGACTCTGTCTCGCTGCGCTTGCCGAACCTCGACATTATGTTTATCAGTGTCACAATACCTGCGAGGAAAATTATAATTTACTAGTGTAGTCTGCGACTCCGTCCACGCGGAATTTAAAAAAAAACTGAATTAGTACACTATGTGTTCTTCCAAACTATGTTCTTCATCTATGCCTCATTTCATCAAGATCCATTGAGCCGTTCTGCAGATGCCTTCTAACAAACATCCATCCATACATCTAAACATTTGCATTCATATTATTAAAATATTAAGAAAGGAGTAATCAGTGGATGGATTTAGACTGATTATGATGATGAAGAAGAAGGGAGTAAAAAGATAGTTTTGTAATTTGTATATAATCAAATAAGTTTAGTTTAAAACTTACCCTTTTTCCTAGTATAATGTATCCTCCTATCTCCATACTCGGGCTGTCGTATCCCACAGTTAGTGAGACTGTTCCTCGCATGATCAGGATTGGTGCCAAAGTTCTCTCTGTACGATGGATGTGTGAAGGCAGTCTGCAGCAGGAGACGTTTCTTGAACACGTAGCCTATCTTCTTCTCCAAACTATCCAACGATTTGTGGAACCGAAGATGTCTTACTAGCACTGGGATTAACATTGCATGCTGAAATAAAACATTAAAAGATTTGCTTAAAAGCGTCTTATTGCGTTGATTACGCGTTTAAAACATGTAAAAAGCCCGTAATAGCTACGGTAAGGTAGTATTTTCTATTGATGTTTGCAAAGATTAGTCGTAAAAGGTAAAGCCAAGAAACAAAACCTAACTTAAAATTAATATATTATGAATAATTAGCACAAGACTTACTTGTACGACATCGCACATGAGTCCGGTTGTATGGAAACCCTCGGATGAGATGGCAACTGTGACATCTCTCTTCATCTTGGTCTGAGTGCGCATCTCCTGCAGCTTGGCCTCCTTGGTGGCCAACTTCTGCCGCTCCTTGTACGATGGCTTCGCCATGTTGGCGATCAGATGACGGTACTTCACGTAATAACGCCACGCCTTTTGATATCTAGAGGGAGAAACAAAAAAATCTACTAAAACTTGCACCACATGTGCATTAACAACAAAACTAATTTTAACCAGTGAGGTGTCAATAAATATGAATTTTTGCCTCAAACATAATCAGGGTAAAGTTAGTATGTTTTTTTATGACAAAATAGCGTTATTTTTGTACAACTTTTAGGAAAAACCGTTTTTATTTGATACTGAAACCTGGATAAAAGAAATAAAATTATTTTATTTAATAAATAAATGCTTGTAGATATTATTTTATGAGCAAACTTACTCAGGATTGCCAGCATAGCTGAGCTGTGGTGGCCGGATGCCAAAATGAACTATTTCGGGGTAAAACTTCTTGATAGCGCTGGGATCTTTCATCTCCTTACTGACCGGAGGGCTGCGGTCCAGCTGGTCCACGCGAACTGAACACGGCTTCTTACCCGGGTACGTCACTATCATTCCTAGGAACAAAAAATTAAATGTAAAATGAAAAAAAATATTATTCAGTATTCAATACCATAAGCCAAAGAGCCTAAAATACATAAATTAAGTCAGCACTCGTAGCCAAAGTGGGATACCGAGAGTAGAAGAAGAAAAATGCGGACGGAGTTGCGAGTAATACGTAGTACATATATAAATATCACATACCTTTAATCCTGTCAACAAACTTTTGCCACTTGTAATGATCCATAGAATGGACCTCTTCCAATGTGTCAGGTGGTATCAGCAGGCCACTCTCGTCTATTAAGTATTTTAGTACTTCACACATCGATAATACCTATAATTACATTAATTACTGCTAAATTAAACATTTAAAAGAGTTTAAAAGATTTTAAAAGAGTTTTAATACCTCACATCCTCCCTCCGGTAAGTACCGTACAAACCGTGGCATGAAATGAAACTGGGAACATGTTGTTTCAGTCGCCTTGCCAAGATCCAAATCCACTAGTTCTAACAACTCGTAGAATAGATATTCCTCTGAAAATATTCAATCATATAAAGTACACAGATAAAAAAAATTGTTAATATTATAAATTCAAATTTTTGGATGGATGGATGTTTCTTGGAAAGTATGTCCAAAATAGCTGCATGGATCTTGCTGAAATTTGGCATACATGTAGAACATTGTCTGGAAAAACATATAGGCTACTGATTGCTTTTTTTTTAATTCCACGCGGACGGATTCGTGGGGGACAGCTAGTTAAACATAAAGTAGAAAGTACTCCTAATTTAATTACTTCTTGGAGCTGAGCATTGTAAAAATATTATAGTACATACCAAATAGATCCAATTCCTGTATTGAGAAGTTTTGAGGCGCAGGTTCCTCTACATACAATATGGTGTATTCAATATTGAACCTTATCACCTTGCATGTAGGTAGTTTCGAGAGCTTGTAGTGTGAGAACATTGAAAAGCCGGAGAAGAGGAACTCATGTTCATCATGCGCTATGATCGTTGGGGCTTTGATTAAGAAGTTAGTTGGTGGTGACACTGTTATCCTTGAATTAAAAAAAAATCATAATTGTAACTTTTTTCTGTAATATCAGATGGAAATAGACCTATCACAAAATTTACTGCGTTTGAAATTTTATTTTTCAATTAGTAACATAAATGTCAATGGATGCAAAATTCAATTATCGGTTTAAGTTATTTTAAGCTTGGCTTGCCTAATACATTACTAGAATTACTATAATGAGAAAATTTGATTAAATTACAGACATAAAAAAAATTATAACCTCCTTTTTGAAGTCGGTTAAAAACCGCTATTGGATTTTTACCCCAAACAGATGCCTGCACCCGCACAAAATCACAATACTATATTTACTTCACTTACCTATAATGGTACAATTTATCAATGTTACTCTCAGTAGGTCTACACTTCGGGTAAGCCTCCTCACCAGCGTACACACCGTGCCTCATGCCGTAGCGACGTGCACGCGCACTGCATCGACACAGCGGCCCACCATTCATCTCACCTGTGTTGTTAAACCTATGGAAAAAGATATAAAAGAAACAAGATAACAAAGGCAGTAGAGCAACCAGCTTTAATATTGATAAAAGCTAACCGAAATAAAAAGTATTTGGAATATAAACATAAAAGTTCAATAAAAAAAATTCTGTTTTGTGTCTAAAAGAAAAGCTAACAAAAAACAAAAAGAATAAATTTTATTTTTTCTATAATAGTTTAATATATTTCTAATAGAAAGAAAGGATAATTCTGACTTTGTCTAAATTTTGATTATTATAATTTCACTTTTTGCCTTTTTCCTATAGATTGTATTCAATATATATTTCTATACAGTAAAATTAAAAAAAAAATCAGTTAACCCAGTTTATATATTTCGAAAATAAGTAAAGTCTAGTTATAAATTGTGCAATCAACATACCACATTTCAGGATGAAGACGTCTCGGATGGCTCTGTTTTCTCTGAAGCTCCATCATGATTCTATCAGAATAGCCCTGCAGACCATCTTCATCCATGCATTCATCACTGTCTGACGATGATGAACTTTTGTCATCCACTAGGAAAAATAAATAAAAGATATTTTAAATGCAAATATGCTCAAAAAAAATTTACCTTGTTAGATCCTAACATGGAAGACAAATTATCAAATTTAAAAGGTACCAGGTAGAAATAAGGTACCACCAATCTTGTAAATAAAGTAAGGTTTAAACTCACTTCTATGTTTACAAGCCTTCCCTCGTGATGGCCTTAATGGAGGCAATTCATCCACTTCAGGTCGTGCCTTCCTTCCCCTTTCTATTAATTCTTTAAAGAATGTACTGCAGCGTTTCTCCAATTTACTTGTTTGCATGACACCTACTCCATCTGGTGTTGGTTTGTAGTACAGCTCAGCTGGTGAACTACGGTACCACATTTTTGATGTCTAAAAGATACCGTATAAAAGACAAATTAGTGGTTAATAGTGAAGCCACATCAAACAAAATGTGCGAATGCTAAAACATGAATTTTTTCGTTATAATTATTCTTAATGTTAACTAATCTATGGTTAAAAATACAATATTGATGACAAATGTTTTCCTAAACTACTGACTATTATAAGCAATTAACCAAGAGTTAATAAGAAAAATTCAATACCTCTTCTTCATCAGAATGATGTTCCCTAGACCACTGTTCCATTTTTCGTATGAACTCTCCTGATGTCTCACAATAGTTCTTCCTGGAACAAAATTAAAAGAAAAACATATAATAGTATTTCCTATGTATTATTAATTTAAAGTTAAAACATTTTTATTGTTTAAAAAAAAAGAAGTGAACTAGAATTAAATAGTAATCCTTACCTGTAGTCTTCTAAGATCTTTTCACGGTCAGTTAGAGGTCTTTTCGGGATTGACTCACGATAGTAACTAGGTGACCTTTCTCTAGCTCTGCTATGGGAATGGGATTCCCTCCTAGATGATCTCTCACTATGTCTACTTGGTGATCTTCTATCCCGTCTACTATCTCGGGAATCAATGCTTCGACTGTGGCTTCTGTAGTCTCTATGATATGGACTATGTGACCTTTTATAGTCATGTCTTCTATCACGCTCACGGTCAATGTATCTTTCCCTATCTCTATAACGATCATAGTATCTTGATGGACTTCTAGATCTCCTATGTTCCCTATATTTTGCCTCTTTGTATTCTCTATCTTTTCTTCTTTCTGAACTATGGTCTCTGTCTCGTTTTCTCTCCCTTTCGTAACATCTTTCTCTTTCATAACTTGATTCATGTCGGGAATATCTTGATCTGGAACTAGGTGGTATCTCTTTTGAAAGATCTTTAGAAGAACCAGATTGTCTTTCTGCTGAATCATAATCATTTGATGATCGAACAATTGTTTCAGTTTTGTATTTACTATAAGCACTCCTGTCATGGCTGCCATAACCAGGTTGACGGTAAGAATAGCTTGAAGGATTGGTAGGAACGGGGAAAGAGACGGACACCTCGGTGGATGGACCGTAAGGAACAGGAGGAGGGACATTCAAAGGTGGTAATCCTGATGGCATGTTTAAATAATGCTGTACGTTTTGTGATATATTGGCTTCGTATGGCGGAAGATGGTTGTAATACTGAGGTGGTGGTACTGGAGAAACAACCGGTACCACCGGAGAAGATACCGGTGGAGGTACATTGAGGGAAGGAGGTGGAATGGTGTAATTCAGGGGTGGTATCGACATTTGACGCTACATCCAATTTTCTTCGGATAAAACTCAATCTAATTTAAATTTAGAGTACTTGTAACATAAAACTCATTAAAATAAATTTCCAAGCAACAAAATGTTCAAATTATTGATTTTATTTGACACATGAAAGCGGTTTTGACAAGAACCAACTTGACACTAGCAAGCGTTGCCAGCTATAAGTAAAAAACTAATTGTTAAAGCAGATATGTTTTTGTCACTCAGAAACACTGATGTGAGCGATTTGCCTTTATTATTAGTCTATCCTGTACTAGTGTAAAAAGAAACTAATAATTTTATTCAAACTAAAACAACAATAATAATTTATTTTTATTATTTAGTATAGTATATTATGACAAACATTTTTTATTTTTGCACTGCCAAGGCATTCATCATTTTTATAAAGAACGCCAAACTGTCCCTCTGTAAGTGCTCTTAGACGTTTATCCAAAAAAATGGTCAATCCTTCAGAATTTTTAGTAACTCTGCATCTTACTAAGGGCTTTGTATGTTGAAATCTAAAATAACAGTGTAATACACTATTGTGCTGCAACTCCTCAGGTTCACTATGTATCCAATGAGGCTCTGTTGTAAAACATAAATTATTCCATAATGCTGAATGTTCAGTTCCAGCCACCTAAAAATAACAATCAATATTTAACTCATAAATATGCACCAAAGCTATCAAAAGAAATAATGTTCAATATTTAACATACCACATAAATATTGTTTGTATTTAAATCTTTCTTAAATACAAAATATGGATGTTTATAATTAGCCAAACAGCACTTTTGCCCAACTGTCCATTTATGTATCCCACTGTGTTCTCCCACAGGTTGTCCTGTATCAATGTCTATAAAGAGGCCCTTTTTTGTTTCTATATACTGAAAAATACAAAAAACTCTCAAAATACAAATTATACTTTGAATAATAATATAATGTTACAAATTCAGAATATATACAAACATCTTCAATGAACTCCTGAAATCTTCGCTTTCCTATGAAGCATATCCCAGTGCTGTCCCTTTTGTTAGCAACTTGAATTAAACCTTCATCTCTAGCTATATCCCTGACTGTTGTTTTCAATAAGTTTGCTATTGGGAACATACACTTTCTTAGAGCAAATTGCTTCACTTGTGATAAAAAGAAAGTTTGGTCCTTATGTTTGTCTCTAGGCTGTAATAGTCGCACACCTAGAACCAACATAGATATTTATAGTAATAATTAATCCACATTGTGAGTTTTTGCAATTACAAAATTTTATGAAATTATCTCAGTCTACAGAATTATTACCTTCATTTTCTTTGTAAAATTCTAAATAAGGTCCGAATGAAGTGTTTGCATAATGACCAGTAGCTATAGCATCAATTCCTAAATTGTTCCTGCAATGTTCAAAAAAGCTATCAAACTTAATATATCTGTTGCACAATATGTCTGGGTTTGGTGTTAAACCTGTCTCATATTCCTTCAGCAATACCGTGAACACCTCATTCCAATACTCTTTGATAAAATGCACTTTATGTAAAGGAATATCGAGCTTACGGCAAACAAATGAAGCATCTTCGAAATCTTTCTCATCTGAACAAAAACCTGCTTCATAATTATGATCCCAGTTTCTCATAAACACCCCTTCAACATGGCATCCTAGAAATTGAAAAAAATATTAATTTTGTAAGTCATATTTTGTCGTAAAAAATATATTTTGTAACATGTAGACAGCTAACCTAAACGTTTTAAAAAAAGAGCCGCAACTGCACTATCGACTCCTCCAGATATACCAATAGCAACTTTTTTGAACATTTTTTTTTGTGACAATTTCCTAATAAGATATTTTTATAAAATTTTATTGCATTCGTCTCCTCTTGTTTCTTTTTCTGAAAAGTCAATGTCAATCAATCAATGACAATTGACAACAATATCTGCTCTTCATAGTTGCCAGATATTAAATTTCCGAAATTTATGTATTTATTATCTAGTATCAACCAAATTAATGATTTTTTTACCTTGATTTTTTTTCTTGAAGTACAATTTTGAACAATTTATAACTTTGATAATTAGAAATTCTTTTAGAAACTTTTCTTCGATTACTATATAGTTACTAAATAATACTTTAAGCGTTTATCAACCTTTTATTTGCGTTGCAAATTGCAACCCTAAAAACAAATGATTTGACAACTTTCGAGTTTTACTTGTCGAGGTTATTCATTTATATTGTTTGTAGCGGTTTTTCAAGAATATTAGTTTTAAATATGTCTAATATCAATTTACAATGTCTCTTGGGAATCCAATGCAACGATTTTGTTATGATAGCTGCGGATCAAACAAATAGCCATAGTATTATGGTAATGAAAGATGGTGAGTTAGCGACTTCGGTTTTTCTTCATGTCCCTTTTTTACAATTTTATTTGACAATATACTTTCTTTTCATAGATGAAGAAAAGATTTATAAAATATCGGACAAGCTTGTGATGGGCGTAGTAGGAGATTCCGGCGACACAACACAATTTGCAGAATATATTGCAAAGAACATTCAACTATATAAGATGCGCAATGGATACGAGCTTGGACCGACAGCTGCAGCGAATTTTACTCGTCGTAACTTAGCCGAGTACCTCAGAAGCAGTGTAAGTTATAGTTAAAAATTCAAATTTCTAATTTTATCTACAAAAAATTGTGGTGTCAAAAGTGTCCTAAGTTGCGTCAAGAAAATAAAAGTTCGGAATACATTAATACAATATGTAACTTTTTATTCTTCCTCTTTTATTTCAGTCACCATACTTTGTTAACATCTTAATGGGTGGATATGACATGGAAAATGGCCCTGAATTGTATTTTATGGATTATTTAGCATCCAGCATTAAAGTTCCATTTGCAGCTCATGGCTTTGGTGGTTACTTAAGTTTGAGTGTAATGGATCGATACTATAAAAAAGGTAATTATTTAAAATAATCTAGTTATTAAATAAATAAATAAGATTGTAAATGGGAGTGATAGAATGAAAATTATTAATCAATTTTATGAATGTCAAACAGAATTATGATGTTTACAGATTTAACTGAAAAGGAGGCATATGAAATACTCCAGAAGTGTGTCCAGGAGGTACACAAGCGTTTATTTGTTAGCCTGCCCAACTTCCAGGTGACTGTTGTGAAGAGAGATGGAATTGAAGTTCTCCCCGTTATTAATTCATCTTCATTAAAGTAATTCTCACATTTTTAAGATTAAATGGTATAATTTTGTCTACACTGTTATTTTCATTTTGCTATGTTTTGTAACCTATACAGTTGAAGTAGGTGGAAACAAGAGAAGGTAGTTCTACAATAATTAGAAATAATTTCTATCTTCAATTTAGTTATTACATATGACAAAATTTGGGCCAAAAAATATGTTACTCTCACTTTACTTACATTTTTTAATGAATACTTATTTGAATATAATTTCATAAATGTTGAAGATGCCTTTTTCTGTATCAATGTTATAGGATAGTGAATACTTAGCATTTAAAAATATCATTTTATTTATATTAAAAAATATATCTATGACTTATTCTCAAGTTTTACTTCTTTCCGGACTTGATGGTGCAGCATTGTCCTGGTTTTCGGATTGAGAATTGTTTGCATTGTCATTGTCACCACCATTATCACCTTCATTATCTGATTGATCTGTAATTGAATAAACAAAGTCAAACCTGGGTTAGTCAGAAAACAAAATAAAAAAAGGCATTTTTCAGTCTGACAGACAACCCCATTGGGTAAGCAACAAATCTCTAAAAGCGAGAAAAATATTGCAGTCCCCTGGACTCACAGGTTGGCCATATACCTAAGTATTACTACAAAGTACAAGTGTTTTAGGATTATTTTTTTGGCAATTTGATAACTCGCTTACCTTTTTTCTCAGTGGGCATATCCTCCGTTCTATTAGCAACTTGGAAGTGATATTCTAATTCATCAAAGTCAAATACCTGGTCAGTTGGTAAAAGACAAGGTAAATATGCAGGAAATGTGGGCTTACACGCTATCACTGTAACAAATGATTGTTTGTTTTACTAAATTTCTACACAAATTTAATCATTATTTTGTGTCAATAAATATTTCTATATTCTAGTAATTAAGTAATTTCCTTTTTTTTATTGATTATGCAGAAATTTAAGGTACCGTAAAACACATTTCTGTTTAGGCATATGTTTTGACATAATATTTGAGTGTAACTACTGCTGATTTAAAAGATAAATTGCAAATGTAATAGAAGTAAATACATACATGGATAAACTTGGTTATCTTCTGTATTAAACAAATTATGTGTTTCACTTGTCTTTGCTAAGAATTTTGTGAGCGCCCTTTCTATATCTCTCTTTTGTGTAGCAGCTTTTTCTCTTATTGCCTCATATTCTGTTACCGGTTGTTTGTGTGTCTGTAATGCAAGTAAATATTAAATAATAAATCTTTAAAAGTGTTGTGCTAAGGGAAAGAGTATTCACAAATGTAATCAAGTGCTTATCCAGAATTTTATTTGGTACATCAGGAACCACAGAGCATCATTCAACATTCAAAGAGCTACATACTAAAACACTTTAATACAGCAATCAAGTAGCAAAGTCATCTTACTGGTGTTCTTATATATGCATGGGGATCAGGAAGTGGTGGTAAATGAAATGGTATATGTGGTGCAGGCTTAGCTTTAGCCCCTGCTGACAGCATGGCTGGTGTCCGAGGGGCAGTTGCTTGCTGTGGAGGCTGAACTACATGTCTATTAGGTCTTGCTGCATACTGTTCTATACCCTGGATACTAATACCTACAAAAATAGTGAGAACTTGAAGTAAGCTTAGTTAAGAATTAAATATAATCAAGTAAATGTCAATAACAAGATTAAAAGAGAATTAGTTTAAACATACCCATATTCATCAAACCCATTACTATATCATTTAACACAGGTTCAACTCTTCCTGATAATTCACAAAACCCTCTTGCTGAGTTACCAATTTCAGTGAAAACTGAAAGAACAATATATTACAATGTTTAACCTTGGTTACTCAGGTGAAATGAAAATTAGCAAACATCATTAAAACATAGTTGTTAAGCTATAAAATTGAAGTATGTGAAAGAAAAACATACAACATTGTAGTATTTCAGTTAAAGTCTCCAGTGACATTTTATCAGCAGAATCGAAGCCTGTTTCTAGAAGTACTGTTGAAACTGCTAGATTTAATACCCGTCTTCGTGCATCTATCCCACATTCTACTTTTTCTACATTTTCTGACATTGTTGACATCGTTTTAGAGCAATTTAGATTTATTAATAGCGTTTGTTACTTAAAAAAAACTTGTATACAACTTATTTATAACCACAATCGGTCAATATTGTTAAAAATGTTAAATTTGCTTAAGATTAATACAAGTTTTTTTTAAACTTAATATTTTTGGGTTTGGCCACCTCCAGAAACATCACACTAAAATGACAATTTATGTTCATAGAATAACTAGGGTTCCTAATAAAATTACAGCATTATCTAAAGTTTTGAGTGAATTTTCAGTGAAGAGAAAATGCAGTAAATCCTTGTTAACACACATTGTATAATGTTAAAAATATCATTGAATTAATTGTAAGGTTTAAATTTTATTTCCTAACCGTTACAAATAATAATTACTCTGTGATTTGAAAATGGAGAAAAAAACAGAATGTCATTGTCATGTCATCTGAAGAAGTCAAAAAAGAATTGACCTGTCATATCACTTTAGTAACTTCGTTTCAAGTATTTTACAACATTATAATTTGTCTAAATACTACTAGATTCGAAAGTTTTGCGCTTTTTGCATGTGATTATAGTTACCAGCTAAATATTGTAGCAAAACGTTCATACGTATCTTTGATGTGTTAAAATCTCGTAATCATTTAACTTAACCAATTACAACTTTCACTTATTACGACGACTAGAAACTAAAATAAAAATCATATAAATCAATTTAATTGGGCGACGCTCCGTCGAGGAATACCAAATTCAAAATGGTCAGAGTGTATGCACTAGGAGTTCTCTACAAAGGAGTTAACAGCGCTACTGTGCTGAAAGCAGCATATGATTTGCAGAGCTTTAGTTTCTTTCAACGTTCATCTGTACAAGAATTTATGGTGTTTGTGAGTAAAACTATAGTGGAAAGAACACAACAAGCTACTAGACAATCAGTCAAAGAAGGTGAATACATGTTACAAGTTTATGTCCGAGCAGATAACCTCGCTGGGATTTTAATATCGGACCACGAGTACCCCAATAGGGTAGCTCACACATTAATAACAAAAATTCTGGATGAATTTACTGCTAAAGTGCCCACAAATTTGTGGGCCACTGGTAATGAAACTACTATAGACTTTCCTGTTCTACCTCAGTATTTGGCCAAATACCAGAATCCAAGAGAAGCTGATGCTCTAACGAAGATACAAAATGACCTTGATGAAACGAAAATCATTTTACACGATACAATTAAGGCTGTTCTTGAAAGAGGAGAGAAACTAGATGATTTAGTGGCTAAGTCTGACAGTTTGACAATGCATAGTAAAGCATTTTATAAGACCGCTCGTAAAACCAACAGTTGCTGTAGTTTCTGAGGTATCTCACATTCATTACAAATATGCTGTTAATAGAAATGCCACACCTGGGTAATAATAAAACCATCTAGTTTTTGTGTGTTAAATTGAAATGCTTCTATGAAGAGTAGACTTGATATACTTTGACTAAAATAGTTACTACTACAATCTTACTAATATTGTAAATGTGAAAACCTCGATGGATGGATGTCTGTTAGCAGGTAACTCCAAATGACTTAATACATTGAAGTAAAATTTGAGACAGAGATAAATTAAGTGTCGTAGCATTTGAATTGGCTGCTTACTAAGATTTTTTAATTCTGTATACCGTCTCAGGAAAAATCTAGATACTTACTACATACTATATTATTTAAAAATATACCATAAATTTGTAAACTCATATATAGTATCATTGGTACCTTTACCTCTACTTGATAAACTTTTATATAAGCAATATGAAACTTGTTATATAAGATGACTTACTTTTAAAGAGTTATGTAATTAAAAATATGGTCATTGAATGGTTAGCTGCTAATACTCTTCATATAAAAGTAATGGCAAATAAAAAGTATTTAGAAAATATGACAGAATCGTTGAGTCTTTTTTTTAAAGGTTGCCAATAGTGATGTGTTACTTATTTAAAATTGATGATCTGCAGCTCAGTTCACATGAGTGAATTATTAAAATTTGTACCTGCGTAGAGTTATGATTTATGTTTCAAGCTGTGAACTGCGACTCACCAGGCAGATGGTAGCTCATTGTCTTACATAGTGATAGTATATTACCAACTGTGAGCTGCCAATTTAATTGTCGAACCACAGCTCAATGATTCAAGTCTCATGATCTTTTGAACTGGTTCAGAATCGATTTATACAACTTCATAGGTAAACTTATATAAAAACAGCCAAAACACTCACATTTATTTGTCTGGTGGCGGCACCAACTTTGTGTGAAGTGTTTATGGGAGGTAGTGATAATTTTACATAAGTTGGCCTGTCCTAATGGACCCTCATTTAAGCCATTGTACAAAATGATGTGGTTATCTATGTTGTTTCAAAGTTAATGGGAGTAATGACTAAGGTTTTATGTATAAATTTTTTGAAAGTGAAAACCCCAAAATACAACCTATCTATTGAAAAGAGTTACATCTTTTATAAACTCTTTTAAGAAATGTATCTCTTTACATCAAAAATTAGGTATTATACATAACCTATGGGCAGTATATATGTCTAAATCACATTATAATATAATCATGTTTGATTATTGTTCCATATAAATAATGGGTATTATTTTTGAGATATGATTTTTGGAATGTGATATTTGATGTAATTACATCGAGTATTACATTTTGATTTATTTTTATTGTATAGTTGATGTTAGATTTTGCTTGTACTTTAATATTTGTATTTAAGATGTTAGCATGTTGTATTTAAAATAAATTGTAGCTTATAATAAACAGGGCAATAAAATCACATTCTTGTACAGTATATTCATATAAAGATTTATACTACTTTTAATGGTGAAACATAGCTTAAAAATATAGAAGATATTGTGCGTTTGTAGTTGTTATTTAAAAACATAAATTTTGGTACAAAATCTAAAATCTAAAAGCTAAATCTAAAATTGAATCTTATAAACCATATTAGAGTTCTAGTAAGTTTAATATTAAAAAATAACAAATAAAGATGTTTATGTAAAAGCAATTTAGAAGTAGTTATGAAGTGAGCTTTGTTATGTCTCGTGTAAAATATATGTGCTTTTTACAAATTTGTAATTTTTCAAATTGTCAGCTGTAAAATATATTTTTATATTTTAATGTGTGACTTAAAAATCTTGTAGCAATTGTATTAATTAGCTTCATGTTAGAAGAATTTAGTAAAATTGTTCAAATTAATATAAAAATGTTTGTATACATTCATGAATAAATATCTTAAAGTATAACAGAAATACACATTTTAGTTAAAATAAAACAGCCTTATTAATAGAATTTTTGAGAAGTATTTTATTTTCTATTTGTCTAAAGGCCTAAAGTCTTGTAGACAAAGTATTCAAATTGATAAATTGACATTAAAGTTAAATTTTATCCTGTATTATAATTATAGGAAATGCACAAATGAGTTTAAATCTTAATACAATAATATTACAATATTGTATTGTAACCATTAAAGTTTTGATTATATCGATTTTGCTGAAATAATATTGACAGTTAACGATTTGTCTACATTTAGTAAACTACTTTATTGAACTAATAATAAAGTTCAAAATACTACATTATGTAAATATTATTTTAAAATATGTATTTGTCAAGTTTTATTAGTCTTATGTACTGTTTGTAGCTTTGGATGTGTGCTATTATATGTTAAATGCCATTTAGTATAAGCATGAACTTTTCAGTTGATTATTAAGCCGAGGATTTATTTAATATATGGCATGTTCAAAAATAAAAGCATTTCTTTATTAAATTTATCTGTAATTCTTGTTCTCAACAAATTGACTTTTTGCCTGTGTAGTCTGTTGATGTCTTCTGTAACGAATTAAAGGAAAATGTATACAGCAATAAACACAAAAAAAAAACTAATTATTTTTCACTAAAGGCAGACAACATGAGGAAGTTTGCTCCAACTGATCAGATCTTCGTAGTTCCGCTAGCAATGGTGACGTTAAAGTGATGCCAGCATGAATCCAATATTTTTAAATTTTATTTGTTATTTTTTCTCATTTGTAAAGATGTGCAATTTAATAGTAAGTACTTACCTGATGTATGAGACATGAGGGGGCCGAGTCTTGGTTTTTTAAGGTGGAAATAACACGAATGTTGAAATAAAAATACATATATTAATTTTACATCAATATTAAATTACAGCCAACGTAACTATGTAGGTTACAATAATAAAAATATACCTATATAATTTCCATTGAAACAAATAAATAATAAAAACAAGGTATTTTTTTTCTTATTAGTAATAACCTAATTCTAAAACTGATTGACTATAAGAAGGTCTGCAGAATACCAGGTAACATCTTTAAAACAATCCATCTACAAGCAAGGGACTCACTTATAGTAATAGTATTATGGAATTTACTCATTAACTCTTATTATTAATTCATAATGAGTATAATGGCGGAGGAAAGTGTCCCAAATGACCTTCGTAACATCGCCTTTAATTTTTTTGTTTAAAAATTTCATGATTTACTATTTTTCACTAATATATTTTTACACTGATTACCTTGTATAATTGATTTAAGTTTGTCCTCTTGGGAACCAGTATAAAGTTACAACGACTGTGCATACGCACATTCCCCCGCCATCGGTTTAACCTAAAGAAGAAGATCGGTATTACATCTTTACAGGACAATAGACATTTTTGCTTCTAATTTTTTGGCTTTAAGCAATGAAATAAAAAGAAAACATAAGCTTTGGAATAGACACCCAGTGAGACTTTGAAGAAAATGTTTCGTGGTTTAAATTATTTTTCTGTTGGAATCTATTTTTATTTTACTAACACTGGCCAACTATAGATTTCAAATAAAACTTTTTTGAAGTTTACAAAAAAAAAGTGACACACTGTGGTCCTTTAATTTTGGTCTCTCCGATTTTTCGTATTCGATTATTTGTCTAAAGATGTACATTTTCGTATAATATTTACATTATGAAAATTATACAGGTTTTTGAAATTAAATCAATGCTTTTGGCAAAGTAAATACATCTATTTGAGAAATCTAAACTTAATTCTTAATAAAACAGATAACGAAGCATTTTTTATTCCGTAAAATTTTAACATTGAATTAAATTTGATTTTAAAATACATATTTGTTGATGTTAGTATACAAATCGCTGATTAAGTATTTAGCTTACCGTAAAAAAAACAATTCTATACATTCTTCATTTGCAAAAGGTTCGATTTTTCTCGAACATTTCAAAAACCTGTATACAAATATGATACTGAGTAAAAACAGTATAAAAATTCATTAATAAATATGCATTGAAACCAATTTTGGTACCACGATTATACAGATTTTTCATCATATGTTCGAATAAGGAAAATAATCTCACTGGAAAGATAACAAAGAAAGTACTACTAACAAAATGAGAATATTTACAAAAAAAATAGCTTAAACAATAGGCAGCGTGATCACATACACGAACTAAATATAGGATAGAAAATAAATATATGTAAAACACAATCATTTAAATGCCCTTTACAAGAATTTCACACACGAAATATGAAGCTATATTCCGAACTCGTTGAAATTTATTCACAAACAAAAATGCAACGAAGTTTCTTACACATGTTCTATGTAAATTTATTTATTTAGACTTTAGTAAAATTCACCAAACTTAAAAAATGTTAGTCTTTCCCCATATCAACTCGAACAGACGGCGGCCTATGAATTTCTAAATCGATGATGCTTCATTCAAATAAATATCAAATTTGAATTTGATTTTTTTTCTTTTTAACACATCTGTGTTTTTTTATGTTTAAATCTATGCTCTAATATTACATTTAAAATATGTTACAATGTTCCCACTTGTTATTTCAATAATGTTAAATACTGCGAATCTAGAAAAAGGTTGACTTAAGAATTGAACGAACCAGTTGAATATACCAAAAAAACATATTGATCTTATCTGTTGCCGTTTTCGTAAAATCAGTCTTCTTTCTTTTAAAAACATTTTTTGAAATCAAACCATTTGATTTTTTCCAATAAATTGTAGTAATGACCGAAATGCAATGAAAAATCAATTCCTTAAAAGGCAGCACAAAGTTTAAAAATATTGGTAAGTATCCAATGCAATATAAACAACGTGTAAAGTTCATTATGTTAGGTGTTTGTTGACTGCCATGTCTGAAAAATGTTGTCATCTATACAAATTTAAATTCAAAGCAAAAAATAGAGAAATAGACAACTTAATAAGGTTTAGCCAATGATTAAAACACGCAGGGGCTTCAGCAAATATTACAACTATTGAGGTGATATTAAAACCAGTATACAAATGAAATCATCCCATTTTTTGATAAATATCTCTTTAAGTTTGTATATAAAATTGATCTTTGGGATTTAAATCTCATTGATCTATACTAGTTCTTATATCAACGCACTTATTGAAGTATACTACATTATTTATTCGAACGTATTAAAAACAGTTACTGCAAACATCTCATGCACGAAATTATGTAAAAAATAATTTAATACAGATTCTACAATAACAAAAGGAAAGAAATCGTATCGATATAAATGCTTTATAGTGTCTATGCAGCTGTAAAACTACGAGAATCAGTCACGCAAAATAAGTCCCCGAGCACACGATTCGCAATCTAACAAATCGATAAAGGACTTAGATCACCCCAAAAGCAAAACAAACATATCTCTATTCACATTATGCTTTACGACTCTTACGACTACTTACATTTTATAAAAGGCATCCATTGATAAAATTGTTTATAATAATCCGACATTATCAGGAATCCAGCAAATTAATCACACGGGATATTTTATCTACGACAAATCACGACACAGGCAACATAAGATTCAATCGGCTCTTACATACAAATATAAGTTGGCGTGAAGCTGGCGCGGGGGCAGCTACACGTGTATTTGTACTAATTGGAGGATGGGGATCGTGACACTAATAATACATCTATTACGTTAAACTCCAACGATAAAGTGGACTCGACGACACGAATTTAATACAACTTTTTATCATCCGTGTCGTCAACCAATCCATCGAATGTGAAAAGCGACTTTGGTATTCACTTTTCTAATAAGTTCTTACTTCGACAAGATTTATTGTGTCGCCTAACCGTGAGACGAATCCGTATAGAGGTGAAATAAACCGTCAGCCGAGTGAGCGGCGAGCACGTGTGGTTGTGCGAGCTCTCATTTGTTGGGCACGTGTATCTTCTTGGACCTGAAGTCGTATATCTTGCGGCAGAAGAGCACCAGCTCCGGCGACACGGAGGGCGGCAGCTTGGTGTCGTTGGGCGCCAGCGTCGACGTCACCTCGCTCGCCGGCAGCGGCGGCACGATGGACGGCGCCATCGTGATGCCCTCCTCTGATGCTTTTAGCCGTTTTCTATATCTATAATCACACAATATCTTGTTAATTGAGTTCTCTGCAAACAATGTGTTACACAAATTAAAAAGTAAATGACAAAACTTAGTTTTAGGTTAACACTTTTATAGACTGACATCTGTCAAATGTCAATTTACGCGCCATTTCTTTGGAATAGTTGCGCTTTGAATTTTTATTGTGTCAGATGTAAGGGCAACATGCCGCGATTAACGCATGCGTGCTGCACACCGACCTGCAGTACTCATTGAATGTGAGCACGTAGCACTTGTCCTCGATGCAGGCGACGGAGTTGGCGTCGCGGTGGCGCGAGGCGAACACCTCGTCGGGCGCGTCCTCGTCCTGCCTACCGCGCTCCGTGTGCTCCGGCCGGTAGTACCACACCAGGGACACCATCATCTCGCCTGCAGAACATACATCATTATAGACACATACAGAAAATCATAAAATACTTTACAGAAATATATAATGGCCTGTGGCAGGGATATGAAATTAGGTCGGTATACTAACCATCGTCGGGGTTTTCCCAGAGGCTGGCGACGCGCGCGACGAAGGGTTGAGCGCGCGCGAGGGAGGCGCGCAGTAGCACGCAGTCTCCGCGCGCCACGCGGTCGCCGCTCGCGTGCCACATGCGCGCCCAGCACCGCGCCGTGCGGTCCAGTCGCGAGTCGTTCTGTATACAGCGAGCGAACTTTGGTCATATCACATATGTCTCGAAGGCAAGATGCGATCCTTGACTTGTCAACTTACGTTGAGGTAGACTTTGGACACGTAATGTTCGCCGTCCCAGTTCCAGCCGTTGCTCCAGCGCGGCGGTGGGCGCGGGGGGCGCGGCTGCAGCGCGTCGGGTGCGAGGGGTGCGGGGGCCCGGCGGGCGCGCCGCCCCCCGCTGCGCCGCCGCCTGCCGCCGCGCGCTCCGCCCGTGCAGCCCGCCGCGCTCTGCACGCACAGCTTGCCCGCCTCGCCTGGCTCGCTCGCAGCGCTGGGGGTGGGCGAGGCGCAAGCCGCCTCTACCAGCAATGTGGCCTCGTCCATTTTCAAAGCGGTCTTTTTTGACACCAGCAGCTTTGCTAACTTCTCCACGCTCTTCCCCCTTGATTCTTTATCCATACCTAGTTTACATCGTTTCCCTGTCTTTTCATTTTTCGTCTTCTCTTCTATTTGGTCCAATTGGTTCTGGCTTGGCGGCGGTTCATCTACTTTCTTCGCTTTCGCTTGTTTCTTTGAAACTAGCAATTTAACGACCTTTTCGACGTTTTTGCCCTTGAGTTCCCCGCTAGATTTTTCTATCGTAGATTTAGGTTTCTTTAACAATTTGTCTGCTATCACCGTTGTCTCGACATCTTTCGGCCCCTCGTCTGGATCCTGTACTTTACTGGGTTTGCACTGAGATTCATCGACACTACAGGTAATGTCACACTTGGGTTTGAGATTTGTTTCTATTTGATTTGATGCAGGTTTGGTCTTATTGATTTTTAACGTTTTCACAGCCTTGACTACATCCCCATTTGTGATACCATCGTTGCTACTGTCTTTTTCACTTTTGTCTTCAATTAATTTTGATTCACATTTATCAATAACCTTAGTGTCTGAGGTTGCATCGCTGCTAAATGGGACCTTACTTGTATGGTCTTCCGTTAAGTCAGAAGTATCGGTGGGCGTTTTTAATACTGATTTTAAGTTGTGCGTGATTTTTGAGTCAATCTTGCAAGCGTTCTTATACGCTAGTTTCTTTTCTATGAGTTGGCTCACGGCGGCTATCGTTTTCGGCCGCACGCCGTTCGTGGGTGAGGTATTTTCAACAATGTTATTATTAATATTTAAAGTTTTCTTCGTAACATTTTGTGCAACGTTTTCGTTCGGTGGCAAAAATAACTCTGCGGGATTCAGCTCCTTGTCGGACGCGTAACCTTTGCCATCGATACTGTTTTTTCTTATTAAATTGTCAAGAAGAAGTGCACTTTTTGTTTTTGTCTTCTTTATGCACGGCTCCTCCGTCACAGCTGCGATATTTTTAAGGCGGGGATCTTCATCTATCATTTCGATTAGAGCTTTTTTAGATTTAGGCCCGTTAGTCATGTTCTCTAATTTTCTCTTAAGATTCTTTTTCTCTGCGGGCGGCGACTTGGGCGTTCTCTTGGTACTGGGCGTCGTTTTCTTTTTAGCTTCCTTTGTTACAGTTTCTATCCTAACAATATCGGTGTGGTCGCCTGATACTTTTCTTCTTTTCTGTAGTTTTACATGTTCCCCAATTCCATTAGTTTTACACGTATCATCCAGTTGTATATCTCTCATATCGATTTCAAGTTTGGGCTTCGAGTACCTTCTCTTAACGGCTTTATTAGCCTCCGTCAAATCAGGTATTTCGGGAAGCGCCGCCGTGCTGTTATGTTCCCTAAGAGCTTGCGCTTCTACCTTCCTCGGTTGTGTGTACGTGGGGCCTTCGTTTTCTTTTTTTACGTCGACGAGGGGCGTCGATCGTTCGTCTGATGACGATAGGTCTATCGGTACACAGATCGGGGGAGAGATGGCGAGCACATCATCATCGACGTCACTATGTGGTGTCGGTTGCTGAGGTGTTGACAAGAGAAAGCCCGTGTCGTCGCCCGCCAGAGTCCGCCTGGCCATGGCTTTGCCGAGCCTGGCTCGCCTGGGCGCGACAGGCGGTGGCTGTGGTGCGCAGGCTCCCGCAGACCCTCTGGCAGGCGAAGGCGGGCCGAGAGCCTCGCCGGTGTTGGGCATATCCCCGGCGCGGCGTAGGTTGTCGCGAACGTCGAACAGTTCACGTTTGGGCGATGCACCGCCGATAGTCGGCAGCGGACAAGGATGGGGAGCGTCGGCCGCGGCGGGCGGCTCCGGCTCTAACGGTGGATCCTGGAATTATAAATACTTTCCTCAATTCGTTTTAAAACTGACCTAAATAAATAAACTCATCTACTGAAATACAGATAATGTTTTATGTAAGTGTGCATTTTAAGTAGTCCTTTTTCCGTTTTTACTTTTTGAGTTATTTAAGGACTTGTTTTATGTTTATGTGCAGGGTGAGATGTGTGGCGTGTTACCTTGCCGCTGCCGTGCGTGTCGGCGGCGGAGTCCAGGGCGCAGGCCCGCACCTTCCCGCGGAAGGCGCCCCCGGGCGGCGCAAGAGCGAGGACGTCGGCGGGGCCGCCACCGGCTGGGGCTTTACCAGTAGCGGGCCCAATAAGGACGTTTTTTGGACACGCGTTTAATGGGCACGGGCATCCACGATACTCTGCAAAAAACATTAACAATGTCAGTACAAAATACTAATAAAATATTTCTCGAATTCGAAATTAATAGAAAAAGTCTGTGGTTAACTTACCGACGTATGGTATTCTTTGTGGTGAATGTTGGTAGCAGGGTGGTGAGCCGTAGTATTGTGGCGGCGGGTACGGATCGCTGCCTACTCCCACCATCTGCAATTGTGGCCACTATTACCACACGTGTAATAGCTAGCAATATAAGCGTTTGAAATAGAGACGTTATATTTATTAAAAAAAAGCTCTGCTCCTGTTTTAAATTGGGTGTAGTCTCATAGGAAAAAGAAACTTTACTCCGTTTTGACTAAAGGCATTGCAGGGAAGTCTTACCGGAGCATCAGGCTGTGGCGGCGGGATGTGATAGGGCCCGGGCGGCCGGTAGTACCGCCCGTAGCACAGCTCCGCGGGGTAGTACGGTGGCGGACCATACTGCTGCAGCATCTACCACAAATATAAGCAAAAGTTGAGAATCTTGTTTTATGTGATGAAAATAATCTATGCTTACCACCCAGAGATCGGCACTTAGTAACCATATAACAACTGTGACTGGTAATTTATTTGTTATATGTGGTAGTCTGCTGCCAAATTTTCCACGTATAAACTAGTTTGACTAGGGAAGTACCGTAACATTACAATTTTAGAGTATTTGATAAATAACAAGAGCCTTATTGCCTTTGTCACTTTCATCTCTCGTTTTGCTTAGACCTTATGAATATAACACTTCTGTGTCAAGTTTGTTAAACTATATTTTGCAAAATATTTGCAACTTAAAGGATGAAAAAGTATAACACTCACCGATGGATGCGGCGGGTGGTAATGTGGCGCGGGATGATATCTGCCAAGAGCCCTGTCTGCTTCAGCACCGCTCTCCTTGATCAGCGGCCCCGCGGGCTGGTAATATCCTGGAACAATAGGAAACAAATCATTGAAAATGTGGCAAGTGAAATCTATCAATCCGAATTCGTTGTAAGGCTCGCTCGAATTAATTTTTTTACGTTATATGTTACAATTCTTCAATTATTTGTTAACAGATCGTTTGCAATGTCTTTAAGTTTTCACCCATTCAATTAAAAGAGACTTGCTGGGTAGGGTAGATGAAGAGTATAAGTGTAATTTAAATGATTTGGGGGTAGCTGGCACGATTCCAGGCTAGTTTCCGACATTTGCTGGAAACTAGTTGCCTCACAAATTGGGGAAAATTTCATTCTGTCGGCATATGCATAAGTGGACGGTCGGCGCCACTCGTTACGCGGGCCTCGGCTCTCAGCGGTCGCCTACGCAACCTACTTATGACTACTTCATTCGAATGTACTCCAATTCAAAAACTACGAAGTACTGTACAATATTCAATTAGATGCCCAAGTATTTTACTTTTATTTTTTCAACGTAAATTAATATATGCATGTTTTATAATAATTGCCATAGTAATAATACTATATTGATATATTTTACTTTCAACAAAAAAAGTGATAGACGTTTATAAATTGATTGAATGGTTTTTAAGTTAATTTATACGTCAAAAGTATATTGTTATTGAAGTTTTTGTGTACATTATAAAGGAAAAGTTACAATAACATTTGATATTAACACCTACAAATGTGAGAAAAAGTTACGCATATCGAATTTTGTGAAGAAGTTTTTTTTTACAAGCATACTCTATCTAAGCATACTTATCGTTATATTTTATGTACTTTCTCAAAAATTCTGCCCATATTTATCAATCTTATACTTTTGTTATGATCCTAAAACTTGAATAAGAAACGTTAGAAACGAACAGAAGTCGAATACTTACGTAAATCTGCTAACTATTGATCTATTAAAAACGCAAATTGACTTAAACATTTACACATTTACGCAAAACGAGCACACAAGCATGCTAATGTTCAATTTTACTTGATAGAGGAAGATCGAGGAAAATAGAGAGAAGTGGGCGCGCTTAACCAGTCTGGTCCTGTCTCTTAAAGGTCAAAGCATCTAACCATTAGACAAACCTATACATTAAGTCACAAAACTGTTTATTTTTAATGTGTAATTAAATAGAGCATAATAAAATTGAAGATAATGTTCAGTTGATATTAGACCGCAAGCAGCGCGTTGATAGTGCGTCGACCACTTCCGATTGCGCAAACACTTTATACCCACTTTCAAACAATGGCAACGCTGGCAAGCGCGAGCCTTAGCATCAATAACTATCGATTATTATTTAGCCCTCAGCTTACGTTACAGATAAATATATTTTTATGTATATAAAATTATTTCAATACTTAAAATATAGTCTTGTTTTTCGCAATTCCGTTCCCTGTGTGATATTCAAAAAGTTTAGTTTATGACTTCGTGCGTTGTGATGTAAGTTTCTTCGTATTATTACGACCAGCTAACGGATAAATTGACATATTAAGATTTATTCATTCTAGTTACTTGTTAATTAATCGTTCATTTCTGAGACCAAAATCTTTGTGTATACTGAGATAATATGTTTTAAACGGGGATTTTCTCTGAAACAGTCAAAGAAAAAAAAAAGAAAACTATTATAAAAATCAATTTTCTCAAAAAAAAAATCTTTATGGATCGTAATGGGCGGAAAGAGCAAACAAAGTTCAAATATCCAAAAACTAGTTGTAACAGATCTACATAAAATAGCAGCCTACTGCTTTTGTATTTTATTGTTAGTGAAGGCAACCGCTGACCCATAAAAGTACCGAGGCATAATAAGTGAATTGAGCACTGGTTTGTTAACCTTACTTTGTACAAAATGGTCTACATACATACGTACTAAGACTGATTTTGCCGTATGTATTGCGTACCCATATCTTTTTTCTGGTGGACGCTATAAAAACCTTTACAATTAACTATTTGTCTCTTGAAAGCAAAGAAAGTAGTATTTATTTTAATAAGAATTAATCGAGATATGAATATATGGTAAATAATGTTGTATCTTAATGTTTATAATCTTACTTCTTACTGATATTATAAATGCAAATGTTTAGGTGGATGTATGGATGAACGGATGGATGTATGTTTGAAAATATCTCCAGAAATCCGGAACGGATCTCGATAAAATTTTGCATACATATAGAACATAGTCTGTAATAACACACAGTCTACTAATTATGTTTTTTTAAAATTCCGCACGACCGGTGTTGCGTTCGACAGCTTGTCCTTAAATAAAGATACATATATCTTACTTTGATTTCTTACTTAATTCTAGTTGTAGTCATAATAATTATACTTGCAGTAATGTTAAATTTGCTTGCGAACATACAACAAAAGGTGCTTACTTTGTTATGAATAGAAATGAATCGTGTACAAACTATTATAAGAAAGATGTTTCAATTATTCTATAATACAAGTTTACTTCATTGCTTTACGCTTGATATAAAGATCCTCTTTACACGACGTAACAATAAACTTAATAGAACTATAAAAGAAACAGAGCACACTGTATTCAAAGTCTCGACGACGTTGACGTCACTATTGTAGTGCTGTATTGTTCCGCGCGGCGCTAGTGCGTCATAGTACCGTTAATACGGGGGCATAGGGAAACCTTAATCTGGACATTATTGCTTACAACTTCTGATATCCTAGTACAATAATAAATTAATATTATATATATAAACGAGTTTAAGTTTTATTTAAATCTGAGATTTTTATGAATAAAACTCGTTTCTTTATATGTGAAAATACTGGTTGAGATGTAACGTAGATCACTAGACGGCTAAATGCCTCAATAACCTGTTATCATTCTTAATTCAACATATTATGTAGTTTTAAAGAATGACATTCTTGCCTCAATTATTATGATTGTTAAATAATTAACCTGTAAACCTTTCATTCAAATTAATTTATAAGGTTTCGGGAATATCTACTTTAAAGAAGAGAATTTAATAAGTTTAACCTGGTAAAGGTTAAATGCGTTTGACTTGGCATCCTTTCTTAATGGTGTTTAGTTTGTTTTTTTATCATAGACAAATAACATGACGCCGAGCCTAATGGAAAGTAATAACCGTGTCCTATAAACATTAGGCTTATCAATGAAATTGATCGCGGTCCGCACGGCCCGTAACTTGGCCTCTAATTTATTCATATCCTCTGACTTTTGTTATTTAAATTAGACAAGGCAATCAAACAAAGATACCGACTAATAATAAAATTCTCAGAACTTTTTCTTTAATAATTTATTGATGGTATATTTTTGGTTAATTAGTTTTAATTAAAGGTTTTAGCGAATTATGTCAACTTCACCAAATTTGGTCAAGGGGTTTTCTATCGACTTTTGTAAAGAAAAACATTACAAGCTTTCTATGATATTTTATAAGAAGAACGACATTTCCGAGGCTATTAATTGCTGGCGTTTGTGTTTCAGTCCAAATATAAAAATTGGATACTTGAAAAGTTTAAGTAAAAGACCACATCAGCGTTTATCTTCAAATGACCGAGTGGTCGAGCAAAAGATAAATACTATTTTTGATTCGCTTTCTACATCGAAACATTACGCGGCAATGGTTATTTTTTACGATATAACTTTTTGTTTTATAATTAATATCGGTTAAACTTTCGCTGACGAGGAAGGGAGAGTAGAAAAAAATCAGATGTAGATAACGATGTTATTTATTTTAGAATTCCAATAGTTGTTATATAATTTCGATGTAATATAAATAATAAAATGTAAATAGAGATTTGTAAAATTGTTTACAGCTATTTAAAGGATTATTCAGCACAAGGTGACAGTTGAGGCGATTCGTGTAGACAAGTCCTGAGCAGTGGGAGCAAATTGTTTAAGGGGCGAGCTAATTGGTGGCCGGATGGAGCGGCCATTGTGTACCAGATGCCTATCGCCTCGCCTCCGACCTGCTTAATTGAAATTTCACTCTGCGAAGCTTTTTGAAATACTTAAGTGAAGGTACCTATTTATTAACGGGAAATTTATTTTGCTTTATTATGTATTTAAAACACCTTTGTCTCTTCAGGTTTCGCTTGGGATGGACGCTTTTGTTTTGATTATGATCAAGTTAGGATAAAATACCACAAGACATGGACAAGACGTTTCTAAGGTTCATGCAATTTTTTTAATGTGATGAAAAGTAAAACTTTTTACTTTATGAATCTGTTTAAAAAATAATAGTGCTTTAGAAAATCCGAATCTTTTATTTGTGATGAGTTGGTAAAGTGCATTCCACCACGCGACCCTAACATAACCTGGCCATGAAGCCTCCTGCGTCAGTGTCAAAGGAAACTTTTTAATTTCATAAAGTCACCAACTAATATCGAGAAGATAAACTTTCTCAAGTAATTTTAAACTAACGCTGTCTTGAGTGATATTTATAGAATGCTTCTTTTTAATGTTGAGTTCGCAAATGTAACAAAATTGAATTTTAAATTGTACTGTGTATTATTGTAATTTTGACATCGAAGAGTTATTTTCTAGTTCTTTGCTTAATTTGACAGAAAAATGTAACGTAATGTCGTTTTTGAAATAAAAAATGCAGTACTAAAAAACATTACTAATGGAAGAATTTCTTGTTAGGGGAAATTTCCCTCTTGATCCTTTGATAGGCAGTGATTTAATGAGCCGAATGAAACCATTATTATCGTCCTTCGACATTGCCTAGCTTTAGTCGATAGATAACATTGGCAAGTGGCAAGGATGTTGGAATAAAAATACTGAATACTATAATTAAATATGACATATACAGCTTTTGCTATATTTGCAATTACGTTATCAGATTGCTTGGTTAATTTTTTTTAATTAGTACAGCAGGTGCGTTAATATTGCTGTAAAATCCATCTAGTAAATATATTTACACTTATCAGTCTGTGCGATCATGTATTCCTAGTTAATGACAGGAATGGATGTAGCATATTAAAGGTTATAATTAGGTCTATAAAAGTAGTACCTTAGTTCGTTGTTAGGATGACCATCATTTAGGTAAAGGTCTGTATTTGGAATTCCTTTTTTTATGTCTCACTATTATCTAAGGCTTGTACTTATCGAGTATGTATAGTAATCTAGTAAGTTATAAATACATATAGTGTGAATGCGTGGCCTAAAAGAAGCGTGTTGTTTGCCTTGGCAGTCTCAGCTGCTACGCAACTTAAGGGGGACTATTTTCGAAGCCGCTTTTTGCTTTTATTTATCTACCAGTTTCATTGTATAGTTACATGATCAATTACCGAGATGTTTCAACTTTTATAGATTTTTTTCTCCAGCGATATTATAAAAGTTATTGGCATCATTATTCTGGAATTTAAACTTGTTAAAGAATATGAATTTTGCTTATCGTGTTGTAACAAGAATTTAAATGCTGACTGAGTTTTATCGTGTGCATAAGCTGTGAAAAAAATTAAATCAGTCATGTGTGTATCCGAAACAATATAATTTAGTGTTCCGTAGTTATCTTTTGCACATTTAGAAAATATTTTATATAATTATCAATTTTCCAGACTATTTTAATGAGTTATTTTCTACGTTTTACTATAAGAAAAGATATCTAAATAATTAAAATATACATAAATTAAATAGAAAAGAGTATATAACTCAAATAAAAAAGGGTCAAGTTCATTTATGGACAATATTTGCAATGACTTGGTTGCCAACTCTATACATAATTATGTTATATAAAATAAAGACACTAGTGTTACTATACTTCTCCGAAACAGATTGACCGATTTTATTGTAATTTTATATGCACATTCAGTAAGTCTGAGAGTCTATCTAATTTTTAATCCCGCGGGGACGGTGTCGCGGGCGTTAGGTAATATACTATAAAATTATCTTTACGGAACCCTTAAGGAACTAAATTTATGCATAATAAAATTAAAATAGTTGCACAAATTCTAGTGATCTTTCAAGCTTCAATAAAGATATAATCAGCATATAAAATGAATAAATAACACATATGCACTGTACTTATTAAGCGATGGTCAACATAAACATTATGGCTTACACATTAAAATTAAACGGTACATTTAAAAGTTTAAAGACGGGTTTTTAAGATAGATTGGTATAGAGCGCTTTATAATTTGATGCAAATTATGTTAGTTAACTGATATAAAAAACTATAGTCTTTTAAGTTTAACTTTACTGTGAAAGTTTGTACCATGCAAGTTTGTGAAATATAGCAAACTTCCCGTGAATTTTCACTTTCGAAACGTTTGTATTATAAAATATTGTCATTCTCTTTCGCTAAAGAAAAGAGACAACATTATGTTGACAGTAGAAACCAATATTATGTTTCATTGCATTGTCCGTTAAATTCGTAAATCTTTTCATCGCACTTCGTAAGCTAAAATAAATAAATTTATACAATGATAATTTTGTTTTCGTATATAATTAGCCGGTTATCAAAAACACCGGAAATGATCTGAACATTATGTAAAAATGCGTAATTAAATAATTTTTACGAGTGAGTTTAACCTAGCGGCGGCGGACAAACAGATGCCGACTGCTAGATAACGGTAGGGATATACTTCACCGCTTTCGTTCCGTTTGATGCGACACTTTTAACTCTTTAATTTACACCTTGACACGATTTAATATCTATAATGAATTAGTTAGAAATATAAGATTACTAGGCAACTTTGATTAATGTAGGTGCAATTTCAAAATTTCGCGAATAAAAAATAATTGAAATTTAGGCTAACGATGTATGGTGTAAAATTGGTCAAGGTTCTATTTAAATTCAAATATATTTAAAAAAACTTTTGTCTAAATTTTAGTTTCCTTCAAGCAAATTTAAACATTATTTAGCATTAGGCGAGATTGTAAACACGAAATAGCATTCTTTCAATGATAGTTGAATAAGCTTCTTGTTGCATCTACATAATACATCACTCGTGTTAGACAAAAGTACAAGCTTAAATTGTGCCAAAAGTGACCTCAACATGAGCTAATCATGTTTCGCTTAACGTAGTATGCAAATATGAATAAAAACAAAAGCCGCGTATAATATGGCGGGTAATCGTCGAACAAACACAGCGGTGGACGGACCGGTTAGGGTAACCGTTCAATTAGCGACAGCGAGCGTGCAATTAGGCTTGCCGCACACGGAGCCGCAAAAAGCCGGCGTATACCGAGATAATCGTAGTAGAGTAGACACGGATTGCGGTCGTGCCGGCATTAGATAACTAAACGCTTCCCACTCGAATGCTCGTAAAAACTGCTACTGTTAACACGATACTACTGGCCGGTTATTAATATAAAAAAGAAAACGAGTAGCTGATTTCAAGAACCATAGAAGATTGAAATTTGTAGATCTTCAAACAATTTTTTCGCTAGTGTTCCTGTTTTGTTACAGTTATTAAGAAATTAAGTTAACTTAGCTTAACTAAATATTTAACCATAAAAATAATTACATAGATAATATACTAACACGTTAATTAATTATAATATTTTCAGAAGTAACAATGAAACGTTTAAAGATTTTACGATAAAGTTATTCTACAGCAGTAGGTAAAGCGATTTGAATTCCTGACTAAAGTATATTTGCCTTAACACATTCTCTAGAACTTTGGAAGTTGATTTAAGTTTGAAACAGAGATCAACAATGCTGTACGTTACATCATTTTCCTATTATCCACACTTGGGGAAAGTTTCCGACAAGTTTCAATCTAGTCCGGCTTTTGTGAAGAGTATTTACAGGTATCATAAATCATAAAGTTTGTATGACGGTCTTTCAAGATTTTAACATACATAGATTTCACAATCTATTATCGTCATTTCTGTGTTTTTTTTTTTAAATAAAATGAAAATTATTGTATAGATTTTTCAGTAGAAACTTATTACTAGATGATATTGTTTAAGTTCGTTTCGTTCGTATGACGATTTAAAATAATAAGTCACATCTATTTCTTTAACTGATTCCAATCAACTAACATAACTTTACCTGACCTTTACAAGACAACATTTTTACAAAATGACAAAAAAAGTCAAATATATCAATAAGGCTTGGTATTTTTTATGCCACTTTTTACTTAATATTTTACGTAATTAAACATACTATTTTATTTGCTTAAAACCTTATAAATCGCTCTATTATAATATACTGGTTGGCATCCGTACTACTTGCGAGTGGCTTTTAAAAGTAAATGAGGTTGAGGAACGGAGGCAATTTTTCGTGAGTTAATTTGTCATGACTGCGCTGGAAACGGACGAGGTATGTTCGGGTCGGACCACCGAGCTCGGAGATAAACTGACCGCTATTACCAACCTATTTTGTTATACGAGCCTTACTTTAAATAAGAGAGCGGTTTTGAAAACTTTTTTAAGTATGTAGTACAGTGAGTTTAAACTTTTTATTCTTTTTCAATAGAGATAGCAATTGAAAGACACATTTTACCAGAATTTTTTTTAGAACATCGTATCTATATTTCATCGGCGAATTAGAGGTCAAAATAAAATGAAAAAAAAAATTAAAATCCTCAACGGAGTGAACGCAAATATTTATCTTAAATATAATATCGACATTCAACTGCCTTTTATGTCCGTATATTTTAATTAACGACTATAATATGAAAATTTATTGGACAGATAACCATTTAAAACCTTCAAATGTTTCGATTTTTAATAATTATGTAATTTTAGAAGAGAGAAACTCGTTATTGTGCTAATAAAAAAACTAAATCAATCGTGATAGGTGGATCATGGTAATATACCATATTAACACGAGGGCGAAACAGACAGAGCAGTAGACATTGCAGTATTGGTAGAATAATACTATTATGCGTAATAGTGCATTTTCAGTGTCGTGCTACATGTACAAAAACCTGCCATCCTTCTCATTACCTTTGAAAATAACAGAGACGACAATATGCCATAATCTAAGTGTTACGTCAGTGGAATTTAACAGTGTGTTCAAACAATACCAGTGCTGCACTATCCACTGTTCTACCTCAGTGTTCTACCCTCGTATGAAACTTTATTTGAAGAATAGACGCATATCGATAGGCTGTTAAAACGGACGAGCCGCATTTGAAATTCAAATTTCCGATTCCGTATGAATTCAGTACCGCGGGATTGTTTTTCATTATCTATTGTTTGTGGACGAACACAATTGATATAGGCAATTGCGACCGCGCTCTACCACACATATAAATATAAAAATAATATATATATTTTTTTATTATAAAATGTATATTTGTTATAATATAACGCGTGATATCTGTCAAAATGTGAGATTTGTTGCTACAATGTGTGATTAAATGATTACTTAACCATCCGCTTAGTATTAATTTCTCATCTCAAATAAGTAAGGGTTTCCGTAAGGGTACGCGTTTGAGAGTGCTGCAAATAATATTATAATTTATTGTGGAAATATTTAATCTCAAAACAAAGCATTTCATTTAACAAAATGAACAAGCCGCATAATGCTGATCGAATTCAAACTATTTTCGAGGAAAACTACGAACGTAGTAACTCGAGAGCTTTACGACTAAATCGGGCTCTCACAAAGTGCTCTATCTCAGTTAGGAAAGTGTTAACAGATACGTGTTTTGATACAATGTGAATGTTTACCAACAGCCGGTTGCTAAGCAACTAATATTGATGTTTGTGAATTTATGGAAAGTGTAGATTGGTTTTTCAAATAAATAGTATTATTTCCCACGAAATAATGTATTTCTAATCACAAAAACAAATAATATGCTTAAAAACTTAACGTTGTTTCTAATTCTAATAAGAGAATGGGATGATATAATGTTTTATACAGGTGTTTTTGGCAGTGAAAGCTTACGGTAAAACGTATGTAATGTTGCCTATAAATAACATTATAGATTATGGATTTGGGTAAAGGATATCTGAAATATGTTAGACATACATGTTGATGTTGGACTATTTTTATATTCATCAATCATTCTCAGTGAAATAGTGAGATTATTCTAACATAACTCAGTACCAAATATAATGCCGTGACCCACATTATGTCGCGAGTATTGGAACAAACAACATGACAATTTGTCGTCGCGATCTATTTAGCTACCTAATGCATCATTTATTTTTAGCACACATGGTTACGGTTACTTCGCCTTGTGGGGTAGAACGATTGCCAAAATTTAAAAAGTAAATATTCATTCAATAAATACTTTTTAGTAAGATGAATATAACTAAGAAGTATTTAATGAGTACCTGGTACTTTTTATAAAAGTGCTTTATAATTGAAAGCTTACCACAGATAAAATTAAACAGTGGGTCCAACACCATTTGTGACAAGCGCCTTCGTATCTTAATCGTCAATTGTGTCAAAATTAGTATAACATCTAGGTTTACGTTACGCCCGATAGATGGCTGCGCTAATTTCAATACAAATTTTGACAACGGCGATATTATGAAGCTTGTTACAAATTCGTGCTAGACTTACAGTACTAAAATCATTATATTATTACCTAGTTCTAATGTAACAACTGACAAAATGTCATTTTGCAACGTTTCAATTATGTATGGATACAGTTACAACTATTTTTTAATGAATTAAGAACATAAGTATTGTATCAAAATGAACAATAAACATTTGTCGGCATTTTTAGTGAGCGCGCATTAGGCGGCGGTGTCAACGACCTGTGAGATGTGACGCAACCAGAATTACAAATCTGTAGGCAACCGACGTCCGCGAAATGAGTCGTGGAAATAACGAGCAAAAAAATATTAAGTTTTTATGGCATTTTTATCTTTACGATGTTTATGCCTATATAAACAAATCTCTAAAATATTGATAAATCCTATGGCCGTATATTTTTAGTCTTATTCATTTCTTTTTTATAAAATATGGCGCCCAAAAACTAACACGCATAAATTGAACAAAAAATATTGATAGACTTTTTTTCGTAATTTACATAATTTATACTATATTTTATACGAAAAAAAGTGTTTTGTTGGTTTTTGCCATTGATTTATTAGTAATAGAGCTTACTTGTAAATTATAGATATTATCTAGTAACAGACTCCTCATACCACTAAAGGTTTAACAAAACAATTTTCCAATAGTAACTGCTATTAATACCTACGATAGTAACATGTTAATAAGAACATTAAAGAACCTTTACTTAACGAAACTACAAAACAAAAGCGGAGTGTTATTTTAAAAAGACAAAAATCTTAATTTAGATCTGTTAAGTTGCATTAAACTATGTATTGCGGCACCAAATTACAAAGGGCTGGAAAATCAATTAGTATCGTATGTAGGTTACCTTATAACTCACTTGGGTTTGATCGCAAATTACGGCGACAGTGTTCAAATGAGTATAATGACTCAATTATTTCTTTAATGACGTATAGGCGTGGTTGTTGGGATACTTTTGTGCGTTGCAACGTAATCTAAGAGTACACATTTTATATTAGTGTTTGATTTTTTTTATTACATGTCTAGTTTTATAAGCTCTTTACGGTGTTGATTAATTTTGTTAATTATTGTTGGAATTAGATGAAATTGTATGATAAAAATTTAATTATAGACAAAATTATATCTATACTAATAATATATAATATATAGAAAGAGGAAAGTTTTTTATTGTTTGTTCTTTTGCATTGAGTAAGCTCCGAAACTACTAAACCGATTTGAATAATTCTTTCACTATTAGGAAGCTATACTATCCCTTGGTGATATAGACTTTATTTATTACTAGTTTTTATATTCCGCTCTGATGAAGTCACGGCAACTGCTACTAAAATATTCAATTGAAACACTTTTTAAAACACATAGTAAATATCGATGTAATAGAAATATAAGAACATGTCACGACATAAAGGAAGCCGTACTAAGCTATGGATTTATGATGACGCAAACTATTACCATAACAAAGTTATTAGATAAAAATTGTGTTTATTTTTTTTGCACGCGTCGTCGTTCAAAGATCGTATTAGTGAGTTCATCGTCCTTAAATTGGTTAGATACGTTGAATGTTTTTTTTCATTATTATTTTCGTTCGACTTTTTTGTCGACTTTAGCGTACATTACCCTCTGTACATAGTAGCTATGTAATACATAGTGTCCGGGTTCATATTTGAATCATCACTTTCTAGTACATCAATTACGGCTAGAAAAAAATATGTTAAGTTCATTGCCCTCATCGAAGTAAATACAAATTGTATATTCATTTGAAGAAATTGCATATAATATGTAAAAAAAATGAATAGTTTATTTACATTTAGAATTGAAGAGAGTACGATATTTAAAAATGATATACATAATATCTATTTATAGATTAATATTTATCTTTAGTAGCGGTAATGGTATGTAATTTTATGTTCTTTGTGTAGTGGGAGCATGAACATTCTTCAAGATCTAGTCGTGATTATAAATAACAGCTTTTGACAACGGTCCAAGTTAATACCGTTCCGATGTATTAAATTCGATAGATGAAACGGATCTGTTACGGAAAGTTTCGATCATTATATCGTTCTGGTTAATTGCTGTAAAATTTGTTTACCTACGGTGGATACTTTAAGAGTAATTGGGAGATTACAGTAGCGTATTTCTCAATATATAGTATGGATATGCTAATAATTATATATTATTTTACTTAGAATATTATAAACGAGAATGTTTAGATAGAATGTATCTCTAGAACGGCTGCATAGATTTCGCCGAAATTTTGCATAATTGTAGAACATAGCCTGGAAGAACACGTAGGCTTCCTATTGAGGTTTTTTAATTCAACGCGGACATACTCGTTAGAAGCAACTAGTAATTTTAATACAATGATTATTGAATTAAAGGTAAAATCAGTTATGACATCTTTAATTTTAACTACGTTACTTGTAAAGGCAAAACTGTAGCTCATTTTAACTATAAATACAGATTTAAGTTTTGCCTATAAATGTATACTAAAGGTGTTTAGAGGGCTTAATCAATTAAAATATAATGAGATTTTTATTTGTTTTATCCATAATATGTAACACAGAAGATTTTAAAATCTAATATACAGTTAAGTCTAATTTAAGCCCATTTTTCACTGGGTAATGTCAACAAAAATGATTTGTACAAAATGTTATAATCGGCTTACGCTTTTGTCGATGTAATCAACATATTTCTAATGTAACCAATACTATTGAAGATATTCATACACTACGAGTTTAAGAATTCTGTGAACTAACGCCCCCGACAGCCGCGTGATAACAGATAGGCGGCAGTAAAAACTATTCCAGCGATCATGTTTCGCGGAAAACGTTAATAAAAGTGTTTTTAAGTCCGATGTGCGTAGGTATTGCTTCAAACTCGCTTTGATGCGGTCATAGTGTCTGATTGCTTCGGATTTTAATACAGTTTTTAGTCAATTAAAAACAATGTTACATACATTGTTTTTAACAAAACAACATAAAAAAGTTTAGTATGAACATTAATTAATTGAGCTTTGTATATAACTGACGAAGTAAAAAGATATATGATGGTTCGGAGCAGTGAGAAATTATCAAGGATTCTTTATTACAAAAAAATATGATCGCTATTTTTTTTCTTGTTATATTTGTTTCTTGTAGATTTTTCTTTTAATTGAAATATTACTGGTCGCTTAATAGCCGCATCCATAATAGTTTACTACTCATTGTTATGACTGCCATTAACCACGTGCTCGGCAATGAATCAAACACGTTTCAAACTAATACACAGCGAATTAACGAAAACAATTGTTTACTTCCTTCGTTTAACTTTACTTAACTTTTCAATTTTTAGCTAAAGATTAAACAGCATTCATTATTTTCAAAGAATAGAAAATTTTACAGTCTCTTAAAGGGAAGATTGTTTTTAAATCATGTGTTGGTGAGTCAGAAATAGATTTCTTAACTTAAAAATAAAAGCTGTTACGGTCATGATTCATACGGGAACAAGGGGGTTAAGATTCAAGGGCTTGGCACACGTCCTTCGTTACTTCCCCACACATACATTTACATACACGTCCGTTATTTAAGGGTACTCTAACTAACGCTATTCATCATTTTATCACGTATTTGCCTTATAATGTATGGATCGCTTGCCTTGCTAAGTTTGTTAATATAAATTATCTCAGTTGCTTTCATTGTTATAAAAAAGTATTGAGAACATGTTTAAAAGGGAATAAAATAAAACAAATTTTTTATCTCTTAAAGGTATAAAATAGTTACCCGGTAACGTTTTCAAGCAGAGCTTTTGAATGTAAGGTTTTGCAGCAAATTCTATTTTTATCATAATTATTTTTGCTCGCTATTGAAGGTATTCAAAAAGAATTATTAAAATGTAGCGGGGAGCAGATATTAGTTTTCTTAAATTAAATGTTATTTTAACCGTCAATTTAAGCAAAAAGGTTTACACGATGAATATTGAGTTAAAAAAAAAAACTAAAAATAATCTTGAAGAGTATCTTCAGAATACGTATTGAATGAACATTATCATTTGTAAAGAATTTATTTTCATTACACATTCAGTGTTGCCAAGTACGTTTTTATCGTAAATCGTTTAAAAGCATTGGCTGAATGAAATTTTATTGAATTAAATTAAAATAAGTAGATTAAATAAACTCATCAAGTAAACCATAGAGTAGTAAAATAATATGTAAGTGCATTTAAAATAAAGCAGTGTACAAATGGATGGAATACAAATCAACGCGGCTCACCCCTATGACCTTGAAGCGAGGGTTGCTCCCTTCCCGGCGGTGAATAAGTTTATATGGTGTTAAATTCGGGTTGCCACTTGTCTAATGTTACGGGAATTGACCGAGATTAATATCTGATGTTGGATGAGTGGATTTGCGTTTATTTGTACTGGTTTGAAAGATAAATATAAAGAGCCCCTTTGGGATTTTAACGTGTAGGGACCGATCTTAACGGAGAATCCGTTATTATTGTATATTTCATTTTTTTTGCAGGATGTATGAAATAGCTTTTGTATGAGTTTAACGTTGGTATATTGACAGTTGCTGATATTATTACGAGAAAATACGTCATATTTTACAAAATAAGTAACTATGTGTTTTTAAATGTTTTTTAAAATATCGAAAATTAACATTTCAATTAATGGCAACCCTGCATAGTAAATTGTGACGTACTATAATACATATTTTATATGTAAACGAAAGCTCGAATAGAATTTGCGATGAAGCGATGAGCGGGCGAACCTTCTGTATCTAAACAAAGTATAGCACAATCTGTGCAAATTATCAACAGAAACTGCAGTAAAACTTACGTCGTATTATTATAGTTATCTCTCTAGTTAATGTCTGTGTTTGTATATTGTCTCTAAGTTTAAACTTAAATGGCATCTAAGAGCGTCGCTTAGTATGGATTTAGTATATCGTATACTAAAAATACCTATAATCTGCACAAACGGTAAATCCTTAGAAGTAGAATTTAAAATCATAATTTAAATTACAAATAAATAAATCTTTTCTATACATCTACACGTCACAGAAACATAGATAAATTGTTCATATAATAATTTAATGTATAATCAAAAGGAACCCTTTTTCACATTTGTTATGTCAGATTGGTATAGCATTTCCATCAACAAGTGCGATAAAAATTAAATAAGTTTGGTTATCGATAACATTATCACTTCGGTTATCTTAAATCTTAATTAACTTAACACGTGATATAAGCACGTGATTAAATAACTTACACGTTTGTTAATGTTAAACACTAGTGTGGTTCTCTTTTAATAGACGTATTTATGGTTAATCGTAATTTAATATCAAGATTAACTTTTTATGTCTAGCTTAGAATATATGGATGTTCGAGAGGCGACAGAGACGCCGCGGGGAAACCCGTCACATCTGTCTATCCCTGTATGCTACAGGCATGAATTATATACTTCTTTACAAAAGCATCCAAAATGAATTATCAACCGTTTCAAAGTTACATTATCAAGTTGTAAGCTTGTTGCTTCGTAAATAAAATGTAAAACTCTAAATTCCGAGCGAATTCTAATAAAGAAGCGATTTAAACTTCACAAACTACTTGAATGAAATCCGTTGTGAAAAAGTTATAAAAAGATTTGCGAAGATATTAAAAACATTGCAGGAGCGTACGACGAGCGAGTGATTTCACAACGAGACTTGTATTTTAGAGTAGCAACGGCGCCGAATGGAACCTTTCAAATTAAAATAATTGAATACAATCCTTTTCAGATAATATTTACATATACAAATTCAATATTCCTACAAGTAAGGTTATGTATTCATCTTTTCAAATATTAATGTTTAAATATACATAGATAAAAGTTTTTCAAATAAAATGCTTTAGTTACACTTTTACTTTACATCAAGGTTGTTATAATATGACTGAAGGATTTTAGAAATATAACATTAATATAAAAACACGCTGTCGTTCAGGAGATCAAGGGTAAAAATCGTATTGCTTCTAAAGGTTAAGTAACTATCATACATAAATTAATTTTGACTGCTCCTAAAAGGTCTAAATTCTTCATCGGTGTCTTATGGGCGTTGACATTTTTTTATCCACTTAGTCGTAAATTATTTAGTATACCAATTATTTAAATATCTACAGTTCAAATATTAATACAAATGTTTAATAAACACCTTATTGAATATAGTTTATTCTTATCAATTTATAGTAAAACTAGTTTCGGTATCGACAATTTAGTTCAAGGCGTGCGACACCGTATCATTTAAGTAATATATTAAACTCATTCAAGTTGTGACAACGCAATCTAGACTACAAGTTCTATGTATAGTCAGGCTAAACCTAGACGAAATAGAGCGGTGAGTTTGACTAAAATAAGTGCGGCGTATTTTAAATAATTAATTAATGTTGACAGAGATAAAGCGCTTTTAAGTGCAAAATGACCGCTATTTGTGGAATAAAAGATAATTATAAATAACTGTTCATATTTTTTCTATCATCTAGTCAATTTGTTTGTTGCTTTACTATTTATAAGTTAAAATATGATTTTGTAAATAGAAATAGAATCATAGAAATGAACTGTTTAAAATTCAATTCGATGATTCTGGATTTGGAAGTAGAGTTTTTCCATTACATACCACACATAAAAAAATTGCTTAAAAGCATTCTATAAATTAGGCATATATTAATATCAGGCAAAATATACTGTTAAAGGAATAAAAGAATAAATCGTCGAACTAGCACGTTACCCGACGCTAAAGTTCAACCTTCGCTCGTGTAAACTTTTGTCGGTCAGAGGCACGATGGCGCTCTAGCCACCAATCGGTTACAATTTTGACAACGACCGCCGCTCCGCTGACAAACATACACCTTTATGTGGAACGACGACCGCGAACCCATAGTTCTATGATCTATAACTAGAAACCGCATTTATGCCCACGGCTCTATTAATTTTTCCTTTTAAATTATGGCCGCAATATACTAGATGTTCTCTTTTTTCCTTGTCTATATTTAAGGAATTTGTAATCTCTGTCTAGGTGTCCGGGCTAAATGCGTGAAAGAACTATTATCTTCCTAATATTATAAATGCGAAAGTTTAGATGAATGAATAGATGGATGTTTGTTTGAAGGTATTTACAGAACGTCTGAACGGATCCCGCTAAAATTTAGCATAGATGTAAAAGAACATATAAGCTACTAACTTAGTTTTTAAATTCCGCGCCGACGGAGTCGCGGGCGACAGCTAGTACGTTTATAAATAGTGCAGTAAGTTTTATTATCTTTCAGAACATTATTTATTATTAATATAACAACAAGTAAACATAAAAGCTTTATCATATTAATTAAAATGACTACGAAAATGTTTTAATCATTAAGATATTTATCAATATTTTATCGAGCGTCAAAAAATACAAAAACAGAATATGCATTTTGTGTGTAGCGGGTGGCGAATGATACGAACGATAGTAGTCGATCACCCCTTTAATCTTTTAGATGGGGTCCGACCCCTACGTCATCAAAATAAACTTAATTGTCCATATTAGTCATCCAACTACGGGTACGTAATTGATGCGTCATGTATTTTACACCTAAAGTGTTATACATACTCAATTTTAGAACTTTTCTATATCCTTATATATTTAACGCGAATCTTTGATTGTCTGTCTTCCTTAACAAAGGTGCACATGTTTAAGGGGCTTCTTCATAGGTATAGAAATTGATATAAATTGCGCAGTATATCTTAGAACATAGTATTAAATAATATAATTTTATAATAATTAAGGATGAAATGAATATTAATTTTTTTCAATGTACACATGTCCGTTTGTTGAATTGTTAGTTTTTCCTGCTATATATAAAAACTTATATTTTTTTCCTCCTTTGTTGTGAGAATATAAAAGTAATATTTCCTTGAATCGTTTCCGACTTGATTACAAACACTACCTACGCTATTAGTTTTTTAAATAAATTGCTTCTGTTTAAAATAAACGATATTCAAATACTTACATAAGAGTCGTAAGAATAATAGTAGAAGATTAAAAAAGAATAACGAAATAAAGCAGAAAGTGTTTTTTAATAACGAAACATACACTTTTTATCCCTCTCTTTCTCCTAAAAGGAAAAAAATAGAGATAGAAATATGTTGTATAACATTTATTTCCTTTGAATTTCATGTACGTATTATCTAATAAAATCTACATGGAATCTTTGTTAATACTAAAGGTATGAAAGGAGAAATTCTTATTCTTAAAAGGGGCGTTATCTCCGGCGGTTCTTGGCCTCAATAGAGTGCCTTTGAGACTAAGAGTGGTGCGGGTCTCATTGAGGCTGGGTTCAGGATGTGGAGCGGACGTTGCATCGCCCCGAGGGATCATCCTACTGTCTTTATTGAGAACGGAGAAAACACTTAAAGTTTTCATCAAACATTGAATGTTTATAGACCGGAATCGGTAAAAGAATGAGAATTTAGAAATCATTTGATTTGTTCTTACTAAATGTAAACTCAGTTTAATGTTATACGATGTAGCGTAAGATTCTTACCTTCAGATTTTTTTTTATACTAGTATTATTATACCAATGATAACTGTGGTTTCTGGTATTAATAATCTAGGTCATTTCCGTGCATTATTGTAAATAATCCTTAATCCTTTGTTATGTTATAATTTTACAAGACTTATATGCTCTTAAAGTAACAAGAGGGTCATTTACGCTATCGAAATAAAAAAACACTGATAAAATGATGACCTAAGAAAAAATAGATTAAAGTTTCTTAATATTCAAAAATGTTTAAATAATTTAACGTCTTATAAAAGTTATTGATTTAAAACCTGACCCAATATGTATATTGTTTTTTTATGAGAATGGGGCAAACGAGCGGCGGGAACACCGGGGTGATCAACGACACCCATGGACATCCGCAACATCAGAGGAACTGCACATGCATTGCCGGCCTTTAAGGATATGGCATGCTCGTTTCTTGAAGGAACATATGTCGTATTGGTTTGGTAACGAATTTTATTTTGTAAAATAATCTAAAAAGAACTGTCCCAATAGAATAAATAAATACTGTATAAGAATTGTATATTCTCTTTTGTCTGTAAAGTCGACAGTTGCAGTAACAAGTTTGTAGTGAACGTATCAATATTCAAACAATTGTTCAATTTATACGTAATCGTTCCGCACGGCTGACGTTGGATCAGAGAACGTTTGCTGCATTTTATTCTACAGTTTACTACTACTATTGGTATTTTGGTAGACATGACGTACCACTTTATATTTGTTATCTTTGAATAATAAGTAGCTATTGTTTTTGAACATAGCATGACGGTTTTAGAATTTTAAAATTACTAATCGCAACAATAGGTAAATACAATTTGAAGCACAGAATCGCACATTTAGAAATTTAAAGACAAGCTGCGTAATACGCCAGTTTTGTACTTTCAAATATCAAATAAGAAGCGTAAAGCGGTAGGTATGTAATACATACTTAATTTTTTAAAATGATATTACCTACTTCGCTGTTATTAAGCATACAATTGTGAATTTATTGAGCCTTAAAAAACTTTACCAGTAATAACATATTTAAAAATTAATAAATTTCCGTTGTCAAAAACAAATATATAAAATGTAAAACATCGTGCGAATAAAACTGAGAACGTTATAAAAAAAGTATTTCAGATTCTGAACTTGCATCGAAGTGCCAAATCCCTGACGGGACACGAATTTTAAACACCGACGAGTTATTGAAAGTTGGTCGTCTGTCGTATTTTATTTGACGGTTAAATGTACTCAACGCAAGGTTACCCAAAAATTAAATACGATCAAATATATGGCTCCATCAAATCGTTTGCTTTATGCGGTTTGAATCCACAGGTAAATATGACATTGAAAATATATTTAAGTCGTTTAGAGCGCATTCGCACGGGCGCTTTTTTGACGCCGCGTTACAGCTCGGCGTTGACGGCTCCCGAGCTTTAAAATCACTCTTGTATCTTTCACCCTGTGTTCAAAATTACGCGATAAATAAGTATCGCAGTTTAAAAACGCTGCCTTATGAACAGATACATGGAAATTCAGTTGTTTTATTTGAACGCTTTTTAAGCGTGTTTAAAAAATTCTCGTGAGGGTAGTGGCTTATGGAATATACATTATTCCCAATTATTTGTTGAGAAATAAACAAGTGAAGTTATATCCATGACCCAGAGAGGCAGGAAGACAGGCAGCATTCATTTGGCACGATTCGAACACTGTCGATTCTTCCAAGATTATAATGCATACATTTCTCGCTGGTTAGTTAAAGGGGTCTTAATGTGGACAATATTAAGGTTACCAATAACAATAATCTTGCTTATTATAAGCGAAATCATTTATTTTATTTTTAAATTAACATTAACTACAATTCAATTAACATTAAAATAATATTCTGGTGTAGGAAAACATCACGAAAACTGCACAAATCACCTTGCTGCTGTGTTTGTCTAAGGTCTAAAATATACCAAATTTAGCGGTGCTACATGTGCTGACTTCATTTATTTAAGGAATTTTACAAAACCCCTCAATAAGTGTGAAAAAATATTTAAATAACAACACTATTAACCGTGCATTTCCAATTTCCATATTTTAATTGTATTGATAAGTAATCAATATCGCATAAGCGTATGAATTATAAATAATCGCAAGGAAAAATATCAAAAGCAATATATTTGTAAGTCGGAAACTTGATCGTATGGGACGCGGCAACAATAAGCTACTTTGGTATTCATCCAATCATGTTAAAGCTTGCGAATGAATGGATGTTCATAAATTTCATTCGTACCCGGCAAGTCACGAATAAGGACGCTAGACAAATACAAATATTTTATAAACGATAAGGAAAATAATCAAATATTGTCGAGATGTGCGAAAATTGTTTAATAAATTAAACGATTTGCTTGTATAGCAGATTAATGTTATTTGTCATGTTAATAACGTATCTAGTTTTCGATGCGCACATTATTTTTCAGTATTACAGTTTAATTAATATCGACAGTTAACCTGTTGATAAATGAAGTTTTAATACGTATATATTTTAAATGTGAACATAGAATAGAAATTTTAACTTAAGTAGACATAAATAACTGGGCTTACGTTTTGTAGTTCAATTTTCATTTTATAAATATTGGTAGTCCTATATTTTCTACAAAAGGTTTTGATAGCGAGAGATTACTTCTATCAACAGACTATAAATAAATAATGATGAAGCTCGAGTTAACCCTAAAATATTTCAATCCGATGGATATAGTTAAAACATTTGAAAGAATATGTTCTGGATTTGTTAAGACAGTGTCAGACGACAGTTGCCGCGTTTATTTTGACGTAACGTCACATTTCATACATTTGCTAAACATATCAACTGTCTAGGCGGCCAGCACCAAAATAGAACACGCGACAGATATAAAGACGTTCGATTTAAAACGATTAATCCCTTTCATTATTGAAACGGCATCGAATTAATTAAATATCACTATTTAAACACGATAATATTATCGGAATTGGACTTTTTCCATGATTCGAATTATTGAAAATATTAAAAAGAGTTGTTTTAACAGTTTTTTTAGTCTGTAGTGGTTGGGTTCTCGTGGTTATACTTCCTTACCGTAGCATGTTAATAAACAATTTATTTTAACCTATTACACGTTTATGTTGGTTTATTAAATGTTATGTTCATAAGTATGTTTTATAAGTTGATATAATTGTTGTTGGTGTTGGGTCGCTACAATAAAATTCGAAGTGGAGTATTCTTGAAGCGCGTTTACCGCCCAGTGGGACGGTTAACACGTTGTAAACGCGGCGCCCCTTTGATTTATAAGTTTGTTATTAACGACCTGTTACTGCTTGTGATACAATGTCATTTGCACGTTATTTCTGTAACTTAATGCAGCGACAAATATGTTATTTCGAATTTGTTTAACCACTCGTAAATAATTTGAACTTAACAAAATTGTACAGATACGTATCTCTATCAAATGTCTAGCTCGAATTTATTATATATAAAATTTGTCCACAACATATAAGGTAAAACTTTATTATTTATATAATGGTCGCATAGTGGTGCATATTAATATACATATATGTTTTTATTTTGTATACATATGTATGTTTTTGTAGTTATAATAATTAAAAACTAAAAGCCGTTAAAGTTATGTAGGATATATCATTCTAAGCGCGGATATCGATGCAGAACTAATGTGGCCCTAACAACTCACTTTTAATTAACGTCAATTAATTTGTGAGAAATAATAGTTGATCCCTAAAGCTGTAAAGCGTTTAAGTTTTATAGTAATTTGTGAATAAATAAAATTATTTAAATATCTGCGTTATTATTATATCACGTCTATCGGCGAAAAGTCGGGTGTTTATATTCAATGTGTTTTGTTAGCTTTTGTTAAATATGTTATAAATTTCAAATCTTACTAATATTATAAAAATGTGAATGTTTGAATAAATGTTTGTTACTATGTATCTCCAGAATGGCTCCACGGATCTTACTAAAATCTGGTATAGATGTAGAACATAATCTGGAAGAACACATAGGCTATTAATTAAGTTTCTTTTTATCGCGGTTACGGGGTCGGACGAATACAACACCTTTATTTGCAAAATGTATTAAAGTTGTAGGAAATTGTTATAAACACTTGTATAACTTTCTAAATCCGGGATTCGTGCATCATTGATTCAGTTTTAAAATTAGCAGTAATTATTTTTCTTCAAGATTGCTAGTAGAATATAAAACTTTAGGAATAATAATTCATAGCAACATTTAATAACAAATATGTAGTAATAATATAATATTAATAATTTGTTAATAGTAACTAAAAACGAAGGATTCGAACGGATTTATCAGCTTAATATGTAACAGAATCTTGCAAAATGTCAAAACGTGAACTGATAGGTCAATAGCGTGAGAATTTTATATGCATATATTACAGTTGTTTGTTATTAATATCTAGATAGTATTGATAATTTATTTATGATAAAATTAATAAAGTATTAACTGGTTATGTGCAGATAAAAATCGCCAGTTTTAATAAACGACATACAATCTTATAGGAACAGCTTCCTATTTTGATCAATATTTAAAACAAATAAATACGCGGTGAGATGGATGATAGTACTTATCAAATATGCAGGCCATTTTATTCTAATTATAGATATCATAACTTGTTTACTTACGACTGTTTGGACTTTTAAAAATTTTGATGAAGTTTTTCGTCTGTTTGAATCTTTCTCTAATTTTGTAAGCATTATTTAACTTTACAAAGCATCAAGTGGTTACGGTGCTGCACGTGCATACTAGACCCTTTCGACGAAATAGAAATTCAATAAATCTAGCGTGCACACGTATTTTGTAATCTGTATTTACAATTGCGATGGCCATTATTATCCCCCTAGTAACCTCATAATGAAAAAATCTCATTAGTTCTTAAAAAAACCATTTTTAATGTTTTATGTCCGACAAAAAAACAAGAAAAAAAAATCCTCTCTCGAATCCAAAAATGAAAAACATCGTGAAGCAAAAACATTTATATTATAATTTGAATTGCTGATTTCCAAGGCGTTAACAATAAAAGAATATTAACACATAATTAAAATAATTCACTAGTTTGTTAATATTAAAAATTGTGTAAACAACTTACGCGCGTATATCTGTTTCCTTGACATATCCGGTTTCTTTGTAAATCACATGCGGAAACGCGCGAACTTTTGTCTATACAATATGAAGACGCGGAACGAGAGAGCAGAGTGACTATGATCGCGAAATTACTGCGCATATCGTTATATCGCTGCGAATGATAAATACGAGGTCGGAACTGATTTTTGGCGAGGTCTAACTTCGGCCTTCGTAAAAATTAGCGCGTTTTGCATAATGCGTGTGCCGTATTTACATTATCTGTAAGCTATTGATGATAATAATATGACACAGAGATAAGATCTGAGACCACTGTAGTAGGAAGCGTATTATGCTAGTTTCACACGAGCGCACAACAGTGAAGCTGGTGTGTTTCGGTGGCATGAGTGCGTACCGCACTGTCTACTGCTCTGCCTCATCTGCCCTCGTCTGTAACTGGCATTATATAAGAGAAGCAGCCTTGCTGTAGCTTCCCAGGTTCGCACGATAATAATATGCGAACGGCCTAAAGTCGTGTAGGTCATATTATTCACCTTGATTTTGAAGTTTGATATACATCGCATAGATGTGTTCCTTTTGTTTTTTTTACTCATGGTCAAGATCGAAAATAAAAATGATTGCTTGTTTAGTTTAGTTTATCTAACGAAATATGATAATATAATTTCAGTAGAATTAATGTGCATAATATGAGAACCAAAGTCATAAAAGTGAAACATAATATTGTGTTACATTGTGTTGAGTCCATCACATATATTTATTGAAAACTATTCAATATTATTTTCGTTTATAAATAATAGGAAAAACATAGCTACGTCTCTAATACATTTATTTACAAAATCACGTATTTATACATTGTATTCTTACGAGATTACCATCAGATGCAAAGCAACTAAAAAGCTCTTGCACGCGATTTTCGTGTATTCGTTATGCAATGTTCGGAACTTTTGAGCTTTTATTGCGGCAGGTTTAACGAGGCGGGTTACACTTCCGCGGCAGTCGCGTCTTCCGCGATGTCCCTAGATGTGCCGATAACATTGTCGGCCTTTTGACATCACATTATATTACTGTGGGAATTTCACTAATCCAATAAACTGGAACATGTTTGCGGCATGATAACAAATACTTAAGACTGCCTATTCACGCAAAATACGTGCGAGTCGTTGTCGACTTAAATTTGCGTGAATCGTCGAGTTAAATGGTAAAAGTAAAACGATTAAGTCAACATCAAAATTTTCATTATTTTTTATTCATCTTAAATACATCATTGTGCAATACCATTTATTGTGCATAAATATTTAAATTATACAAAAGTATTTACGAATTTTTATTACTCATCTGTAATATATCAAGTCTGCAATGCAATAAATCCATCTATAAAAAGACGTCCAGCTCATATCGTCTCAACTCCCCAGATTTAATTTGGTATAATTACGTTCAACACATTAGACGGGGAGGCGATCCGTCCACTCTGCGTTCGTTAGAGTTATTTATGTGCCATGCGGGCGGCGACAATATCGCTTATTAATTATTAGCTTTGTCCCACTTACACGCATGTATTACTGTATAAAACTATCCCACTTTCCCGTGGGAACCTTTGTGAATAATGCTGCGTACACCAGTTGATTTATATTGAGTCTAGACTGGCAGATAGGTAAAAGAGAACCGGTTAATGTTTACTGATAGAATGGATTGAGATGTATATATTTTTTAAATGAAATAGATTCGAACTTTTCACGGCTTTACACAAATATATCGCTCACAATCTATATTAGGCAATATTTAGATTCTAATTATGAGTTTACATTGCGGAAAAACATGTGTTATTTTTAAATATTGCATGCATCAAAAATAATCAGCAATAACAACTTTAGTCATCAATAAGCCGCTTATTATCGCAAACGTTGTAGTTAATAAAAATAATCGATATTATCGCAATTAATAAATTTAGCATATAACATTGTAAACGTTATGTGTTTATAACGGTTAACTGTTACTGAGGCAACTTAATGCAGTGTAATATAACGGTAAATAGTTTCTGCGATGTAGGGCTTTTGCGAACGAGTTGAGTTGACTGCTGACGAAATTTAATAGCAATCAAGATTCAGTGTGGAGCAATTAGCAAACTGGATTATTGACTACATTGGCGTGCGGATGCAGGAATGTTTACCTAGTAGAGTTCTTTTGGATGAGTTGTATTGGAAAACAGCCGGGGTATAGTTTAGTAGTATTAGCTTGCGTAGTAAAATGTAGTAAAATTTTAATAATTCGATGTTATAAATAAATTTGCATCGATGTTAGTTTAATACGTTCCGTCTAATTATAATAATCTAGTATTGACAGTCGCAATAAGTCGCTTATTATATTATACTATAAGGTAATTCATACTAAAGTCACACTTAGATAAAAATTGTAATCTACCTATATGAACACTAATAAAACTAATAGTAGTTTCATCTACATAGGTATATTAAAATGAATACGACTATACAGCGTGAAGCTAGGGTTATTTCTCTATAAATTACTCGTTACATGCGGAAGTACATTTTCGTGTCAAATAAAATGCTGTTTACAAGCCGCAGTCGACAACATTGTAATGTAACAACCGCATAGGAAGTAGCTGTAGTTTTATGATGCGATCTTATCGAATACAGCTATTTGAATTAATGCTTTTTTAAAATCTTGTCGTCGTCGAATCGTTTTTATTAATCATATTTCGTACATGTGAAGTCTGCATTTGCGTTATTTATAACAAAAAAAACATTTTTTTTATTGCCTATCTGTTTGTCCGTAAGTCCGCGTTTCTTCTGGATAATCTCCAAAACGGTTGTACCGATTTTAACGGATCTTTAACTTGAAGATAGCTGCTTGTGGAGTACCAAGGTATTTTTTTTATTTCTGCGCTTACAAAGTCGCAGGCAACCACTAGTATCACAAAAGATTGGAAATATCAATAACATTTGTTAATCAAATTATCAAATCAGCTTGATAAAACAAACTATAATGAATTAAAAAAGAGAGGGGAACAAACATACATCTAGCTTATATGAGGGTATATTTTTTGATATTAACAAGTCGTGGGTACGTCGGGATGCGGGCGGGATCGACCCGGTGACCCACTGCCGACTTGATTACTGCGCCCGATTCAATTGGCCGCGCTCAGAACACGGTTAATGCTATTATGTCCATAAACTAACATTACAGAGCCACCATTTTAATATAGATTCTGTAAATATGAATACAAAGAATTGCCAGTAACAAAATTTAGAGAGTAGACTAGGTACGAAGAAATTAATAATTATGTAGTTTAAGAAACTTAAATTGTAAATGTGTAATTTCACGCTAATACGGATGAAAGGCCTCATTTTTTCTTTTAAATTAAAATCTATTGTAAACAGATTTATCACATTAAGTGGGTAACACTTATTTTGTATTCTTCTAAAAAATAAAATGTCCCTAAAATAACTTATTTTTTAATGATACAACTAAACAAAAACCAATGGTAGTATTTTAAAATTCTAGTATAAAATATTAAAACAGTAGCGGGCGATAAATATCTACTTTATAATAAATAAGTTTTAAGTTTTCGCATAATATTGCTATTACTATACATGCATTATTGTTACATTATTATTACATGCAATATTAAGCTATTTTAAATATAATTTTTTCTCTTTTTTTTGTAATTCCTAAGTAAGGCAAGCAATCTCACAATGTAACTAACATATTACTTAAACTATAGCACTAAGACGAAAGAGACCTGGCTCCTATAATACGGGTCTAGAACCTAGTTTAGGAATCAGGCGTACTATTACTATGTAATTTTGTCATAATTTTTGTTGCCTAAATAAACGATTTTTATTATTATTATTATTTTATTACGATTACTCGTCAGAAGCTGTATGTTCTCTGAATAAATCTTGATATTTAATCTGTATTAATTTAGTTATTATCCGTAACAATTTATTACTATGATACAATCTAACACGTTAATAACAATATCTTAATTTACCAGACAATGTACCAATTGTTTTTTTTTTATTTGGAATTTGTGGTTATTACAATGTTAGATTTATTGTGAACGTTTTCTACCACAGATGATATTACTGTTAGTAGGTTTTCTAACAACAAAACCACAGATAAAATTACTCCTAACTCACCGTAAGGTGACACGTGTGGTGTGACGTCACACAAGCTGCAAGTCTCGCTTAGCTTACCTGAAACAAAAAATACACATTTTAAAAATGTTAACGCGACGTCGTGGTTATATAAGAAGTTTTATGTAGTGCTTGGTTTTCTTTTAAACATCAATCTTTGAAATGGACTTGAATTTTCCTTATGAGAATCTGGAGTTTCTATTTATCAAGAAATGTTTGAAAAGATGTTTTATAAATAAACAAAATATAAAAAATTCTTAGATTTATACAGTAAATTCATAACTGCTATCAGAAACAAGATTTAATATATATAATTTAACTCGCGTAATGTAATATTGGTAATGTTAATCGCAAATGATAGCTTCCTTTAGTAATATTAAGGAAATAAACGAATGCCAACGATTCTTTTCAATGACACTTGAATAATAAAAGGAAATTAAAATGCGACTCACGCGCTAAACACATGCTCATAGAAAATGTATAAACGATCCAAATCGTATTAAAACTATGTACATCATTGTATTAACAAAAATTAGGAATATTATATGATATTAACAGTATTAAAATAATCCTTGCAGAAATTAGATAATTTATTAACATTTTAAGGAGAGGTCTAAAGAACACGCACAATTGAAATCGAGTTCAATAATTTAGTGGCATTTTATGTACTCTTAACTTTCATAAATAAAAAATATTATTTTAATGTCATTGCACAGGAATTAACAATTAGTTATCTTGCAATTTGAAATAGCCTCACGCTTTCTAAAAGTACTTAACTAATATTTTATAGATGTTAGATAAGTAAATACACTTAAACCGTTAGTATTTACGATTCGCAACGATGCGACAAATATGGAGGTTGGACATGAACTTTCTCAGAGCCCTCTTGAGACGTTCAAAGGTCTATTGTGAGACCGTTAACGGGGGACTGGCTTTGCCCCACAATACCTTTATTACTACCATGATAACAGCTTGCGCTAAAGTGGGTTAATAGAACAATGTCAAAGATAAACGGATTGACAAAATTCGGATAGTTACTATACGTAAATCTCATTTACGATACTTGTGTATACCGACACAATTAGCAACTATTATTTATCTGTGTTATCAATTATGTTACAGATAAAACGTTTTCCTTTACTTTTTTAAATATGCTTTTACATAATCTAATCTTTGACCGACAGATTTGAGATTTTTTTATCTATTATCTATTGTATTGTACATAAGCTTCCGCTCTTGGAATTGTTAAATAATTAATCACCTCTTTACAGCCTTTTTGATTTTTGAGCATAATTCAATTCAGTACTTTTTTTTTCTTTTTTTATTCATAAAAATTTACACTTCCATTAATTAATTTAGTTTCTTACATTTTGTGCTTTCTGCTTTCTTAACAGTCTTTCTTTTAGGAAATTGACTTCCAAATACATTGGCATTAATCGTCGATTTATGCGCGATGTTCATTAAATTACTTTCCTTATAAAGCAATGTGCATGTATATTGGTTAATCTGTAACTCTTTGATTCTAAATTCGTTACGAAACATTTCAAAATTGTTTACGAGTATTCAATAACATAGTAATTACATATTTGGTTTACACATACAGCTAAATCTCATACAAATCATGTAAACAATTCAAAAACGCGCGAGTCGTTACCCAACGCCCCTTCTCGCGTTCTCTGTTTAGTTTCACTAGGGGAAGAAAGGGCCGCGCACCACTGATTATTGTTTTACTTCTTTTATAGCGCTTCGGTTGGCCGGACGCCTTAGCGAAGGGTTATTTCAGTTACGGCCCAACTAATTATCGCTACTCTAGGGCGCGGTTGCTCCCCGTATATTTCTGACGTGTTAACGTTTATATGGAGTTTACTTTAGTACCCCATTCTCAATGGCATCTTAAGTTTTATGTTATTTATAACTTTTTTTTTGTACAAAAATTTTATACAACTGTCATTTTATAAAATATTCATAATATATCTATTTATAAAACTTGGATTTGCAAACTCACAGCGCTTACTGCAATTTTCGTATTATTAATCGTCGAGACAATTTCCAATTCAAAATTTTTATTTCCTACATTAATATGCATAGTTTCAACAAGTCTGATATGAATAAAAGGTCGGTAAAAACAGTTCGAAAGTAATTATCTGTCTCGATAAGCTAATTCCATATAAGAGGATTATGTAGATTAATTGGAAACATGTTATCATCACAGAGCATGTGCGACGCGCGTAATGCCTTCTCCTTGTTTAACATCGCGAACTTGTTATTGTGAATAATTACTTAACATACTACGCTTACTGTTATTATAGAAGCGAAAGTTTGAAGGAATAGAATAGAACTTCAGAATGGTTGAAATTTGAAGATAGATTGCAACCAGAAATAGTCTTTAATATTATTCTGCAACGAAGTAATTTTTTTTAGTATGTGATCGAATTCGCAAGCAAAAGCTAGTAAAATAGAAAAAGGAATAAATAATATTCCGATGCTATGCTTTGTTCTAGCAAGCAGCATTCGGTCATAAACAAAAATAAACCAGGTCACAAATCCACTAGACGCCTTATAAATTCCCGGTTTTTATGCGAAGCTTCAACTTGACTTGTACGTGCTAAGAAATTCAATTACTCAAGTTCAAATCGCATAAAATATTGCTATTGTAAAAATGTAACAATAGGATGGCAATATGTTTTAAGAGTAACGTTCAGTGGAAACCGAGCTTAATAGTTATCACACATATTTTAGTGCTAGAGAGAACGATGTTTGTTTACAAATATTGGCATAATAATATCCTTTATCGAAATCAAAAGCAACAGTAAATTCAAACGAATATAAAATCATATTGAGCATTTTGCAAATACAACGCAATTTGGTACACTAATTTACCTATTAGGTACAATACAAATATAGCCACATAGTCGCGAGTTCACACTGCAGAAACATGTGATAAGTTTGAGTACTTAAAAGAATTTTTAAACCGAGTAATGTTGTTTGAAACAAAATCTGTTCGGATACGCGCCAAAACGTTCTGACATTTAAGTTCTAATTAGGTCCATATACATGTTGCATTCCGCAGTAGCGTTTTGACCTTTAGATATTCGTTTTAGCTTCGTTGTAAGTAATGGGAAATAATTATTTCAACTGTGAAGCACGAATTCAATTTCATAAAATTTTACATCAGTAAATTTTAAAGTAGAAAGTTGGTTTAATAAAGGTGATACAGAAATCGTCTTTAACTTACCACACCCTAAGTCATTAATTCGTAACTAAGGTTATCTCTAAGCGTACTTTTAATATCAGAAATCTACACGAGGAGAACTGTTAATAAGTATTATAAGGCTCAAGGTGTACTAAAAAATTTAAAATTGATGCTTGCGTAAAAGTTTGCTGATGAGCTTACAGTTCCGCTGTAGTAAGCGCCCTTTGTTGATTAGTAAAAGTACCACTTCCTTTTCCTGTTAGTGAAGCGTTCGAGGGGGAGTCCGGTGACGTCACCGGGCGACTCACATCAATATAAGGTCCTCGACAAAAGCACACACGAGCCACAAAAGGGACGCTTTATACAGAATACTAACATAATAACGAAGCTTTACGTAAATTTGCTATAACGTTTCCTGGTCTATAATAATCTTACTCATATTATAAATGGATGGATGTTTATTTCGCTGAAATTTGGCATGTAGAACAAAGTTTGGAAGAACACATGGGCTATTAATTGTTTTCTTTTAATCCCGCGCGGACAGAGTGGCGGGCGACAGTTAGTCAAACATAAAACATAAAAGCGAAGTCCGGATTCGCTGACGGATCTGCCCGAGGTCGGTCTGTCTGTCGTGATATCGTTCACTCGCTCGCTAAGCGTAAATTATCGTACATTAAATACCATTCGAATTCCCCTCGGACCGCATTCCGTCTGAGTACGCCAATGCGATACTATTCATTTTGATGCTAATTATTAACTGATATCGGTTTATTGAACTTTATCTATTTCTGTAGACTGTAAGTACAAAATAATTTGATTTCTGAAACATTCAAAGGTACCAATTTAAGATACATTTTTTTTAATTCTTTCTGTGTTTTTAAGGCGTAATAATTAGAAATATTACAATTGACATTTGGATTCTTTTAGGAGAGAGGTAGAAGAGTGACAAAAATAAATAGCTACTTACAAGAGATGAGACTTTAGATTAGTCCGAATTGTTTACATGCACTCTTCAATAAACGGAGATATTCATTCTCAGTTTATAATTAAAAATGATTAATTTCTAACTTAGCCTTCCAATTTAAAAAAAACCTCATACTGTGAAAAGTAAAAAAAAACCGCGAATTTGAACACACATCGTATCATTAGCCACCGTATCGGGAACAAAACATTGCGAAAAAAAGTGATTTGCGTCAGAGCGGACTTTGCATATCAAAACACATGTTAATTTGTCTGCGTCATTTCTAAATAATTATACCAAAGAGTAGCTTAATAAATAAGAACGTCAGATAAATGTACATATGTAAATTGGAAATCGAATAACACATTGGTACATGACGGGATTCGAACCCAGGACCTGCAGATTGCAAATCAAGTGCTTGACCACTGAGCCATCGCCGCTCTCACAAATAAACAACAGAAATATAAACGTTGGAAACAACAACATAACTCACATCCGTAACCAAGAGGGATAGGCAGAGATCTGAGACCTTCACTTGGCGTGGTCCAGACAAAAAGTCCAATTGTCGAAAAGTCAGTGTGTTTTCGTTCGCTATATTATCAAGTAAAAGTTGGAATTGAGATAATAATCCGGTAGTTTAGTCAGTGACATAATATTCGATATGAAATGAAAATGTACTCTTGAACTAAGCGAGAGAACAATGCCGATAAAATGCGTCGGTACGTGGTGTTTGCGTCACAACTTACGTAATACAAATAAAACTACAAAAACTGCTGATAATCAAATAAAAATAGTTTCATAGCATTTATATGTGGAAGGTAATGTATGGAGTATTAAAAAAATCATAAATCTTTCTACGTTTTAATAAACTACTTTACTACTACTTTAAGCAATGGGACACATCTAATAGTTCTATATTAATCTAATCTTATTAGAAATTTGAGTAAAAACATAGTTTAAAAAGTTTGCCATCTAACTCTCTTCTTTTAAAATACCAAGAGATACGAACCTTCCTGGGTCCTTTTACACAAACGACGTTATCCAAAAATGTTAAAAATACATTGCATTGAGTAAATTAGTAAGGAGAATATACCAAAATGGCGATGTATTAGTTGATCCAGGGCCAGTTAGTGTTAGTGTAGACTACGTGCGCGATACTCACCGGCGCCGTAGTGATCGTGAAGCGTATACAATTGATAGTCACCTAGTTTGAGCAGGTACGCGGACAGCAGCAGCGCGTCGTGCCGCGGCTCGCCTTGCCCTCGCGGAGCCATCAGCGACCTGATGGAGAAGTCAGTGCTCCCCTGTCCGCCCGCGACCCACCCACTCATGCTACACAACTTGCACTCCTCTTTCATAACGTATAAATATAAATAATCTCTCTATATTCCGTTTTTTTTGTACTCGGTTTGTACTCGGCACTGGTAAATCACATATAAAAATATCCCACTCGTTCCCACATCACAGAATTATATCACAGCAATTCGGCGACGTCTCTTCACAATCACTTCACGCTTTAACACTGGTATACCACACGCAAAAAAATGTTCCGTATACCGTTTTAATTTTCGCTCAACAGTTTCAAACAAACGAATATGGAATAAAGTCTCTGTAGGAACAACCTACAAATAAAAAATAAAATACTCTTTAACAAAAAAAAGTTTGGTGTAACCCTTTTAACTTGTTTTGTTATTCAAATAAACGTAATATCGTCGCTTGTTTGGCATACTCCGCTCGATTTGACCTTTTGAATCATTGAAATGTCACAAAGTGAGCCGAAACGATATTTCAGTTTTGCAATACGTTGCGTCATCCCACCGCACAGACTGCAACACTATGATTAAAACATTTCCATGAAACATTCAAAATCCTGACATAATCGCTAAGATAAATAATTTCCCATGTTCACTGAAATGCTTATTTTGAATAAAAAGATACGACATTGCGTTGATTTAAGTTACAATTTTTGAAACATAGCGATTTAAATCAGACGATAAAAATGTTGGTCCTTGTATTATCCAATTTTCTGGGAAATCGGTGGAAACAATCTTATGTATATTTTTATTGTTCTATTTTTTCTTTTTAATTTACCACCAAAAAATACTAAAGGCTTTCCACTATCAATGTAACGAAAAAAAAAATAAACAATATAAATTTTTCTTTTCAGATATTAGTTAAGTATGCCAAACTAAACAAGCTATATTAACGATCGTTTATGTGAACAAAACATTCTTATCAAAGTAGAGTTTCACTGCCGCGACATTTGTATTTATACATTTTGTCGTTCCTTTTAATCTCACAAAACCAAAACATGTTTATGATACAAGTGTGAGGGCAGTGTAATTCTACGGTTATACCGGCGCGGTGTCAGAACGCTGCATTGCGGGTCAGAGCAGCTATGTCTCGCGATTTCAGTTTCAAAACGATGCGCTTATTGCCTAATACCGTTTGTCAATCGAATACATATTTAATTATTATATTAATATGTATAATCTGTATTAAAATTTGTGTTTTTCTAATAATGTTACATGTCCTTGTTAAAAATCCTTGACACATTTTTAATTCGGCACTCTGTGTTAATAAATAAAAAATAAAAATGTCCTGAATTAGAATTAATTAATAATAATAAAATTGTTATTTTTAGTAAAATAACCGACATTGATACATGTTTAATATAGACAAACTATTAGATTATAAATTAAAAAACTCGTTTTAGAAACTATTTCAACGAAACATAACATAACAATACTTATGTTTTTGATAATTGATTCAAAAGTGTGATAATAAACTTTGTTTTACCTAATAAGTTGTTTAGATCTTTTTTTAATGTAGTTTGTCGCTTGACGTTTTAGTTGCGAGAATATTGGTAACGTCGCAATATGCAGCCGGCCTTGAATCTGCACATAAACAAAAGTCACGTGTGCCACCGCTCCGCCGATCATGCAACGAGACTGTTATTCCACCCGCCTCCATATCTAAACGATCGTAAATTTACAAAAACACTTTTTCGCCGACGGAAATCACATTTACATTGGATTACGTGATATCTTATCGGGATCATTTTTAAATATCAAATATGTCTTATTAAATCTACATTTATTTTTGCAAGACTGACAGCTGAATATATGTAAATTTTCCCTTTAAGACCTTAAATTAAATAGCTTTACCTATTTTCAAGATTGATCTAACGTCCATTAGTAGTTTTCCTAGGTTATAGGAATACAGCTGGGCGGACAGATTTTAAAATTATATCCAGTTCAGTATGTAAATAACATTGTTTTCGTCTTTCAATGATGAAAAATTCACATCTTGTCAGATTGAAGTCGTAACTATCCAGATGGTTAAAGATCGTTAAGTCTTATTTATTGCCAAATTTTCTATTCCTCCATCCAAACTTCTCTATTCCTTTTCACGCCGAATAAACTTCGAATATAAGTTACCTACTATGAAACCGTTGCAAGATGGGCAAACAATAGCTGACAATAAAAAAAAGTCTCCTAGAATCTTTGGTAACACTTCCCGAAATTAAAAAAAGGGCATTAATAATAGGTGTAACAGCACGTGCGATCAAAGTAAGGCAGCTGCTATGACAGCTGTTTGGACGGAAGGCCTTCTCCCGCCCCGCTCTACCCTTCCGCACCCCGCGAGCCCGTGCGCCGCTACCTGCCCCGCGACTTGACTCGACCGACGCTAATTCAAGTTTTTTAAACGTACATCAGTATTCAACAAGCGTAACATAAATATCGGCCCCTAATTAATCAGATCCTTACTTAATTATACGAATTAAAGGACGTTAGACTGCAATAAATGATTGTTACATTTGGACTCTCAGAGGCCCGAACGTCCCCCTTAGTTAGTCAATTATTTACATTACTGAAGATTACGTTCCTTATATAGAGTCTCGACTCATTACAATACACCTTTTATGACAAGATTTAATTATGATGACACAAGTTTAACCTGCAGTGGTTAACAGTTATATATTAGCACTTACTGTTTTAATATTCTGAATAAAAACTTATACCGCAGTTTTCACTATATCAACGATATAGTTGAAGAAATACCAAGAACTCATTTCTTATGGAAACAGCTAAGAGCCTAATTCTTATAAAAATAAAATAGTCTATAAATTTAGTCGTCAAGTTATCGGAAATTATGAATAGAGGTCGTAGTTATAAACGCAATAACTATCAAACAAATACTAATAATATTTGGCAATGTTATCTGGCGGTTTTCCCAAAATACTAATAAAACAAACGTACGATTTGCTACAGAAATGAATGATTGTTATGTAAATGATGAATATACTGCGTTACTATAAACATTTTAAAGGTTTGATTCAGTTGTTTTATTAAGTATCGAAATGTATTGTCTTAGTTAAGTCCTTTGGCAAAGATTCCTGGCTAACACCCAGACAAATAATCAGTTAATTAGCTTGTCTATTGTTTTTTACGTTGTTGAAATGAATTTATATAATGTGCTTTCAGTTTTTAATGTTAACTTGTTAGTACATTAGAATATAGCTTAGTACGAAGTCATTGGCAAAGCATATTGGCGTAAACCCAATTTGTTAGTGCCTAGACGGCCTAGACTAACATCGACTTGAGCTAGATAATACTATTATGATGGATTATGTACTAACTGTCTAATATAAATCGCATGATACTAAATAAAGCACAAATAGGAACTATTCTAACGAACATACGGGGATTTATACCTAGTATAAAACAATTTTTATTCGTAAAGTATAACAATTTTATATTAAAACGCGTCGTTATAAAAAAAATATTGTAATTTTTTTTAGAATTGCGAAATCAATACAAAGAGAACTCTCTTATCAGGAATGTGAACTATCAGTATTGATTACCATATCGACAAGGCGATAGCTTAACTCGATACTTTCCTTTACATCATTGCATATTATTATACTTTTATAATCTAATCTTGAGTCTTTCAAATTATAAAAAGAGTCAACGGATCTCTGGTTTTCCGATCAATAAAGAAAGCATATTAGTACCTGTCGCGGTTTTGATTATAATTATGAAAAGAAAAATGCTTAACAAAGTTACAATTGCTCCAATCATTTGTTGGCACTACATATTCATACGTCTTCTTTTATGAAAAAAAAAATTTAGGGGATCGGTTGTTCGTTTGCCTTCTTCTCCAATAAAAAAATTGACCATGATTAAGTTACTTTATATTTTCAAATTAACTCAATTAAAAATTAAAGTTTCGCAAATATACATAACATTTTATAAGACATAAATAACGAAAGCTCACATAGTGCAGTTTCACAAGAGACTCAAATAGTTTACATAAGCAGAGTTTGCGTAAGTGACATTTAAGCGAGTCTCTCAAATAAGTTAGCTTTAAGTTCGTATATTTAATACATGAATTGAATTACGTATAAATCGATTGCATTGAGCAAATGGCAGACAAAAGAAAACTAAGTTTAATGTGTAAGGCTTAAATTAGAGATATTTGATTAGTCTCAACCTTTATATACTAGTGTGAAGTAGAAAGGACCTATGAAATAAACACTTTATGTTGCACGAGTAACAGTAACAAAATTGTTGAACAGGGCGTTTAAGTTATTCTATCAAACTAAAAAACTATATGATGTACAAAATATGTCCGACAACGATGTCTACATAATCAAAAATAGCTATTTGGTGTGAAACAAGAGCGAGATAATAGACATAATATTAAATAGACAGCACTAACTATATTCTAATAGTAACTTTAATAGTAGCTTCTAAACTGATTTCCGAGGTGCTCGGAGCCTACCCTAAGTTTAAGGTGGGGCCATAGTCAACCACGCTAGCCAAGTGTGGGTTGGTTGACTTTACACATATCTTTGAATTTCTTCTCACATATGTGCAGGTTGCATCACGATGTTTTCCTTCACCGTAAGAACGTCGGATAAATGTACATATGTAAATCGGAAATCGAAAAACACATTGGTACATGGCGAGATTCCAACCCAGGACCTGCACATTGCAAGTCAAGTGCTTGACCCCTGAGCCACCGACGCTCTCTAAACAGATTTATGAATCTAGAAATGTTTTATTTATTGTTCATTATTAATAGAATTGTTTTATTTAATGCAACCATAAGTTATAGTATAATTGGAACCATATTTAACACTGACGAGAGCTAAATGTTTATTTGAAGGGGAATCATAATAAATAACGAATAGATTGCGATAGCGATGGATTTATTGAAATAGCACGAATGATCGTAAAACTTAGTAAGACGCTTTGTAAATCCAATTATCAAAGTAATTGATATCTTACAATCCACCGCAAAGCGATGTGAAATTATTTGCAATAGAAGTGTAGGAGAGGGCCGGAGGGCCGGAGAAAGTAAGCCTTTCACTTTGCCTATCTAACTACGCACTATATTAAACAACTATAATATTCCTTGGGGTCATAGGCAGAGAGAAACATTTTAATAAGATTAAATACCTGAAAAGAGGCGGTAGAATGAAAATTTGTAAAACATGTAGGAAGCAGTGAGAGAGGTGAGCAAAATCGCGCCAAAATTCCGAAATCTTTCTGTATTCTCCCCTCTATGTTGTAGGCAGGAGGAAATATATTAGCAAATAGATGTTTGACATTGTGTATATTTGTATTAATTCATATGAATTATGCAACAATTACAAAATTAAGAATGTAAATATTAGCTTGATTTTTATCTTTTTACCGCGTTATGAAAAAATATGCTATCTCTCACTACTTGAGAAAATAATCGGCTAATTAATGTCTTTAGGACTTTTCTCTTATTAATTTATGATAAATATTGCAATATTTATAATGTAGGGCAGAATTAGCAACTTTGTCTTAAAAATTTATTGTTTATTCAAGCATCACGCATAATTACATAGATAGGTATTAATAATTGATTAATATGCAAAGTACTTTGTTGCCTTTTAAAAATATTTTCACTTTAAAATTTACCTGTAGAGGTTGACTAGAGTGTAAGTTCCCTCGACAGTCAATCTAATTTCTAACGTAAACAATTATTAATTAGTTCATTAGTGGGTCAAGCTGCTTCTTGTATTATTCTGGTTCTTCCTCAACGGTTTGCTTGCCTTTGTCGATCTGGGACAACATCGTCGACAGTAATTGATAGCACTGACAACCGGGACACACATAGTAAATGGCTAAATGCTTCAGTCTCTCTCTTACACACTGTTACAAACATTCGGGTTACGCTCAAAGAAACATACGTCAAGGATTTCCTCATTATTTAAATGATTGTAGTCTGAATAGATTTGTCATTGACATTAACGAACTTGTTTGTTGAACATAAATTATTGTTACATGTAAATTTTTTAACTAATAGTTTTTAATAAGTATTAAGTATGAAACTGGCCGACCAGGAGTGTGAGGTAAGTTTTATTTAACGTGTCCAAGCCGCTCAGTTTGTTTGCGGATAACTGCGAAACGACCGAGAGGCTCTCGCCCGCTTAGATTCTGTACACAGATTAGCCGTATGCCCATGCCCGAGCCCGCGCCGGCCAAATGAATACTTAATAGGTTGTTGACGTTTCGTCAAAATGGTAATGCGACACCCGCGTTCCGTCTTCATTTACGCAGACGGGCCGTTTGATAAGACCGAATGTGATAGGCGCGCGGTTTGTAGTCGGTGGTTGCATGAAAATTCGGCATTACTGGCTCTCCGATACCACAGAACCCGTTCCGCACAATACGACAATACTCGCAACTTCTTCGCGCGATCAGATCAACTCCGCTGACACCGCACCGCTATACGTATGTGACATCGTAAACTTTTTACATGTATATATAAGAAGTTTTATTCGGTCACAAGTCACGCACATATCACTTTGGCACAACACGACACTTGGTTATTGAATGTCGAATCGAGTTTGAATCGCGAACGGAAGCGCAGCACGGTCGTCGGTGCGTTGTGTTTACTGTTGGCGCCGCGCTTTCTGGCCACCGCGCGAGACAACCGTCCGCCGGCGTGGTTGACAGTCGACTGGTGGCGTTTGAGGAAAGCTGCGTGATGGCGCGGCGCGGGGCGGCGCGGGGGCCTGCGCGGCGTGGAGGGGCGCGGGGCGGGGGCAGAGGCGGCGGGGCGGGAGGCGCGGCACACCTGCGGCGGGATCGGTCCGACGCGAAGCTTCCCGCTCAACTACGCAATAAACGCTCGATAAACTTTCTCATTAGGCGCGCCTAACCGTGCGATTGTAAGCTCGCTCCTCTGCCCGCCTGCCGCGCCGAGCCGCGCAGTGCAATGCAATGCGACATGCGTCCGATTCACACTTGTCCACACGGGCGGCGCAAAGCTTTCGCCACGCGTCACCCTCTATACCTACCGTGCGCCTGCGCAACTCAATGCCTTCTGTGCACTTCATACGTTAACATATACATAATTGGAATTAACGACTTGTATGCAATTGTGAAACAGTTTAATTGGTTAGTCATGTGAGCGGTAAACACTCATAAATGGTTATTTGCTTAAGCACGATTAATTTGAAATGCTATTAATAACATGATATTGTGATGTACCTTATTTATAACACTCTGTTAATAATCTAAATTATTTAAAGCAAAATAAAAATAGAAAGAGTGCTTAATTTGTGGGCGACCTCGAGCCCGACACGTGTAACACGTGTCATCGTATCGTTCTGTAAAGATTTGAATCAGAGCCGTCTATAACCTGAAAACTTGGTTGGCCTTCAATAATTCAATATAATTCCAATAACTTATCTTGACAAATGTCGCATATGTTAACAGAGTCGTGACAATGAACATGCAATTTGCATGCCATGCCGCGTAACACAATTTACAACCGATATAAATATCATCATACAATTACATAACGTTTTTTTTACATTTTTTATAAATATTTTATAAAATTTAAGTAAATGATAAGTGACGCAAGATAGATAAAGTCCTTTTTGAGTAATGAGAATAAATATAAGGCTAAGGTGAAAGCAAGACAGAAGGAATGGATGGATTGCGAAAGATGACATGAAAAAGGCAGTGAATTAGATATGACGGCCGATAGAGATGTATGGAGGAGATCACAGATAATAAAGTGACGTAAGTTGGAAAGTCTCACTCTAAATATAACCTACAAACACTTTAACCGGCTAACACTAGTTTTGAAACTTGGTCAATAAGTTCGACATCAGATAAGATCGCGAGACGTACTTCTTAACTTAAAATGTGATTTAAAAACTACTGAATTGCGGCAGTTCATTTAGTTTACTTTGGTATTTTAGAATCACTAATTAGTTTAATTCCGTTACAATTTAGTGAGCGTAATTGTTTTGTTTTTACAAATTTTCCAATGTATGGCTTAACTGTGTGTGGTTTGGTTTAGACAACATAAGTAGTACTTTTAATTTACAGTTGTCCCAGAATTGAGTCAAATGGAAAGCCGCAGAGTCTGTAGTTAAAGAAGATTTTATCCAGAGATCATTGCAAGTTCGTAGTCTTTGACAATTGTATGACTGAATTTTGGTATTAAGAACCGAACTCATAGGTTCAAAACAGTACAAAAAAATGTGTAGTTTTTAATCTGGAGTCTTATTTAACCCAATTTAGCAACTTTATGTGTGAAGAAAAGAAGAAACTTATTTCAGAGTATATTTAATGTACCAGTAAGAATAATGTTGTTACTATATATTTGACCATAAACTGCCAATTTGAGTTTTGATTCCCAAGCGTGGTAAATAATTACGCAACCCATAAATTACTTGTAATGTATGGGTTGCATAAAACGTTGTCGGCACATTTGCTCTCCTGTCCTAACCTTTTATAGGATGCTGCGATGAGTGAAGGCTACTGTTTTTGCCTTATCAGTTTTCGGACTAAAATGTAATATGCAATGTCGCCAATAGTCTAATGGTTGGTGTACCTTAGTTACGAAGGAGAGCATAAGTTCGAATCTATATAGAAGTAGGACCGTTATTTCGTATCAGATTTCTGTCCAGATTGTTGCATGTATTTTATAAAGTAGGAAAAAAACATGAGATGTGTTTCTTAATGTTCAATTCACGGTGATTTTGAATGATTACTGTTTCGATTCATATTCTTCCTCCGAGCGACATTTGGGCAGATGGGTGTTACAAACTAAATTTAGAATATAATATAAGTCGGTTGCAATAATATAGATAAAGTGGTTTTCAGATATTAAGACAGTGGGATCTACTTTATAGCAGGACCGGAGAATTGACGAACATCGCGGATGTTTTCATTCCCGCCGCATCCCGCACCTGGCCCCACGATCACCCTTACCCGTCTCCAACAATTGATTGTAATTGGTATTATAAATTAAATCATTAGAATAATCAAGCAGTAAACAAAAATATATTGGATATTGGAAATGTACCTATATTTAAGTATGACGACAGGTCTAAAACATTTATTGGATTTAGTACCACGTTTAGGACATTATAAGCGAACGCAACGTTCGTTGTGGTATGCACCGAATTCCCTCACATATGTACATACTTTGTATGGATCAAGGCGTGGGAGATTTATTTATAATTTTAATTAGGATGCACGAAGGATTCAATATAACTTATAAATAGTAATTAGCACATAACCTATAATTGCCATCAAATTACACAGCAGTGGTAAAACAACCATATAATTCAATGTGTATTGATGAACACTTATTAGCATTTTCCGTTCCCATTACGGAAACCGTCGGCGGTTTGTTAAGAGGTAACCCGCGCGAAACCGTGTTTTTATGTTTTTTTGTCCGTGAAAAGAAAAAGAATATAAAACACAATGTTCCAGCCAGCTGCGCTCGCGCATCCTGTCTGCATCGCTACACCTCTCTTGTATACGACGAATGTATAGCTATCCTTTGTTGTTACGTCAAGTTATTCGTAAGGGTAAAAGAGATCACAATACTCTACTGCTGTTGCGTGTAGATAACGGCAGTCTTCCGTAAACCGCCGCGTACTTAAAGGTGAGCATACACTGAAGAAAATAATTATTTTGCAGTTTCAATTCAACATCTATTATATAAAGATATGCATTTATTTGTCTTCCTTAATAATAACCACCAAATAAAAGAAAATTGAAATATCTCTCATTTCATAGTTTTGTTTGTGGTATTTGTAAAGACTCAACTGGGATAAGACAATTTGTTTAGTATTTTTAAATTAATCGAATTAAACCTTAAAATGTCATTAAAAAAACTTTAATTTTTACACACACTATATATTAAAAATCTTTGCTGATTTTTTTTGTGTAAGCAATTGTAAGAATGATATTTCAAGTAAAATAATTTGAGTACCTTTTTCGCTTAAGTGTGTATACGCCTTAACAATATTTTATTAGACGAGTCAGTTCGTATAGCTTAGTGTGAAATGGTCTCTACTTTGGGATAAACCAAGTATTTGTCAATATATCATAATTATTGTCGACATCCCGGCGCTTACCACTTAGCAATAACGTTAACAATGCAATGCGTCTATGTTATACTTGCAATTGTTTACTTTATCGTGTATCATATTTGTTTTATCGCGCATATAAACTTCTGTTATTGTTAATTTTATTATAACACTAATTTAATTATAAATGTATTAACATATGTGGGTGTCACCTGATGACCAAGATTGGGCTAGTAGTAAAAATTTTTTCGTTATTCCAAAAATTACAAATAAAATCTTTGTGCACATACACAAGGATATTTTTTTTTATCATAGATTACATCTGTGTTATCTTACTAATGTTATTAAGACAAAACGATTAATTCTTTTAATTCATGTTTAAATTTTTGGGAAAAATTACTTCTTAACACTTATTTTACAATCTACAATAATCTCAAGTCTTTCGTATGTGATTTAGTAAATATTGACTGCGTGAAAATAAAAATAAACTTAAGTAAGTCCTATGTGTTCTTCCAGATTATATTCTATGCCAAATTTCAGCGACATTGTTAGCCGTACAGGACATACAAACAAACATCCATCCATTTAAACATTCGTATTTATAATATTAATAAATCGTTCATGTATTCTACATGTAAGGTGAAACATTAAGAGAAACGTTTGTTCGTTCCTTAGAAACGTCCTGCTAAACTGGTCCCAATTTATAAGGCAAATGTAATTATGGAGCAATTTAATTTATGATTATGCCGACGTGGGGCACGTAGATTGCCATGGGACTTTAATGACTTAATAAATATCAGTGTTCCTAGGCAGACCACGTTCCAGCCCTTCTTACCCTCTTACAATTAATGTGGTGGCGTATTTAGTTGTCTTCTAAAACTTACCAAATTGTGTTTTTATTAGCAACTAAGATAAAATTCGTTTTATCGTAGTTGGTTACTCGGTAGATAGTTTGTTATTTTTTTATTTATAGTCATGGTTTTATTATTTAAATATAGAAATTAATAACATTTATATGTGTGAAAAATACACTTATGTTTAAAAAAGTTAGGGATACTTATGACAAATAAAAGTGTATGAATTATTACAGGTTTATTTTTAGCACATAAATATTTATGAATATTAGATAATTTCCTAATTATCGAAAATAACTACAGGGACTCAAACTCCAGAGTTGGATGCAGACCACCCACTCTCTTGTGACATTTAAAAGTAATATGTCAAAAGTTACCGTATTAACATGGAACTTGCTAAGGTCACGGACGAAGTTTCTTTCAGAAGAATTATTTTAAAAAATCATTTAATAGTAAAGAACAGAGAAGATATATCTGCACTTTGATAAACGGTCGCGGAGTGATAAACATCTGGTTCTTATTGCTCACTCAGAATTACTAACAGAGAAAAATTTACACTGAAGGATGCTTAACTAATCATGATTTGACTCTTATTGCAATTAGATTGTTCTGATGGTTTTTTAGTGTTACAGATGATTCAGAAAGAAAGCTGATAAAATTAATGATTTGTACTACATATTGTCATCTCTATTTTCTTCAAAGACAATGAGAGGGACATAGTTATAGTGGATGAAGAATTTGACTGAGCGGTTTGCACTGTATTTATCTCGCGACGTTTAGCTGATAACGGACTGAATGTCGCGCGGTTAAGGTCATTCTTTATCTTACAAGGCCATTACGAAACTGTGCACAACTTCATTTTTGGTAATAATTAAATTTAATAACGACTGTAATTCATTCGAATTTCGAATACGTTACTGCAACACAACTGTTATAAATTGTGTCACATATCCAATTCATTACTAAACCTTCGAAAAATTAAAAATAAATTTTGACTGTGGCATCCCTTTTAAAAGTCATTAGAGTTAGATAAAGCTATTCATCAAAGATCTTAAATAGATGAGAGCATCAAGGGGCAGTAACAAATAATTTGGCAAACTAGAAAAGTTTGGTTTTTAACAAAGTAGTTTGTAACTATCAATAAATATTGTAAAATGCAAACTTTCGATTTCTAAAAAAATATCAATTTATTGCAGAAATATTGTTGTTAGATTATAAGAATCATTGAGGAATGCGATGTCGGAAAGAGGAAGTGCGATATCAAGGACCCGTCGCGTCGTCGGCGTCCGGTTTGACGCTTTGTCTGCTCGTTCATACAATTTCCACAAGTATTCGCGGCACGCGGCATACTGCGGACTAATGTAAGTAATCTATACTTAGTTAAACAAACAGGATAAGTATTAATCTAATTTTACTTTCAATTAACTTTGATAATTTAAGAAATAAATAAACCCATCTTATTGTATGTTACACCGATGAAAATGCATATCAAATGACATCTATCTCAAAATGTTACAAGAATACAGGATAAAATAATTTACACTGTCAATAGAAAAAGAACTAAATACACAACAATATTACAAAGGTTACATTAATAATTTGAAATCATACGAGTGTATGAGAGATAATATCTGAACGCGAGAAATGATTTAAATAGAATTATCCGGTCGTTGAGACGGTATACTCGAGCAAGTTGGGTTGCTTTAAATCGGCAAATGCGGAAGCCAGACAAATAGGATTGCAAGGATTTTGTGTTCAGTAGGAAAGTCCCACTTAAGTTAATGCGAGAAATTTAAATAGCTTAACTGCTGACAAATCCTGTGATCGTGATAATATTTGTATAGGTAAAGCTCTTTAGGTTGGCATGTAATATATACTATTAATAAGATCACTCTATATTTCTTAAAGTTTTTAAATTTGAACCATCATGCTTCTAAAGAAGAAAACTCTAAATATTTACATCGTTTTAGATTTAGTCTGGCGATAAAAAGTTCTTATGAGTTGGATATACTGTAACAAAAGGTTTAATGTAAGAAAGTTCCATGCGCAAAATTGTGTGATTTGCTCACAAAAGAGTAGTGCAACAAGAACGGGATAAATGGGACACATTAAAAATTATAAATATTTTCATAATGAATATCACAAATTGCTACGAAATTCACACAACGAATTACATTTCAATTTTAAGTTGTACTCTATGTATGTCTATTTGGAATGTTTTATTGAAATTGATATAAGTGTAATGTCCTACATTTGTCCATATCATTGTCACCTCAGTTCTTACACCTCTAGCCCGCGGCGTGTATATCTCTTCGCGGGTACAAATGGTTTTATACAGTGCGATGCAAGAACCAGTTTAACGGTCGCAGCTCGGCCCGTTAACTGCTGAACGCTGAATTGCTTTCCGTTGTCTCACTTCGCTCAGATTTTCGGACAAGTAGACTAACGGCTCTTTATAAAGAACTTCGAAATGTAAAAGCTTTCTTTTTTAATTGTGACTTGCAGATAAAACTTGGTGGTTTGAACAAAAAAATATGTTATAGAGCAACAACATGAAAAGCTATTTGAGATCATTAGAGGCTGATTTATTTGATATAGGAGACTGTTATTTTAATTTTAACTACTATCTGTGAATCAAGATATTGTTAAACAATAATTGGATCCTCATACGTTGTATATTTCGATACTAAAAATACATCTTGTCAGGAAAATATAACACACAATAGTACAGCCAAAGTATCATCTATTTGAAAATAAAAAAAATGGTTTCACAAACCTTCTGGTAAAATATATTGAGCGAGGAATTAATGTGTAATACACGTAAACTATAGCAGAATATTTATAGCGTCTGACCACCCAGTATGTGATCAATGGTCCGTGATGTTTGTGCTAGGAAGTCGTATCGGTATGGCCATTGAACAACATTGAATATAGACGAGTCAAGCAGTAAAGACAGACATAAAACTTTTTTTAAGTATTTATGGATTCGTAATTATTATAATTATGCGGCGATTTTATCGAGGTATATTGTAAAAAGTACAATTTTTTCTAGTTGTTTACGTCGTTTTTTATCGAAATTTTTTCGTATTACATATATGTAAACGAAAAATACGAATATTTTTATACAGTGCGAATTATAAAAAAATATTTATTTCCACTTTCCTGTTTACAATAAGAATTCATTCGTGATTGTTTTCATATGTCTTGCATATCGTCAACTTGTTTTGCTTTGAAGTTTTTTTTTTGTTAACTGACAAAAATTGAAAGCTTTAGTAAACAAGACATGTGAAACAGACTCAAAGCTTTCAGTACATTTACAAATTGATGCTAAAAAGAGATGGGGTAGACAGACATTAAAACATCGTAACATACAGAGTTACGGAGACAACGAAAAACTTTCAGCAATAGGCAGTTTGAAGTGGTCTCTTCAGACGAACAAATGATTCAATGCAGTACAATATACAAGGTTTTCAGAATATACAGAATCTGAGTAAGTTTTTTTATTTTATTTTAAACGCAATTTGTGTATATTAAATTAATAAATCTGAAGAAATTCAAAAGAGTAATTTATTCTTCATTTAACAGTCCAAAATAAATTTTTGAATGTCTTTGTGTTTATTTGCTCAGTAATTATTAAACTTCTATACGTCATACAAATAGGGGTAATTGTAACATTTATCTTGTTTTTTATTTGATTTGAACTTTAAAGACGTCACCAAGTAAAAGCCATAGGTCACATAAACAAGACGCTTTGAAATTTCATTATCAATAAAACATTATTACCGGCAATTGTAGGAGTTGCGAAACTTGACGTCACGGTGACGTCACGCAATCCCTACTGAGTACGCCTACGTGCTATCAATATTGTGTGTTAGATACTGCTAATATTATCGTTTCTTAAAATAGACAATGGAGATAAAAATTATCTCCATTTCCAAGAAATTCGTTCAGGACATTGTTATGAAAGGATACCTCTATAAATAGAAATCTTACTAATATCATAAAAGCGAATGTTTAGGTGAATGGATGGATTTTTGTTTGAAGGTATCTCCTGAACGTAGGACGGAGAACACATAGGCTTCTAATTATTTTTTTTTTAATCCGCGCGGTGTCGCGGGCGACAGATAGTTTTAATTATATTTCGGAAGATTTGGGATTTAAGAAGTGGAGTAGGATGTTGATAAATAAAAACATTTATATCAATGAACTGGAAAGTGGAAAAATATTCTGTTTATATTATTATTAAAGTTCATTGGATTTGTAGCTGTAACAAATAGCGGGACAAAAAACCGTCGCATCTATTTTAATATAAACATTAGCGGGATAGGTGCGAGTGGATTGATATGTCTGGTGAGTCGCAGCAATAGTCGTAGTCGAACAAAGAGGGATGCGTTTTTTATTCCACATTGTGGACCACAAAGAGGACCAACAATCGAGCATTCATTCCTTGCTCAGGATATAGGGTTGTCAAATACACAAATTATTAACTACGAAACTAAAGCAAAAAGCTAACCAAAGCTAAATTTTGCTAATAAAATTAGTAATCTTTAAAACATTATAAAATTTAATGCATTTTTGTAAGAATAAACTTAGTAGTTTTTATGAATAATTTACATTTATAATACGCATGTAATTGACAACCCTAGCACTCGTTTACATTTCTATAGGGAGAGCATTGAGGGGTGCGAAGTGCGGGGCGGGGGGCGTCACGTCGCCGCCGTTATAAAGCTCCAGTGGATTTCCGAGCGCTCTCTCAAGCTCTGCACTGAAGCTGCAGATAAAATTTTCACAAGATATTACCAACAATTCGTCTGATTTATTTCTAATCCTATAAATGTCTCAATTCAAGAGTTCTTTGACTAACAATCTAAGCTTCGATTGTAAGTTTCTTCCCAAATAAATATTTCTTTAAAGATACGCGTTTTATAACATGATATGAAATCTCATAAATTTATTTTCTTAAGAATAGCAAGTTGACAATTTTTTAAGAAAAATTAACAATTGTGAATTTTCACTATTAAAATAATTCAGTAATGTATTAATTTATTGTTTATCTTTCCTTATAGTTATAAAATATACATAATACACGTTATGAAATATATTTTCCTTGAGTTTTCGTGAAATGTGTTTATTTCAAAATGAATCACTGTTCTATTTACAGTTGAAACAAATCATCGGAAAGGTCACGTCTGTGGTTGGAAAGGAGATAATGGATTTATCTACACCACATCGTATTGCGGTTAAATTTAAATTACAATTAGTATATTTTAGCTACTTTATGCATCAACTAGCAGCATAAAAAAAAACTTAAGTCCCGATGTGTTCTTCCAGACTATGTTCTACATGTATGGTAAATTTCAGTTAGATACATGCAGGCGTTCTGGAGATAACTTGTGATAGAATCTACGCATATATCTCAACATTCATTATTTATAATACGAGTATCTTACGAAGTAATACTTGCCGAGTCAGTTGGTTAAGGAAGTTGAATGAGAAACCGCAGAACCGTGTGTTATAAAAAGGATTATTGCATAATTCTTTTAAAGTAATTTTTTCCCTTATACTTTTTAACATTGTATTAATCAAAAATATTTAAGAGTTGTTTAATTTAAGTATAATTTAAATAAACGTTGTGTTGATTTGAGTCGCGGCCCATTAAAGTCGGCGCGGCTTACGGTCACTCAATTAACGTCCGCCCGTTTTGATTAATCTCCGTACTAATGGAAACTTTCGAGGGGATTGTTTACAAAAACTGGATTATTGGATGTCGGTAGTTGAATAATATCGCTGACAGTTGTTTATTGTGTCTTCCCAATACTTAATTACTTATTTGAAAGACACAAAAACAAAAGTTGGTAGCGATTTTTTTTTAAATATGCAGTACTAGCTGTCGCCCGCGACACCGTCCGTGCGGAATTAAAAAAAAAATTACTTGCCTATGTATTCTTCCAGACTAAATTCTACATCTATGCCAAATTTCATTAAGATATGTTGAGCCGTTCCGGAGGTACCTTCAAACAAACATCCATCTAAAAATTCATAATTAGTATTTATAATATTAGTAGAAATGTTTGATAAATTCTTGTTTTTTTACCAAAAAAAAACAATATGTTTCATAATACAAGTATGAATACAGTGTAAGATTTCCCAGGATATTGTGAGCGTATTGGTATGCTTAAGGCTCTTAGCCGATGAGAATGGACATCAATTTTCCGATAGCTTACCTCCGTAACTCGAAAAATGCCGTGTTACGAACATATCTGGAAGATGCCGTCTACAGATTCTTCTTCTGTGAAATTCTATCCGATTCGCAATAACGGCTATATTACAGCCAATTTACTGTATGTTTTTAACTGCTATTTGTAAGTTGAACGTTAAAGTTATTTTACCGAGCACTGTTCAAAATTATAACTTTTTATTTCAAGATAGAATTAAAAAAAAAGGTTATTTAGACAAATGGAAACAGATTACATTTTAGAACTAAGATCTTCTTTATGAACGTAATCATTTAAGAGTTTAAAATACAAGGATAGTAATTACTTACAGCCTTAATAAAACTTCCCAATGATTATTTATATTCTCCATAACTTTCAATTCTATCATTTGATATAAAATGATATATTGTTTGTTGTATCTTGATTAATAAACGCATAACGAATCTTTAGCATGGGTGTGTAAAAATTATTACGCTACCATAGGAATTTATGTTTTTAATTTTTAAAACGACTTTGGCAATAACACTGTTGACCGATTTTTCCTTCAAAGGAAATGTCAATGTTAAGATGACTGCGGTCAAAGTCACTGTCTCTTTGTGATTCATTTAAAAATAATAGCGGTTGACGCTTGCGCTGTCGTATTTATCCGAAAATAGCGACATGTTTGAACGTTCCACTCAATTGTTATGTTTTCGTGCAGTCACTCATCAGATATTACTGAATGTTTCAACGTCCTTGCCTTTATCTTGGGTGTAAAATTAACAAGAAATGTTCAAGTAATAAATATAATATTAATGGTAAACGTGATGACTCAACGACAAATAATTCAATTATAATTTTGGATGTATGGATGTTTGTTCCTACTTATCTCTAAAACGACTCAACGAATCTTGATGAAATTTGGCAAGGATATTTGTATATATAGCCTTCATAGTTTGAAAGAAATCATAGGCTACTTATTATTTTTTTTTATTTTCACGCGGACGAAGTAGCGAGCTAAAGTTTTAAATCATAAAGGTACGCATGTAAAATTTCATCACAATTCGCTTTTACGAGCAATATTTTACAATCAATTTAGAAACAAATCATACATTCAAGAAACCCCTATTTACTGTTGCAACATTGTACATTATTAAAAAACTTGTCACTATCCGGTCATAGTTTACTACGCAGTATAGTTACAGATTCTATTTTAATATTACATGAAATATTGTGCAAGAGTTTTGAAATATCGTTATTCGCATTAACACAGGAAATAGTATTAATGTTAGTTAAAGACATTTTTATAAGTGGATATAATTAGGATATCAAAAATTTATTGATTAATGATTAAATAATTATACTTTCGAACTATAAATTTACGACAAAACATTGGGAAAATTTACGTATTTAAAAGGGGTCCGTTAAACCACAATGCATCAACAGGCATCAAGTTTGCAGCAATTCGACACGCAGCCGGGGCTAAGCGATGTTACCGAGAACACGTGACTCACTGATGTACCTATCCAGAAGCCTTTTCTTTACCTACACCGTTGCAGATTAATGCATTTAACGTTTTGATACCCTAGTACTTAACACTATACTGCATTGAATTTCAACTTGGTATTTGTTGCTAATTTAATATCGTTAATTTTAAGTGTATTAGCTCTTATGCGCATAATTATAAGAATACTATTCTTTTCTCAATTTTTTTTCGATGGGAATAGGGATATTGGCAATGTTGTTGTTCCACAGGTGTTACGATAGTGGAGACTCGCCGTATCTGTCTGGATTAACTCATTTAACGACTGATCGTTGGTTTCTGAGATCTAAATCCCTATGGAAACATATCGTCTTCCTGCTCTTTATCTTTGATAAAACAGAGATAAAAATATTTTTATGCAGGGATTTAGGTATCAGAAACCAACGAGAAGTGGTTCAACTCGAAAGTATTAAAAGTTATTTATATAATACCTTACCCTAACATAACTTTAGAGTAATTTATATCCTCCAAAATTCATACCTGAAACAAAAAAGAATAGATTATAATTTTCTTCTACAGTATGAAAAAATTTCAACAATGTGTTTGAGGAATACAATCCTGACTCATAGTTTATTTACAAAGGGAAGTATTTCAATGATTCATAATTTAATTTCGGTCAGTGGTAAAGCACTAGTGTTACATACATTGTTTGCTGACTGTTTACATTTGCAGGATAATCGATTTCATTAAATAAACAAACAGCAGTGTAATACAAGGTCATAGAATATTGAAGGTCGTCACATAAATATAGATAGATGTTTACAACCCCATTTTATAATTCTTATTGACTTTTTTTTAATTGATTGTGAATCCAAATATTACGAAACATTAAAAGTTAATTTCATAATTGAAATTTTATATGATTTTAATAAATAATAAATTCCAGCTTGATACCTTCAAGCGTTTTTGAGAAAAAGGATCTTGACAGACAGACGGACGGACAACAAAGTGATCCTATAAGGGTTCCGTTTTTTCCTATGAGGTACGGAACCCTAAAAATGGTATATACCAAGAGAGGACACCACCCTTAGCAAACCTATAGGAGTAAACATCTTTACATTACACATATTTGATAAAACGCTTGCTATTTTACGAATGGATAAAGTAGAAACTAATTTTGTCGATCTTTCATATTACTCCATTTGACCAAAAAATTAAACATTACACAAAAAGTTACATAAAAACTAATAATGGAGTTTGCACGTGAAATATACGTAGAGAGATTAGTACGATTTTAAAACTAACATTTGAACAGTTTTGTAACATTACAAAGGTATTTAATCGGATTGTTCAAAACATTCATTAAGCCCCTCCGGCCTCGTGTCGACTGTAACGGTCCGCTACTGAATTAAACTTTGCAGTTAATTTTATGTAACCCGTGACTTTTAAAACGACTGCATAATGTTTTGCAACATTGTAAGCGTATAAAGAAACCATCTTGCCCGATTCGGCTTTCACTATTTTTTTACATTGTGTGTTTATATAAAAATTACCAATAATTATTTCGCTAATGGATCACTTACATTAGTACACATGTGAAGTTTTAGTATTCGGCAGGATTACAACAAAGACTTAAATCCGTAAATAAATATGTAATTAAATCTAACGCTCTCTCAAGAGGAAGTGTATACGCCCAGAAGTGTGACGTAATATTGCATGCATGCAGCCACGCAGATGACTACGATTTTTCCCTTTTATAAACACATTCCTGAAATATCGTAATTAAATTGCGAAATCGTATTGTATGCCAAAATTGGAATCGAACGAATAAAAAGATTAAAAGTGTAAACTGAGTACCGATAAGCATCACTGACATTAATGAGCCGAACAAAAACCAACACAAACGCGACATAAATCCGTTCGCTTTATTAGCTGTGAAAGCTCGATCAACAATAGCAATAAATAAAAGGAATACGAAGCAAAAACCGACCGCTCCATTCATTATACAATCCAAAAGACAACATTGCGGCGCCCTTAAGCGCTCATTGGTCGTTGGAAATGCTCGACTTTCGTGGCTACTCTCCGGGAATCCCGCCGGAATGTTCTCAAGAGCTACCTGCTGCGATTACCCGACCGAGACAAGAGGGCATCGATTCCTTTAGTGTTAACAGTGGAAACGGTATCTCACCAAAATAGGATAATACGAAAACAACGGAGGCGAAGCGCCGCCGGCAGTGAGCACTCGCTTTCAAAACGTCGCATCTATTTGTAACCGAGACCGTTTGTAAGTACAACCGATTCGCTTAGTTACAGATAAAGCTATTCCCGTGAATTCGTCGAACGAATGTGTTTACATGTTTATACATGTCGCTGTGATTTATGAGATTATTCCAGTTTATTTGAATGAGTCATTTTCCCCTAGTTCCAAATTGTCTAATTTTTAGTTCATAGTTCAATTCTTGCAATAATGTGATATGGTTATAATAAATGTATCAAAACATAAAACCGCTTTTTCATGAGAATTTTTTTTTCATAAAAAGTAAAACCCTTAATACGTAAGACGGCAATACTAAAATCATTACTTATGTTAGCGCGATTTTAATGGACGTATTATTAATGTTTAAGCAAAACACTGTCCACATACAGGTCATACTTTTTACAATATCGACTCTTTCATGCATTTAAATTTACTGATTACCATTTAAATTGACTCTCACGGTCATAAACATCAACAAGTATTTAAATCTACGTACAAATTGAATAGATAAAGGCATTCTATTATTTAGTTAGTTAATAATCAAACCTCGTATATTTTATAAAGTAGTTATTATGTAAAATATATTAATATTCCACTCACATGTCATCTCTCTATCAATGAAAATAATACTATTAACTATGGAAACATTTTAGTAAAATTTTAGCTGTTTTCCATTTTTTTTTATTACATATTTCACTGTATGCAGCTTTGCTTAAAGGTATCATCGTTGTTCGTTATAGCGGCGCTTATATTTAATAGAAAATAATAAGAAAATAAGACGTTACAAATGGCAAAACAAACCCCTACCGTTTTTTTATGTTTATGACTTCTGCCACATTGTGGGTCCGGTACAATACCGACTCATTGATTCTTGGAAACAATAATTGTTCTCATATCTGATGGTACATCGGTATTTACAAACGTAAATACTGTTTAACAAATTTTTATGATAATATTACGAAGAAGTAGGTCATATATAATGCCTAAGTCCGATACAATATAATATTAGGGCAACATTTTTTCATAATATTCGCCACTCTCATTTTTGAAAAGCAAAACTAATTTTTAGTTCTTTCTTTAAATATAAATTTATATCTGCACTGTTAATAAAATTGTAGTGTCTGTATGTAATTATGTCTGTCTGCATATCTGCATTTATTTCGGGTAATTACTAAAACGACTGAACAAATTTTGACGAAGCTTTTATAGAAAAGTAAATTAAGTCATTTCTCTTAAGTCTGAGCCATTAATATCTATTTACAATTTGAAAGTAACGGAATTGATAATCAAGTTAAATTAATAACCTAAAAAAGTTCTAGTTCAAAATTCGGATAAAACTCGCAAAACTTATAATGTAAATAAATTCCGAAGGCCACGTCCGCGGTGATTATTATCTGTTAATTGGGCAACGGATTTTCCTCTTTCGTATTGATCTAGTATAACTTCCATACCGATGTTTGGTTTAGCCGCTGCGGTATTTTGCAGAAACGTGGTAATTAGTGGAATATTACAAGGATGGAAAAACTTTTTAAATAATTACTATTATTTAAATACTCCATATGCTGTTACAACAAAATATAAAATTAAGAAAATCGGAATAGACTAAATCGCTTCCAATGTGGCACGCAATAAATGTACAGAAATATTCAAAGATTTTTTTTTGCTGTAAGAAGAGAAGGGGCAAACGAGCATTCGCAACACCAGAGGAACTGCAGATGCGTTGCCAGCCTTAATGGTGGTGTAGCCGTTGATTTTTTACCTTTTACATCTTTAAATTTCCATATCATCATTTTTAAAATGCAATTCCATTAGGGGGAAAAATGTCGTGCATAATCGGAAGATGTTCAAATCCGTTCGCTTACGTCATTGCGGCGAATGCGACTTAATATAAAGTACACAAGCTAATACCGTTCCTGTGAATAGATGAATATTATAGATGTTTGTACAACAGATGTACCACTGTATGCGAACTGCTTCTACTGGAATAAATTAAACGCTTCGCCGATATCCATCTATAATTGCTTTTGCATTCCTTTGTTCTAACCGGTAATGTTGTGTCAATATAACTACGGTTTATTGGAAAAAAATATTAAGAACTCTCAAAGTTTTCTCGTTACTTATTTCTTTATTCTTCATATTTATTCTACCTGTAAAACAAATCTTAATTAGTAGCCTATACGTTCTTCCAGACTATATCTTTACATTTATGTCAAATTTCATCGAGATCTGTTGAGCCGTTTTGGAGATACCTTCTAAAAAAAATCCATCAATCCATCCCTTTAAACATTCGCATTTATAAGATAATAACGGCTATCAAAAATATAATAATGTGTAAAATCTTTTAACAGAATCCAGACTACATATGCATATTGAGATTGTAAAAACACCAAACATATAGCGATATATATGCGACATATTTATATAAAAAAGAATGACAAAGAAGGTTATAATTACGCGGTTCCAAACAATGAGTCAACCATTAAAACGAACAAATGACAACAGGAGCATTGCTATTTTTGGATAAACATAACGTAATACAAATGTAAGTGCAATTATTTTAAATGAATCGACGAACGTCAATGCGTCACCGCAACCAACAAATCAAGTTATTCAACGCTCCATTTTAATGTTTACTAAGACTAAGAAATAGTGGACTGTATCAATGTCAATTCTTTATAAAATACAATTTAGAAATACATACAACCTCATATTCAATGACGGACTTACTATTTTAAATTTTCGTCATAAATGTCGCAATTTTGTCGAAATTGTGAGATAAAATAAAATGCCCATGTGTAACATAGGGATAGGTAACTTTATGCGATTTTTTTTTCTACAAAATCTTCATATTCGAATTTTAGCATAAAATGTCGGTTTATCTTTGTTATTAAATTTAATTTGAAACAGTATAGTAATAGCAATTGACTGGTCGTATTGTTAATTTACTTTTTAAATTAATATTCGACGTTAATGTAAGCATTTATGATAAGATAAAGAGATAGTGACTATCTTCTCTGTTACCTTATTGTTTTGAGCCCTTTACTTGTAACAAAAACAAGTGAACAAGAATGGAGATCGTTTTTGCGCGTAATAACGACATCCGGACGATGTTTTGGTAAATAACAGGTGCAATGTGTACTCCGTTGAGAACGTATTATCTCTCGATCGGTTTATACAAATCACGTTACAAAAAACAAACTATTTTACAGTTAATGTTTTGTAAAATAGGTATATTTCAGATGTTTCAGTTTGAGTAATAAATACACCTAATAAGGGTCTCATTCATTCATCATCAGCGTACTGTATGTCCCAACTGAGGGGCTCGGAGCCTACCATAAGTTAGAGGTGACTCAGGTGTATTAGGGACTATGAAAAGGTTATTCCAATTATTTTTTTTAATCCCCTGAAGTCTGTTGATATCGATTGTTTATAAAATTAGATTAATTAGGAACGATGTTTTTAATTTCTACATTAAAAACAAATCAAATAAAATAAAAGAATTTCATCTCATTCACCGTTGGTTTTCTAGGTCAAAATCTCTATAAAAAATAGCGTCATCTCTTTCATTATCTTTGACAAAACAAAGATAACAATTTGTTTCAAACAGGGATTTAAGTCTCAGAACCCCACGGCCAATGACATAAACTCTGATGGATATAAAACACATGTTGGTCTCGGCATTTAGATCTGTAGTTTGTGATACGAATACATATCACTATGTTGTTTACTGTGAAACTGGTCGTTCTTTAATTAAGTATAAGTTAGGTAAGGGGAAAGTTAAAACTACGTACTTTTCTTGTAAGTGTAAAAGATTTCGGTAGGAATTGAAAATCGTTACGGTTGTAAATTACTACTTATGCTTATTATTTCTTATCTATAAATCTAGTAATACATATGTATGCTTTATGTTTAAATGGTTGTTAATTAAAGTATTGTTTACGCAAAACAATTTTAAATATTGTTACTTTTGTTTCACTCTAAATTATAGTTTAATGTACACCTTTATTTTAATGTTATTTATAAACATTCTATAAATTCAAATTAACCTATTTAATTTTGCCTGTAAGTATACAAGCGTATTATCCATAGACCATAAAAATGTTACGTCATCTCCGGTGCTAAGCGTCACGTGTGTGGACAGTCTCAAGGACTGTTTAAATTTACTCAGTCTACCACATCGTAAATCTTGTTATCGTTTCCTATACTAAATTTACTACCTATACATACGCGGACGAAGTCTTAAGTGGCAAATGATATGCGTGTCACCGAACAATTGTAAATGTCGTTCGTTTGTAATTTGCCTAGCTTTGTCTACATAGTTTGTAAATGATATTTATTTTATATGGATCCGCCAATTTTAATACATATTTCTAGTAGAGTATATAATTTCGTATTATATATTCCACCTTTGAAGTGCAGTCAACTGAATATAACAAAGTTATCTCACCCATTGGTTATGATATGATAACTCACTAACGTTAATCTCAAAAATGAAAAGATCCTTGTCGTAACTATACGACAATCACTAGCTTGTCTTGTCACGTTGTTTTCCTTCACGTCATTATCTGTCTGTGTTGTGTTAATACTCTTTGACAGAAGTAACCACAATAGCAGCGTCCCTTTTACCGACCCAGATAAGCTTGTCGCACTTAACAAATTACACGAAAGAATGCACTTAAAATTATTGCGCAACTATCATTGAGTCGGCTAAAAACAAGGGACCGATATGTTTACCTGAGGTACAAAAGTCGAGTCAAAATATTTGTGTTCCTCGTGTTTACAAGTCTGGATACGGTCTGTCCTTGACATACTTCCGAGCCTCGTTCCGATCGCATTACGCATTGCAATAAGTCCGATAAGGTCAAGGATATAAGACCCTTCGTGTTTGTCCATGCTCAATAACGATATCAACATATATATTACATATATACCTTCCAATATAATAGATGCATTACATGCAATAGATATGACGTAATAAAAATTAATCCCATAACTGAATTTGCTTTTCTTTTTTTTTTTAATGTAAATGGAAATGGCCCTACCACTATTTATCTGAGCTACATAATCATAGGAGCTTATTCTGTTTAAATATTTCTTGCTTAAAGTTGAAGTTGAATAAACATGTCGAATTATGGGTGTAAACAGTACAGTACTCTTACTTAGGCTATTGAAAAAATTCTAGAAGAAACAAATAAATTACGGTTTCTTTTTAATGTTCAGTCTCGGTAGTGAAAACACATGCTAATATTCAACATGTTTCATACCACTGTAACAGAGTAAAACTGCGGCAAACCAAAACAGGCGCGCGGCTCAACTTAATTGTTAATTACGCGCGTGTACTGTCCTGCAGCATAATTGGATACTGAGTCTAATATACGAATTTGCAGATTTTAGTGCTATGAGATTTAAAAGGAATAAATCGTATAAAATTAAGTTTTTTATTCGAACGTATTTTTTAAACCAAAACTTATGTTTATTTTCTTTACGACTATAACATTCTGAATAATACGGGGCGAATGTCAACTTCAAATTCAAAATAATTCAAGAGGTTTAGTCTCCAGGAGATCGCAATAAAACCGTTAAAAATGAGAGAAAAAAACAATATATTTCTAACCATGAGGCGAGAGTGCAACTAACTTTAAAAGTAATTTCTCCAAATTAAAAAAAATACATTTTAATATTAAGTTGCCAATGTTATTTTATGGCAATATTCTTAATTTAAAACGTACAAACGTTTATAAATTGTTTAATAACCAGATATGATACTTGATCAATATAAAATCGTGTATGCAAGCAATTTCAGGTACGTAGTACAGTTATGTTGTGTAGGATGCGTGCCTTATCTCTGACAGACGCCGCCGACGACTCAGGTAACGTTTCAGTTTTCATTTACAGCTTTTAAAACCTCAGAATGTGCTGACAGTCTGAATAAATTGATCTTTAATAAATAACTTTTTATGACAAATTTAACGCTAAACTGTATATGACATTGTTTTAATATTTTTTTTAATTAAATACAGATTTTTCGTCTAAAATATCAATACCCGTAGATGTTACTAATTAATAGAAGTTAGTATACATAATATTCATGTTTGAAGGAAAAATTTAGAAAATAAAAAAAGGTTTTGAAAAAAAATCTCAATCTTTCCATATCCGATATGAAATAAAAATAAATCGTACAATAGTAACGGTATGGTTATCGAAATATAAATAAAAGCAGTACCTAAGTTATAAAAATAAATAGATAGTTTTATTTGCCGCGCTAGCTACGGTAGTATATAAAACGCGAAGAAAAACTTTCTCAAACATCGCAAGTCTTATTTTCAAAGTTTTAAAACTATCTGGATTCATTACAGCTAACTTATTAAGTAGTTCGGATTCAATCCATTTAGCGTAATAAAAGCTAGTAGAAGTGAAGTACACTATACAGCCTTACTTTAAAAGCTACGCAGAACTGTGATAAATTTTTCACTTTGACTTTAAATCTAAAAATCCCTTTCGCAAACGAATTTGCAACTGATCTTTTATATTAAACTGTTTTTACATAACATCTTCGTGGTATCTATAACTAGCTGTCGCTCGCGACTCAGTCCGCGCGGAGTTTAAAAAAAAAAACTATTGGTCGCAGCGTAATGTTGTATAAGCCTAAAGCCTTCCTCTATAAATGGACTATCCAACAAAAAAAAAATTCAAATCGGACCAGTAGCTTCTGAGATTAGCGCGTTTAAACAAACAAACAAACTCTTCCGCTTTATAATATTAGTATAGTTTTTTACCGTTTCAATATTTACCAAGAGTTAGTCACCCACGTTTAATGGAGTCTTGTTTGACATGACTACATGTATAGTAGTATTTTTTTAAATATTAAATACGGGGGCAAACGAACAGCAGAAACAGCAGGGTATTCAACGATGCTCATAACCATCGAATATAGATACACATTTTTTTATTGTCATAATAATATCATTCAATTACATTAAAATTGACAAACACGATGTTACATCGCAAGTGAAACTCGTACCGCGGTAGCAGATATTATTTACGATAGCTATCGGTAGCGAGGCGCTTACGTGAAGCTTTCACCGAAAGCGCCCGCTTACTGCGGTTTCTACCGGTTCTTTCAACTACACCGTATGATCTTACGATATTACGCAGCCGTGTGTGAAATGTGAGTGAACTAAGTTCTATCTTTTTAATCCTTTCAATCTTACGAAGATTTTATTTCAAAGATAAACTTAGGAAAAACATTTTAAATCTCACATTTTTGGTATTTATGTGACAAGAAGAATACGTAGGGGTTTATAAAAGGCGGAAAACAGGAAATATCTAGGAATATATGAATGGATAGCGTTAAATATAAAGAACGTTGAGGCGACTCGAATAACGAATAATAGATCGATTTGGAGGACGAAAACCTATTACCTAAGCAACATAGATTTGGACAAGAGATACTTTATCATAAATATAAGCCTCAGAAACATAAAAACAGTTCTAAATGTTCAATGAGATTGAAACAAACTCCCTAAACTTAAAACTCTGAACATGAATAGATATAGGTTGAAATGTTTGCCGTTAAAATTGAAATCATATTGTAGACGAGTACCAGCGTATAGCAATAGATTTAATATGAAATGATAGTGGCAAAAGTCTAAGAGCAGGACGTCGTCAGAGCGGAGTTATTTTGCTATTGTTGGGAACAAAGGAGGCCGCTAGCTGCCAGTTCGTACAATGCAAAAGGATGAGCCGCCGACGCTACGGCGAAAGTGATCAAACTATGATAATGGCCAAGTTTACGGTATAGCTAAGTATATAAAGCACCCTGTAAACTTTTCATCAAAAAAGTTCGATAAAACGTTCACAGAGCACTTTATGCACATTATATGAGATTTTTTTCTTGAAAGTGTATGTAATTATACATAGTGTGTTGTTTTAACATTTTTAAGATTACTTGAGATGTTCTTATATTTAAAACTTTACATTCAATATGTAATAATTTGATATTAATTTGTTTTATATTAGCCACTAAATACTTTTATCTTAGTTAAGGTGAGAAATCAGTTAAAGATATTAATAACTTTCAATATTTACTAAACACACAAACAATTAAGATCGTTGTAATAAAGTTTCGATACAAAACTTTATTAGTTTAGTTACAATTTCTTATGAATAAATTTCGATATAGGACATACTTTAAAAAGCGTAAATAACAAAGTTGTTGAAACTTCAACTATTTCGCTTGTTTTCACAAAAAGCGAGGGAACTTGCGATGTTTTTGAGTTATTGAGGAAAGTTTTGCGATCCGCTGTTTCCTATCATATTAATGCGATAATTTGTCAGTTGGCTTTAAAATGTTTTTATTATATCTTTAATTTCTTCCGGTAGAATGGATTACGACAAAGGACAACATTTGTGAACATTACTATCGTTTCTGTGACGTCATAAAAGCTAACTTCTAAATGATAGGTTCTGACATATAGCAGACATACGTTTCACTTTTAAGATGCAAGCACTAAGCAATGGTGATAGTTAGTTAGAATTCATTTGTTCAGATCAAAATCTACTTATTAACTTAGTACTTAAAACTAAAGTGCGTGCGAAGATGTGTTAACGACATATTAATTTATGTTTATGGCTACACCTCTGAGATCCTAGCAAGAATCATGGAACTTAAATTTATACCAAAAGTAGATAGCAATTTATCTCTTAGAATACTGGCGCATAAATCCATACCATGTTTTTAAACAGATTATCCATTTAAATTATTAAAATCGCCGATTATATGCGATATAATATTCACCATACTGTTGAAATAAGAAATAGGTTTGTAGTCTGTTTATACAGCGTAACCGACACCTTTAAGTATAATTTATGTTTCCCTTATCACACATTTGAAATAGACATGACTGTGAAATATCTATTTTAAATTCAGGTACAAGATCTTTTGAAAAAAAATGCAATTACATTATTTTAGAATATATTGAAATCAAATTAAGTTACACAAGGCTTAATCGAAAGTAGATAACGCTTCCTATTGGCTAGATTTTAAAACGTCTTATTTGTATAGAAAATTAACAAATTTAAAACATCCCTTTTGAAATAGAGCTAGTTGATAATTGCTTATTTTCGAGATTGGCCGCTACGTGTTGGCGCCGATGGAATTTCTCCGCACTAAAGTCTTAATTAAAACGACATAACTCGAACGCCTTTTGTGTTATTTTAGTAGGGGTTACGGGAACCGATTAAACTGTCGTTGCACGTTTATTGAGGAATGTTATTGAGGTTTTTCTAACCCTGAATTCTTGTTTACTATTCACAGATAAAAAATAAGTAAAGACTGTGTTTGAACAAACAATATGTAATATTGCTAACTTATTTAAATCCCAAACTTTTTACTGAATACCTAGTAAAAGTATGTTAAATATAATGGAGGTATCACAAAAATTGTTTTGAGAGATTTCTTGTAATAAAATCAGTGAAATTGCATAGGAAATACCAACTAAACAGACTACGTTAAGGCCTCTAGTCTTATTTCTTCCTTTTCCTCGTCGTCCGCCAAAGAATCGATGTTTAACAAGTGACAGTATTTTTCACTGCCTTCGCGTCTCCATTTATTGAAAATTGGCAACCCTAACTCCGATAAAACAAGAATATTTTCAACAGAACATCAAGTGAAGCAACGTAAGTGTCCTACTAAACTGCTCCTAATCGACATTCAGTGCCGCCTCATGACCTTTAGTACAGACGTATAGACGTCGCTCGAAAGCATTAGCCTAATGTAAGTTTTATACGCCTACGCATATTAAAAACACTATTTTGACTATGACTGACGCTTTAGTATAATAATATACTAAGGTACCGGTAAACGATCAAACTTTTTACTAGTATGCAACTTCGTTAGTCGCATTTCTGTATAAAATGTTTGATACTATTGATTAATCGATTACCCCTACACTCCTTTGACTTAATTTAATGTTTGTCTCCGACTAAGATTTTATTTTATGTCAATTCCATTATGTCACATATACGCCCTGACAGAATACTGTGTAGGTGTAAAGCTTATAAATGAATGCATTCAACAAAAAGTTTATAACGAACTTTTCTGTTACGGAGAGATTAGAACGGAGCGCTAAGCTAAGCTGGCAAAAAGCAAATTGAATTTCAAACTTATTAACAGTTTATAGGGAAGAGATTTATATATTTTTTCGCTTTATTTCTCTCATTATTAAGTAAACTATACTGTTTAAGACTAACGAGTGACTTTAAAAATGTAAGCACCTACCAAAAAGGGACAGGGAGAGAAACAGTTCAGAGTGTCACTATAGTATAATTTTTTATATCGTAAGAGGACTGAAGGACCTACCTAACGTTTTTTTTAAATGACCATTAACATATGAATATCTGCAATCCCAGAGGAACTGCAGATGCGTTGACAACTGTTGTAGAAAAAGAGAATAAATTCCAATCCTCAATCGCACACTCGCTTAAGGCAATGCACTGTTTTATGTTTTGAAACTAAGTATTGGACAGGATAGGTTGTTCACATGTCATCTACGATAAAGGTTCAAAGTTCACGTTCGACTTGTATTCTTGTTAAAAAGATATAGTTGGAGGTGGTTATAGCTCGCTCGGTGCTCTATTTGCCGCGAGTTACTCGAGAGCCCGGCTCCGGAGCGTCGACACTCCATTCTCGGGAAGGCGGAAACGAGAAATTGGCCAACCGAGTGCCCACTAACTTTATAAATATGCCGAAGAGCTTCTGATTTTATAACGGTGCTTTAGTTTTTGTTATAACATAATTTTAATTTTAGATATTATCGCAAATAATATGTACAATGTGTGTACAGTGCAAAAAATACAGTTATACAGTTATATAAATAACATTTACAGTCGAGGACGTTTATTTCCTCCCCATTGCTATATTCATTTTTGGTAAATGCCATTTGACACAATGCAATAACTTTGAAATCTAGTCCCAAATTATAGCTCTATTGTGTGACATTTGGTGTACGACAATCGAATCAAGTGGTAAGCAAATTTATTTCTTTGACTGTGCAAACATGATTGTATTGAAATAATTATAATGGAAGTAGGATGGCCAACTAACTGGAAATCTCAGATCATTTACAACATATTGAGATACAATTGACTTTTTGTTATAATGACGTCAATTGATCATTATCGTGTGGATGAGTGTTTAAATATTTGAAAGTATGTTACGAACACAATAAGAGGCTATTCGCTCTAGGCGTAAAAAGCCGACATTGCTATGCATAAGGCTTACCGTTACCTCACTATTGTTCAGAAAAATCAGCAGCTGTCGGCAGATACTATGAGATAAAGAAAGTCGAGTCGTGCTTCATGTGAAGTATACTTTTTATAGTACTCAAATATCATACAAGACTTTGCTACAAACGAAATGGGTATCCATAATATCCAGCTCACTATACGTCCCACACTGTGGGGCTAGGAAGGTTTCCTTGGAAGGTAGGTACCCTAAGGGGTAACAAGGCCATAATCAACGCTGGCCTTGTGCGGGTTGGTTGACTTCACACATATCTTTGAATTTTTTCGCAGATATGTGCAGGTTGCATTACGATGTTTTCCTTCAACGTACGAACGTCGGATAAATGTACATATGTAAATATAAAATCGAAAAACTCATTGGTACAAACCGAAATTCGAACCCATGACCTGAAGATTGCAAGTCAGTGCTTAACCCCAGAGCCACCGACGCTCTATTATTCATCAGTTATCTAAAATTAGATCTATCCATGATTTCGAATTAATAAATCAAAAATAGAATTGCGATTGTTTCTGTAAAAGAGTAAAAAATAAGTGAAAAGTCAATGATTAAACTTTCTTGTCGCGATCTCAAAATAACTTAGAGAAAAGTTTTGTCACAGTTGGTATAACAAAGTGAATTAATTAAAAGCAATTACAAAACCAAAGCGTTCACAAATTAATAAAACAAAAAGCAATCTTAAGAGAATCATCTCAATTCTATTTGAAGTATCTTTAAGAATTAAACAAACCGAAAAAGAGCACAAAGGAAATAAAAAGCTTATTACAGTGGTATCTTAATTTTTTAAACAAGAAAAATATCTATTGTTGGGTCTCGAAAACTGCCACAGCGCGCCTCTACAGGTTTTAATTATACCGAGAAAGCTAAATTAAAAAGCATCCGGCCGTAACGATCGCTCTACTAAAGGGAGCTTTATTCCCTTGTGCTCGTTTTAACTAACGTTTGTTTGTTTGCGAGCGGCTTTTTTTTAATTTTACAACCGACTCAGCTTGTTAATAAAAACCATAAACCGATATGTATTTGTTTAATCAAGTAAAACATTTATATCTCATACTGATAAGATAAAAGTAATCATAACAAATCATTTGCTGATATAATTATTATTATACCACTATAAATGTTACTAATATTTGAAATGTGAAGGTACGATGTATGAATGGATGGATGTTTGTTTGAAGGTATCTCCAGAACGGCTAAACGAATCTCGAGGAAATTTGACATGAATGTAGAACTTAGTCTGGAAGAACACATAGCCTACTATTTTTTTTTATTTCTCTCGGTCAACAGCAATGTATGTGCAGTGCCAAAAATAGTATAAAGATCCTCACTTTCGTTAAAACATTTATCGATTTATTTCGTGAAAACTGTGAGAAGTTTTACGTTGGATGTAATCAGATACATAGAATACTGTTCTAGCTGGGAATCCGACAACTATCAGATCATCAGCGTACTTACGATGTTATAAAGTAAACAACTACGCTTGACTTGTAATGCCACGTGCAACACGTGTAGCAGTGTTCTACGAGTACTAACAATAACAATGCCAGTATTTAACGAGAGGTTTCTCTTAATAGAACATCTATTAAGAATACATAATCTGTCACTGCGTTTTAACATTGTTTAGGCTCTTTTAAAACTTTTAATTTATTAACACTATAATTTTCCATTAAATAACACGATATATATTCTGATCTGTTTTGTTTGTTCTATGTAAAAATCATTAGAACGTTTTAATTAAAACAAATGACATACGAAATTATTAATATAAAATTGAACCTATGTATAAACCATACCATCTCTGCAAAAACATGACTCTTAACAATCAATCAGTCAGTATGAATAGCCTTTAGGTTACAATGGTACATATATTTGAAAAAGGTTACCTTACTGTGTGGATAAAATTAATGTAGTATTATGGGAAATAACAGCTAAACTAGAAAACATTTTGAGACATTTTCTTATTTTTGTCGGTTCACGGGCTGGCAAATATTGCGTAGTGCTTGAGTTATGGAGGAAAGTTTTGAGTCCCGCCCCGTCTCGCTGTCTCGTGATATTTACGCGGTAATTTGTCTGCGACCTTTGAGATCATTCTTGCAATTTTAATGGAATCTGTATTAACCAAAATTTAAAATCAAACCTTATCATTTAGTGGTAATTAAATTTACCGCTGATCTATGCAAATTTTACAACGGTTCAACAAAAGAGGGTATGGTCAGGAAGAGGATATTTCCCCTTTCTATGCGTAACTTCCTCTGCGAAATACATTCCACTTGCCATCATTTCCTTATAAGAAAAGAGTGGGAATTCCCTTCCCTTAGACTAAAATTAGACATTCGAAACACACGCACACTTATCATACGAAATGCGGAATTGTTTCTAATTCACGTCTGTTTTTTTGTGAACAGAATAAAAAAAGAAATATAATATCTATTTATTATTAATTCGATAAGTTTATTTGAGAGTAATTTGAAATGTAAATAAAGCGGCCTTGTAGGCAATATTTTGAAGCGTTACCATTGAAAAGGTCGACCCTTTGTATCACAACAAGTAAGATAAGATAGCGTGTGGTTATTTACTGATAAACGTAACGTTCCGACGCTCATCGTTTACCGATAACAACGGATGTGTCATATACCCATTTAACTTATTTCATTGCTCTAAAGATCGAGATAAATTTAATCTTATAGCCTAATAGTTTTGTCAAAGCTGATACAGTTCTAATAGTTATCTATTCTTTTTTAAGGTTCCGTACCTCGAAAGGAAAAAAAAACGGAACCCTTATAGTATCACTTTGTTGTTCGTCTATCTTTCAAGACCCTTTTTTGTATTGTAATAAATTTTTCATTTATATTAAATAGTTAATTCAATAGGACGAACTGTTAGTTCTTTATGTATTTTTTTAACAAAGAGGCTAATGATCAGCGGATTCTATTGTTTCTTAATTAGGAATTAACGTCGTATTTAAACATTTATAACTCTACAAAGATCGTAATTGTTTCACGTTGTTTTAAAGATGCGGTGCACTTTGAAGAGTTGTCTCTTCAAGACAAGTATCTCAGACAACTCAAATGATTCCTAAGTCTAGCTCTTAGTCTAGAATAATACCGATAACTTGTTTAAATTAAATGATTATTATTAAAGATACTTTAAATTGGTTATTAAAAGTAGAGAGAAGAGGAATAAAAGTGATGTTAGTTGTGGAATTTCGGCAAAACTCCAACAAACTTTGATTCGATCCCGCGAGTCGGGCCGCGAACTTATCAAAGTGATTTGGCAAACTTGCGAGAGATCTCTTTGGAGATACCTCAAGTGCATATATTAAGGTATTTGAATATATGTACGTTCTGTTTTACGACTCAAAATATTTTAGTATATAAAGACACTACCTGTCGCTCGCGACTCCGTCCGCGTGGATATATAAAAAAAACTTAATATATGGATAAGTTAAATAAAAAGCAGCAAGGCATAAATTCGAATAAATAAAAAAAAGAATAAAAAGTATCCTATGTCCGTCTCCTGGCTCTAAGCTACCTCCTCACCAATTTTCAGCCATATCGGCAAAGCCGTTCATGAGTTATAAATAGTGTAACTAACACGACTTTCTTTTATATATATAGATTGTCAAGAAACGCAATTATAAAGGTCTTCGGAAAGTCTTGAAAATGTTAAATGTAATAAATTAAACTGAAAATAAAATAAGACTTTTATTTTGAAATAATTTATAATACCTGAAATCTAACATTTCAGGTATTATAAATTATTTCAAAATATATAATAAAATATCAGTTGGAAGTCAAAAGTTAAATTAAAAATAAGATATTTTTCTTAGTGTTGTGTTTGTTAATTTTCATATTACAATGAAGCAATCCCAAGAATGAGGACGGGTTATCAGAAACACATTAACCTACAGACCTTCAGAAAGTTTACGAATACCGTCGAGATTGATAAGGCAAATAATAAATTAAAGACACGATGACAACAAGAAAATTACTATGGCGAGTGAGATTTAAAAGTTTTTCACCAATTTAATTTTTTATTTCATGCGCCCATATGTATTTTGTCACTATGTTACGTACCCTACGACACTCCGAGGAAAAAGACGAATCGTATGACATTTTACTCGTAAAAATATATTCAGTCGTTTAGGCTGCATTCCATCATACAAGAATTTAGATACATAAAAACCCACATATATAAATATAAAGTTACATAGACGCGAAAAACATTCTTATCAGACGGGTAATAAAAAGACGAAAATTAAAGCACTTCTTCATCATTAAAGCGAAATAATATGCTCCTACACTCGACTCCTCCAATTATTCTCAAATCGGGTATTCACAAACTTAACAAGCGCTAAGAAGCTTGGGGAACGTTTTATATCATCAACAAATATACCAATTACCGGCGCCGACGACAAATGGGGCAGAGCGCAAAGATCTCAATAATATCTCAGCGCCTATTGATTGAGATGTAAGACGTCAATCTACGCAGTTAAGCTAATAAGATCATAATAATCAAAAACATAAGATATATTTTCTTATGCGTTAGATTACGATGGTATCAATAGACCCACCACTGTTTTGAACCGTACGCTCCACTTATGTATTTCAATGCCGTCTTTTCTATACTTTAGTGAATGTGTAATTGTAAGTATTAAGTTTTATCCAACAACATAATTATCACTTTGCGGAAAATCTGTTTCTAAAAACTTCTTTAAACTATTTAATTGTTCTACGAATATGACTAAAGTTTTAGTAAACTAAGGTCTGTATAGAATCGTTTGTTTACTAGATTCAGTTTTATATAATTGCTAATCTTTGTTCAAATAGTGTTCATAGTTCAAATGAGCCAACAGTTATTTAAACAAGTTTAAAACTAAAGTCGAGCAATAGCATTTTACTGAATCTAGCCGTGACATTTGAGTCGCGAGGTCGCGGAGTTTGCAACTCAGAGAGCCCGTTTAACACATCATATGATATGTACCAACTCTAATACGATCAAAACATATATTTTTCTGTTTTTAGGGACTTGTACGTGTTAAGATTCAATATTAACAGATTCTGTAAGTCAAAGAAAACATAAGAGGTAACACTTACAATAATGTCGGTACACAAAGTCATCCCTTTTGTATCGCGGTGTAAAAGCGCGGACCAACACAGTGCCGTCCGTATTTTGTAGTATCGAGTTCACGCCCGCTCTCTCCAAATAAATTACCGGCCAGATTGACCTAGAAAGTTCCCCGCAGCCGAACGCTATGATCACCAAAGCGTGCACAAATCGCAACTCGTGTTGTTCTAAACGAATTTACTTAAAATGAAGCTAAATAGTCAAATGCAAACGCATAAGTTTTGTTAATAAAGCTTATAAAAAATCAGTCTCAGGTTACTGAGTTCAAAAAATGTGAAAAGGTTTTTTGCTCATATTTTTTTTCAGAATAACACTTTTAATTTCGAGTTACAAATATGTTGCCAGATTTTCTCAGAATACCCCATATAAGTTGATCAGTGATAAACTTTTAGGAAACGAAAAAAAACTACACATCACCGCACTCCAAAATAACCGAACTAATTGCTTGTGGAGATCAAGAATCGGTTTAGATAGATCGTTAGTGCGTATTCAAATATTTGATTCCTAGAAATGTATTTGATTGTAAATGCAAAAGGAAATGTAAAGCGAGGTAACGGTCCTCTGACGTTAGTTTGATCTTTTATTGAGCATGCATCGCTTCGTACGCTTTATCTCTAGAATTTCATTTTGTATTCATCGAATTGGACTTTTGTCAAAATCGTTTAAACCTTTACTATAACATAAGAACAAGTTCAAGAATTCTGTTGAGTAAGCCGTAAAAAAAAGAAAAATGTAAACAACACAATTAATTAATAAGTTAACACATTGTAATTAAGTTTATTAAAATTGTAGCTTTTTAATTATTAGTAAACTTTACAAAAATGACGATAAGATTATGTTGATTATGTTGGTACTTGTCAATCGCGTCTAGAGTGTAAGAAGATCGGAGTGAAAGTTTCCACGCAACACTCTCGGATAACGTGCACATTATATGAAGCAACTAGTCACGAATCTTTTACACGTATTTGGAGTTAGTTTGCCTTACGGGGTGTAAAATATCGCTAGGACTCTTACAGTTTGCTTCGCAAAATCTTTGATAGCATGCTTTATTCTATCAAGGATTAGTCTCTATCTCCACCGTTTTAACGATCGGTTTGAATTAGAATATTGTAAAATGCGAAAATGTGTTTTTCATATAACAAGAACAAAGTCGTAGTTTATCTTAAAATTAATACAAAAGATAACTGATAAAGATAGAAATACAGTCATGTATAACAAACCGAAGTACGTATCCGTCATAAAGGTGTTTAAATCCGTTCGTAACCGACTGGTAACCGAGGGATTGGTGAACGAATGAAACGTATGAATAATTCATCGATTCGTTCATTCGGACAGCGAACATCGGATAATATTGTTACGATACTCGCATCAATAGACTAACGAATATTTCGACATCCGACTAACAAAGTCTCAGTAACAATAAATTACGTAAAATCTAAGCCGTGTAGAAATATTTATGTTTTAAAAAAGAATAAAAGAAAGTTATGTGTAGTCGTAAAAAACTTAATTGGCAAAGTGTGGGTGGGTGTCAGAAATATATCTTGGACATAATGAGACGCCAAGAGAAGTTACGTGCAATTCTTATCAGAATGAAAAAGAATTATTTAAAACTAATTGGTACTACAAACTCTTATACTAAACAGACAGTACAAAAACAAAACTATCCATAAACTAATATACTGTGGGTTTTCCAGTTGAAAATCAGTTTTGTCAAAGATGAAAGACAGGGATACCGGTATGTTTATACATAGATTTTGGTATCAGAAACCCACGGTAGTACATTGGCTAGTAGTTAACACGTGCCGCTACTAGGATCGTGAGGGCAGAAAATTAACTTTCAAACCCTTTGAAGTAGAATTCTACTAAGTGCTGCCAGATTTCATTATCGAATGGCACCCGTTGCTTATTTAAACGTTTGTAGCTATTTACTAACTGAAAGTTTCCGAAATAATTATTGAACGATTTGTAAATAACTTAATTCACTTGTAACTTTACGCAAACATTTGTCTAGTTCTTTATATTACATTTAATTAAAGTAGTTAAATATCTACTCTTTAACTCTGCATCAGTTTGTCTAGGTCCAAAAAAAATACAATTCACACATATTTATTCTTTTTTTTTTAAATTAAGAATAACCGTAATAAAGGACCATGTGTTCATCAATATGCCTAAAACTAACCGTTGAAATTTATAAAAAAATATATAATTTATGATTGACTGCCATAGTATCCCTGCTATGCATCATACGAAACTTACCTTTATTAAAATGACGTAATATTGCAGTTTATTTCGACCCTAAGTTATATACCCTACATTATATTGTGCGCTTAGTTGTGGGCGGCGGTGGGCGACGTGGGCGGCATAACATCACAGGCCGCCCACCGGTGAATTGAGATACACTCCTATCACTATTTTATTTAATTTTATCTACGAATAAATATCAAATGTGTATATTATACCCGGACGCTTCAGCTTATCAAGTTTACACTTTGTATCGAATAATCCGAGATTACATTAAATTAATGCTTTATTAAAGTGGCATTTAAATGTCAATGTATGTAATATATGTAGTATGCTTTAATTTAAAGATTTACCGCGGGCTTCTGAGACTAAAACCTCCGGTTAAAACATAATGTTATTTCTTTTTTGTCATGGATAACCCTACATCTATGCTTAATTTCAACGAGTTCCATGCAACCATTTTGAAGATACCTACTAACAAATATCTATCCATCCAAACATTCGCTCTCAGAATATTAGTAAGAAGTAAAGGAATTTTGTTATATATTTGATTAAACCAACGTTTTCTTGAATTTGACGATTGTTCTGTTAACAAATTGTTCAAGTCCTATGTAATGTATCACAAATATTGCTTTGCTCTATTCAATGGTAACGTATTTTAATCTCAGTTTTGATTGCAATAGAATTCTAAATCGTTTGAAGGATATCAATGATAATTTACATCGAGCTTGCTTAATTTGAATTCACATTTGTCATTCTCGTATTAATTTGGTCCAGTTCAATTAGTTACTAGCTGGTAGAGGCACGTAATTTGATTTCATATCGGAACGTAGTCGTTTAATTCGACATACCTTTAAAAAGTAGGACTGACCACTATTAAGGGACTCCAGAAGATTTAACGAAAAAAAATGAATCTAAAACATTTTATGTATTAAGTATTATTAACTGTAAAATACTAAGTAAAAGTTGCAAGCATTAATTAGTGTTTCAATTATCTTAATAATATTATAAATGCGAAAGTTTAGACGCATTAAGTACAGATCGTAGTCTAAAAGAACATAGGCTACTTACTAAGTTTTTTTTAATTCCGAACGAACGGAGTCGCGGACAAAAGCTTGTTTTTTAATAAAAAATTATATTATTTAGACTATTACGAACATTAAATAACCGTTACATCTGCAGAAATCAGTTATACAATTATTACAATCGTAAAAAAATCAAGTATGTTATAACTGCAAAAATGAGAAATTACAAGGCAGCATCACCACTGGTTGTAACCGGTTTGAGGCGATAATGAGTGAGCTTACTTCAAGCTCGAAGCTCATCATTGGCTCTATAAACGACTGGGACGCGTTAATAGGTCCCCTTATGCCGCGTTTCCTTTGCCTTCGCCGACCGTCTTCATACTTATCACTGCTAAGTTTTTATAACAACTTACGTGTGTCACCTTATATGGCCAGACCTCCGCGACTTAAATATGTTTGATGTGTGGTTTAATGCTGCTTGGTGTATTATAGTCATTTTAAATTTTGATATAAGAAGGCACACGTGTAACTGAGGAGTAAATAGAGTATAATGGTATATAAAAGCTTGTATACTATACTTATCTTATTAATATTATAAATGCGAATGTTTAGATGGATGGATTGATCTTTGTTTGAAGGTATCTACAAAACGGCTGAACCGATTTCGATGAAATTTGGCATACATGCAAAACATAATCCGGAAGAACATATAAGTTACTAATTAAGTTTTTTAATGCTGCGCGAACGGAGTCGCGGGCGACAGCTAGTATGCATATAAAACAACTGTACGCCTTTCTTTAGTAGCTAAATAATTAAATATCGATTTCACATATATTTTTTTATGACCGGAATCGAAAGAACGTTTCGAGCAGTGTTAGTTAGTTTTATTTTTATAATATTCATTACATAAAAACTTGTAATTTAATGCAATAATATTTAAGACAGTTTTCCGATACATTTTAATTTCCTGCAACTTATCGTTTGCCATGACCACGGCGTTTGACGGCAAAAGTTTATTTTGTTACTCAACTTTAACCCTTATGTTCATTGTATAGTATACCATACATACAATTTTATAAAAATATACGATCACTATAAAATAATTTTTAACTTAGTTTTTTTTTTTTAAATTGTAAATATATTTAATTTCTTTTATAAGTTTGATTTAAGCACAGATACTACAGAATTATTAGACTATCTTTAGGTTGTGATAGAAATTGCGACATAAATGTCGCTAATTAATTTCTGAACGCTTTTAAAGACTTTTCGTACCTGAATAGTCTGGTTATGGTACAGAAGCATCCACAAAATACCAATTAATGTACTATTAGACTACGACATAAATTCCGACATAAATGTTCGACATTAATCTCGGTACTGTTTACACATGTTAAAATTTTTAATCAGCGGCTAAAGCGATACTTATTATGGTGTTGCAAATAACTGCTGTGAGACACTCGTATTCTTACATAGACCTTCGATGTATACACAAAGGGTACCTTGTATAGTGTCCTAGTGTAATTGTACCTTTAGTATAATGCTCCAGCATAAATAATGTCTTAATCGTCTTTTAAGATAATACGTAAAAATAAAAACACTGCGATGATTCTCAAACTGCGACAGTAAACTTAGTTCGTAACCGAAGCCATATTATGTCTGTAGCTTCAATTGATTCGTTTAAAAATAAAATAATACTAGTGCATTATTTTATTTTTAAACTTGTCAATTGAATCTCTCTATTTATCACAACAGATTTTCCTTTAAGCTCTTGAAAGTCAAACTGTAGTAAACAGTTATCGATATGGATTCTATCCGTGCATTTCTTTTAAAACTTCAAAATCAATAGGAGACAATCGACAATTTGGATAGCACTTGGATTCACTAATGTCTTACATAGCCGACAGACGGTCGTCGTAAGGTGACCGCGACCCGACCTCTGCGCGTTGTTGGTCACCTGCACACGACAGTCGTCTGTCTACTTAACAATTCCATCTTGAATTTAAAATGCGTTGCACAACATACTCATCGACGTGAATTATTTCCGCACTCAGAGATGTTCATTAGTTAGTAAAGAAGACCCTTAGTGTAGATTTCTCTTACAAAACCTGCGCTAGCTCTGCACTTAACCACACAGTGTGCGAGTGTTATAGGTTACATTATAAAGAAGTAGAGAAAACTACCAAATAAATGTCTTAATTTACTACAATAAAGTATTAATATAAGAAACATGTCGACGCTTAAAGTGAAATATTTGTTGTTTTAACTTAATTAATTGTTTAAAATCGCATTTGCAATAAATCAGTCAATAACTTAAAAGCGATATCAGTCGCGAGTCGCATTACAAACGCTCCGATTATACGTCATAAGCCGGCACTTAGCGAGTATGGCGATTGAGTGAAATGCGTTTGTTATTGCGCCGTGTGAATCCACACTGAAATACGGCATCCACGTTGTAAACACGCTTCGAGCGGGAACGCAACAAGTCGCGACAACCCTACTGCCGCGCGACCTTTTCCTGCCTTTTACGACCTTTTCGACTCCAATCATCCTTAGTTTGTACAACGCAGTACTCTTTTTTATAGAAAAATTTTATAGAAAACATATTTAATATAGATTTTTATAGATAGAAAGCGCATGCATATATAGTTTTACAATTTTCATTCGTTTACTGCGCCACATAATCTAAGAAGGAATGCAGCTCCAAAAGTCTATGCAAGCGAGCGCGTGTTGTACCTTGATGTTTCGCGTACGAGTACGCGTGATGTTCCATGTACGCGCCGTGTTCCGTGGACGGTTGTTCCATGGTTCGCGGCGGTGGCAGATCGGCGATCATAGTGGAATTGTTTTGATGCAAGGAATTACGTCCGGCGCGTGGTGACGCCGCCTAGTGCGCAGTGGCGACTGCCGCGCAGTGAGCGAGAAAGGGATAGTAAATGATGACGCATGCGTTAACAAAACGCGGGAAGTATTTTCTAGAAGCGGTTATCCCTGTACGATACAATATTGCTTTGTTATTACTTAAAGATAGCAGTTGTACCGAGTTTATAAAAACAAATTACAAATATTAATAAACAAACAGATTGCCCAGGGATGTTTCGACCTTACCATAGATATCATTGAATATACAGCCGGGAGCAAAATAAATACAATAAAGATATCACGTACGCACTCGGAAAACTTAAACGTAATTTTTATTTTAATATACGGAAGAAAGAATGATGTCTATAAATATTTTTTTCTAACAGTACAGCTTAAATCGGAAGGCATTTGTGGGTGTTATCACGTATCGGGCGTATCACGAAAATATCACGATAGGCGCCACCAAACTATTTAATAATATTCAGAAGAACGCTCAGATGGAATGACATGAAAATATAATATAAGTTCTTTATATTATTTCTCCAAAGATACCGAAAGATATTTTTTTAGTATAACTTCATAATTTATAATCATTTTTTAAACAGTTCTTGGGAATTTTTAAATTAAATTGGCTTAGCCCAATGAAAGTTATGTAAACTAGTCATTATACTTTTAACTTGTATCTTTGTGTTTGTTTAACTAGGCATATGTTCTAACAAATTGTAATCTATAAATAGTTGCAACTTATACATCTGTGTTTATGTGATGTCGTTCGGTTGTTTATATAATAAATATTGAGTGCGCAGTTAAAGTTCTTGTAAACAACTTTACAGATTACGTAAAAAATAAGCATTGTATTAACAATTTTAACCTAACCGGGGTAAACAGAAACATAAATACTTTCTAAGGGTTTTCGTTCCTTATTTTGTATATTAGTTTCTACTTTATTAAATACCTAAATTTTTGTTTCTTAGTGGATTGATAGTAATTATTTATTATATGTACAAATATAATCCAATTACCTAATCTTCACGACTTTTTAAACTTATTTTAAACGTCTATGATTCTATTTTAAGCATACATCAAGAATATAAAAAATCCTTGCGCGGAGGCGCAAAAACGCTTTTATTCTTATGTGCGTAAAAACTTATTTCAACACTTTTTCCATAATATGGCGTGGGTTTTTATGTATCTGATCAAGCTATGCACAGCTAGATGATGGTATAAAAACTTATTCCTGCAGTATTCTGCGGGAAATTCGAAAATCGGATTAACCCCAGACACTTGACCTTTGAGCTACTAAATTCATTTACGTGTAAAACGTTGATTGCGTAATAAATTAATCGAGTCCTGTGAACTGTTCTCGCATTTCGAATGTCATTGGTTATAGAGAGGACAGTAATTGGAGACTGATGATTGTTTATGCCACCGAACGATCTTTAATGTCGCCCGTTATTAATTTGCCTAGACAAATTGTATACAGCCAACAGACTTCGAATGAATTCATAGTAACGTGTTATATAGTTTGACATTTTTTTAATATTTTTATTCAGTGTAAGATTTGCGCGCCAATTGGTTTCGACATTTTTTTAGCTGTACTAATAAGCCCAGTGACACGGACCTCTAAATCAATCAGTTCAAAGTATTGAGAATTGACTTTACAATTTTGGGCAAATTATAAATTTGCAGTTCACTATCGACAACATTTATATCGCATAAAACATTTTACATCGTAATTGATTAAAGTTTCAGGTGGCCAAGGCTCCGTCCCGATTGCGTCAACACAAGTAGAACATCAGGTCAAGGATATGTATCGCAGCATCTAAACGTTATATCGTTACATAGATTTGGGAATTGGAGTGTTAATTATTATTGTTGTAACAAATTTATCGGAGTTTATACGCTGATTGATTTATTGGATGTGTAATTAAACATGACAGATATGATAAATATCCCGCTATAATTACAGACTTAATTTATATGTTGTTGTTTTTTTAATTTTGTTACGTAAGATTGAATTACTTTATTTATTTACTAGCTGACGCGATTTCCGTCCGCGCGGAATTAAAAAAAACTAGTCTAAATGTCGTAAGAAAGGAAAGAAAAAGGAAACAAAAGATAAAAATTATGAATAACGACAATATTTTATTTTTATTAATTTACACATAAAATATTCATAATTTAACTGACACTATTAAATCAAATACTACATCAGGAAGTCTCTTGAGAGTGAAATATTTTTCTAAATTCCCTGTAGCTGCTCCGCGTACATTTTCAATAAATTAAACCAGAGCACCACTGGATATAGCGTAACAGCGATCGGAACAAAAACGTTTCAACACAAAGCTAACAAAGAATCCTCGTTCGAGTATTTTTACACGATACGTGAGTCGAATGGTCGGCGTATTCTCGATAGTATCTCGAACATTAAGTTGAATTAAGTAGGGGCTGTTTTTCTTAACAATCCCGTAGGATGGTCTCGAATCTAGAATGTCGTTTTGCATGACCGAGATCACTGATATTGCCCTAATATAAGCGTTGTCGGTCTTTTACGAGGTACTCAACGCGACGTCTTCAAAGATAATTGGCTTCAACGTGTGATAAAATCGGCGAGCCCTTATTTAAATCCCGCTTTGTCGCTATTGTGCTATTTTAGCGATGTTTCGAGTGAGATGAAAATTTATCATGATTCAGGTAATGTCTTTATAACCCTTTACAACAATCTGTTTAATACTTCGAGTCGTTTTTGTTTTGTTACATTATAATATTCGTAATGAAACAAACATAATATTACAACTCAGTGATCCGACTTCGTCGTGATTTTCCATTTCAAATGTATTTAAGGGAAACTTGTATTTATTACGTGAATTCTAATATCCTATTTACACCAGATATGTAACAATTACTTGGTTAGAAATAGATAAAATATTAAGCTAATTCTTTTAGATAAAATATGTTGTATAGGCTACTTTAACATATAATGTCCATTTCTTATATTACAAGATAGTTATTTAAAGACCTATAAAATGATCAGATGAATAAAAATATGTCAAATTTCAAAGTAAGAACCATTTAACCCGACATAAAACTAAGTAATACGTTTGACTAGACTATTGGACGTCTGTAAGACGGCCTTTCCTAATTGCTTACGATAATTTATGTAGGTAACCTTGTTCCAAAAACAAGAGACTGAGTCAAAATTATTGTTACAAGAACATGAGAGCTGAGTGATATTCACCTTGAATTAAGTGATTAGAATAAAATATAAAAAGTGTTGCAATACTTACCTATAAAAATATTGTTTATATGTTTTTGTGGCTTACCTGAAAAAAATAAATACACATTTAAAATAAAAATGCAAACATGTTAAAATAAACTATTGGTCTAATTTCAATACTTTGCCAAATCAACTTATACATTACAACAGGCTTACTCTTCAAAATTAACGGTAATATATAGTATTTAAATGTATTTAAACTTGACAACAGCACAATACGGACAGCTAGTAATTATATAAATTCTCTATATGTTGATTTAAACATATAAATAAAAACTATGGAAATTAATGTAACTTTTTATTATGCGTAACCTAACAAACGTAAACTATGTTTTAGTAGGAATGAGCAATGGACACCCCGGTTGTGAAAATATTAGGTTTCCCCGGGATAGTGGGATGCCGTGATAGCGGTCGTCCTGCGATTAGGGGTGCCATTTGCGGGTTTACACGGGGCATATTCGGACGACGGTTTTGAAATCGATGCCTTTGAATTATAGTGTAAAATAATTCATGAGATGTTATTTTTGTTATCCGCTAAAGAGTCAATTCTTGACAATCGACTCATCGTCGTTTGTTTTTCCGACGTTTGAGTTCTATATTTATTTTAAGTTGGCAACCCTACCCTCGCTCCCTTTTCCGATGCGGATCGCTTAATTGGAAAGTGCCTGTATTTTTCGACAGGGACGTGTTTGATTTAGTTGTTTCAATCGTTGCAGAGGACAATGTTTGGTCGCAGAACCGATATTGGTTCGGATCTATTTGAGCACGATTCCATGAATATTTACATGCGGATAGAACTGTGAATGTTTTAAATACAATGCGTGAAATACGTTTATGACTTTTAATTAATGAATGAATATTTATATTTCATACGTCACTTTTTATATAGAATTGAATATAAAACGTTAATAACGTATAAATTATTGAACCCTAGTTCTATAACAGTGTTACATACGGCAAAAGATTGAAATAAGTTTGCGTCATTAGTATATTACATATTTCTTTTCAATTACGATGGGTGCCTTTGTAACTTGCGTGAAAAATTTTACTAAAAGTTAGTGCAGACAATCTTTGAACCACATTGCCTCCTAAAATCATACGTAATTGTCGTAAAGCGCAATTAAATCGTTACAAAAATATAACAAAATCAGTTAATATTAGTAAAAGTTATATGACGTCAAAAATCCTCTAGTAGTACGTTCATAAGGTATCCTAATGATTGGTAAATACTCGATGAAATTGCTTTACGCTGAAGTACACCGCATGAAACGTTTCCTATGAACAGGTTTTGCCGCATATTATCACTGTCACTCCAGTAATGAATTCATTGGATTGCTGTTACTGCATGCCTTAATACCTAATTAAGTGATTTAATTAAACATTAATTCATATTAATAAAGGGAATAGATAATTCAATCATATTGTAACATACAATGACTGTTGAATTGGTTATATAAGTATAGGTAACGCCCGCGGCTCTGTGCACGCGGATTAAAAAAATTGAGATCTTCCAGATTATATTCTACATCTATGCTAAATTTCAGAGAGATTGTAATGCAGCCGTGCTGAAAATACCTTCTAACAAACATCCATCCATCTGTCCATCCAAACATTCGCATTTATAATATTAGTAGACTACTAAGAAGTAAGTAACTTTACATGAATTGACAAATTAATGCTTATTTTATGTTTACGAATTGTTTAAAAAAATTAAAGCTTAATCAGATGTATATAGAAAGTGGGTTAATATTAATCGATCATTTAATAAGTTTAATTGATAATAACAATCAAAACATGGAAAACCACAACGACCGATATAATAATTCGAATTATTTGGCATCGCGGCGTAATGGAGCGTGGGAAATGCGAGGGACAGCGGACTATTATAAAATCATTAATGAACACCCAAATATGAAGTGGGATGTAACAGTCGTCGGAATAGTTGGTGCTTTGCGGAATTGCAAATGCGAATTATCATCTCGAATGTTCGCATTATATTTGTTTAAAAAAATTACTTAACATTTTGTAGCAATATTTCAATTGAAATAAATATTATTTTTACATATTATTTAATAAATTAAGCGATTGTCAGTTTTGCTTTTTTTCGTTTTTATAAATATTCTATTGGTCTTCTTTTTCGTTTATTATTTTTCCTACATTTTTTTTTGCTACGATCTAACTTTTTTATATCATAAAGTGACAAATGGCCATTTAAATTCGCCGAAAAGTCGAAGCGACCACCACCCATAGGTTTCTACCACTGTTAAAGTTATATATCATGTTTAAAACAAAAAATATATTTAACATTTTTAATATTGATAACAAAAGCGAAGTTTATTTATCGGTTAAATAAATACATGAATCGAAGATCAACAATTTACACTAATGTGTTGGCAAGATTCTATATTGAAGGTTAATTATCTTTATCGATGTTAGTGAGAAGTTATTTGAAGTAAGCCGCATGTCAATACTTGTTTGTTAAGTTCATAATCACATATCTTCATCAATAAACTGTACGAATGACATGAAATTGTAGAAAAAAGGAGATGTCACTTGTAAGTAATAGTTGATTAAGTACTAAGTTTTTGTTCAAGTAATAAAGGGGCTAAATCAAAAACAATACCAGTATAAAACAATCGACAGACTTTTATAAAATTTCGTCTATCGTCGTCGGTATTTTCGTATAAAGCGAAAACTTCAATAAAATGTCACATAAGATTTATCAAATATTTAGAAGTCCTGAACGTGTAGCATCAAAAGGAGCCTCCACTAGACCAGTAGATACCGCAACGGGCTTATGAAAACATCTCTTTTATACACCGACTTCTTTTCACGGAAAATGGTATGTTGTATTAGGAACCGGAGAATTTATTTTCTCGGATTTATTTTATTTAGTGCGCTCTGAAAATTGGTATTTACGCGAATTCGTAGCATTCTATTTCTTACAAGAACAAAGAATATCATGTTTCATTACTCATATTTTACGTTTAATCTATGGGTTACAACAGTGGTTCCCAAACTTATTTTGTCTACTGCCCACTTTGAGAATAAATATTATTTTAGCGCCCCCTTATTTTCACATATTTAAAAACCACTATAACTTCAAATTAAATTAATTAATTATTGTGACCTATATACGTATATTAACGGAGAATTCTAAACGAAACGTTTACTATAGCCCGCAACTTGAGAACTGCAGCGCCCACAAGGGGGCGTTATCGCCCACTTTGGGAAAGACTGGGTTACAAGTTTATTGTCTCTTAAATAATATAAAAATAACATGAGTCTTGATATTGGATCCAACACTTTGAGAGAACCAGTAGGAGAAGTCATGGCAAGAATATGTAGATAGAAAACGAATAAATACGATTTCAAATAATGTCTTTAATCTGTATTTGTTATTGCCAAATCTTAAACAAACAGGAATAAATCTTTGTAACTCTTCCGATTTTACTAGAACTGATTTCTTTTTATTATATTAAGGAATGAAATAGTAACGGAAAACAAACACAACACAAACCTTCTAAATTCTTCATCTACGTACGTATAAAACATTGATTCTGTAAATTTTCGACGTCTATATTGGGAATGAAGCAGAAATTTTCCACTAAACTAGGTCTTCATGTTCAAAGTTCAAGACAATGGACTCTCCTTCAACATTTACCCTCGTGAGTTTCACAAGTAAAAGTTTTTAAAATGACGAAATTAGGTATTGACGAAGTAGTACTTCAGAGTTTAAGTTTGCAAATTTTATTTCATCAGTTCGTAAACTTGCTTAAACTGTGAAGCCAAATATTCTTTAATTGTTTAAAAAAATATAACTGCTATTATACAATTAAAAATACAAAAATTTAACATAACTTAAAATAAAATCCGATAAAATAACACATAAGGATTAAGGAACTAAAAACTCAATAAAAATTCAAATTTATTTAAGTTAGAACGTTTGAATATAAATTACAGCAATTAAAATTATCGCTTAATAATCACGTGAGATAACTTAGCAAATATCCAAACTTAATGTAGACGGCATTGATATGACCTTGTTGCTTTAAAACGTTTGTTTAATTTTATGAAGCACAAGACCTTAGTTCCGCTTCTTAGCACTTTTAAATTGTTGTGAATTTATCGAACAATTTTTTTCTATAAACATTGTCCTGTTTTAAAATACATATAAAAAATTAAACACTGCATTGTTACGAAAAGATTTTTATTTTAGGTGTTGTTAAATTCCACTCTGTATACGTTAAAAGTGTATATTCATTCGTCTGACAGCAACAGTAACTCCCTCGTAAATCTACAGCCGTGCAAAATATACGAGGATACAAAACAGCGTCGTTGAGATGCCAAATAAGATTTTTCCAGTGTTTTAAAACAACTACAATTCGTCTATCGACAGTGAAATCGACTGATCCGATGCTGAGATTTATTGTAACTATTTTGTTTTACAAGTAACCAATGTAGTGAATTTTAGCTACATTCTATTTGTGAATTCCATTTAAAACCTGTCACTGAAAATAAAAAATAAATCAGGCATGTCTAGCGTACAGCAATTTAACTGTTCATTATTCTATCAACATAACTCCGACTAGGTTAAACTAAACAATTCAACACAATGTAATAATGATCAATTCATAGCGGCAATTGGTAATACAACATCGGTCTGAATCGAGTTGTAATCGGCTTTCCGAGAAATGCGTTTAAAGCAATCCCTTCCGCACGTGGCGAACGGCGCTCGATTGCTTCGGCGGAATTTAAAATGAAGTGAAAACGAATGCATCGCGCTCCAATGATTTGCTGCTACATACTTTGACTTAATGTAGTGTTTTTCAAGCTTTAGGTGGCGACTTATATAGGGGAATTGCGGAGCTACTAGGACCGCGATTCTCACGAGAATTTTGCAAACTTTGTTGCTTGTACTAAGCTGTAACAGCGAAAAGAAACTACACTTATTACTGACCTTTTATTTTTGTTGTCCGTGCTGGTGACAATAGTCGCGATATAAATTTTTATGCTAAATTTGAAAAACACCGAGTATATATATATTGCTAAAACTACTACAAGTACATCTTAAGCTAGTAAGGTTAAAACTTTGTTGCACTGTCAGACACAGTCTTATCTCAATGATTTAAAAAATCTCAACATGATCGTAAATTAATTATATTAACAATTTAATGTAATCGATTGAATGTTAAAATGAAAGTTAAGAAATTAAATTAAAAGTTGTTACATTAAGTTTAAGCGCAAACTGTTGCTGAAATCGCAAGATTAAAATGCTAAAGCTTTAATAGCGGGATAATTTCTTGGAGTTACGAAAACTCTATAATGATAATAAAATAAGAAACGAATGAAATGCAAACGGTACTCGCTTCAAAATCTGCTTTCACTCAGTTTGTATTTCCTATTTCACGTAATTGAATATTAAAAAGTAGGTCATGAAAAACTGTCAAAAGAAATACTTTGCATATTTATTTCTCGAATCTATCTTTATATAGAGTTAAAATAGTGTGCTATACCGTATCCTCCGTTTGTACGAGTACATATCCTATTTGTGCAGTTGATTTTGATCCTAATGTTATATTTATAGGTTTATAAAAGAGGAGGAGGTGTTTGCGACACAACGGAGACAAGAATAGACATTCTCGTAACAGATTTACGATGCGGCGAGATTGTATGGTAATATTTTAATATTATTTATGAAAATTCCATAAATTTATAAAAAAATCTATTGCTCAGAAAAAATATAACGTAAACGTATCTTATATGTTTTCCTATATATTGAAAGGTAATAACAAAATTCACAAATCGTTTAAAATTATTTTTTTATTTAATTATAATTAATATGGCGTCACAATATTCATAATCACAACAACCCTTTTTTTCAATTATAATTAAAATTTAATTTAATAAGTTTAATGAAATATAAATTCCTTAAAAACTGGTATTTATTCACACGACAATTTCTGATATCTCAACATAACGATTTAACGGAATTAATATACAGGCGGTAAACCAATTATAAAATCATTAATGAATTTCGAAATATCGAGAGTCGATTGCAGAATAATAAAGTGAAATGAAGAGCTGAACTAACGGGTTCCGGACAATTAATAAAATGCATACGTATATTCTATGAAATTTGGTTTGCAAACATTCGTAAATATCGAGGTTTGGTTTGAATAAATTATATAAATTTATTTTACTGAATAAAATACCTCCGAAGTATACATTGATAAATATTTTGTCGATTATTTCAACTTTATGAAGTTTTGATTATATACGTGAAACTTAAACTATATATTACACAAAAAGACAATTATTTTCATCATACGGGTACTGTTTTGATTTCAATAGGCTTAGAAAAAGCTACGTTAAATTTTCGTCTAAACCATACAGAAGGTTTAAAACAGCATTTCCCATACTATGAGTTACTTTTTTTTTTTTAAATAGTCATAGAAAAGGGAGAAACACGTTTATGCAACACGGGAAAAGGTACAAAAGGACTGACACAGATTATGAAAGCAATCACGTTCCTGTATAAAACAATACTCGTACTTTCTGACATTTCATTTTGCAACCGCACAAACGGCGCGCAGACCTGACAAGTGGCAATTATAATACAATCATTAAGTTTGCTTATTTGTTTGTTTATTGAATGTTAATTATTAGACATTGTTACACGATCTGATATCGCAAGCTGTAGTTGGTATGGAAAGTTTATTTATTGTGTTTTAGTTTATTACCATATGCGTATATTATTTTTTATTTAAGAAAATGTTTATTAAAGTAAACTTTTTAAATTTATAGGCTTGGGAAAATAATTTTGTATCTCTATTAAGATGGATAGCTTAATAGAGATACAAAATTATGTATTTAAATGTATAGGCAATAAATACATTTGATTAAAGAAAGTATGGATTAATTGTGTGACAGTAGATAAACGTAGGAAGGTGGTAGATTCAGATATGACGGCTGATAGAGATGTATGGAGGAGTATTACATACTATGCCGACCCCCCGTAGAGACAATGCATGTCGATGATGATGATTATATTAAAACACTTATAAACATAATTTCGACGATAAACCTTTGACTTTACGATTTAATTATTTACTTTCACTGTTCATGTTAATTACTTAATAACGTTATTAAGTAACATATTTATATTAAATAAAAAGTTTGGAAACAAACTTAACAGGATAATTACTTTTGCAAAGCAGTGTAAAATATTTAAAGTGAATTAGATTTAACCGTGAGTTTCCGAGATTAAAAGTCTGTATAAAACATATCGTCCATGTCTTCTTTGACAATACAGAGATAACAATATTTTAAAAGGAGATTTTGGTCTCAGAAACCTTCAGTAAGTCAAGATAAAATGTATGTATACAGTAGCTGGTTATGTTATTTATGAGCATGCGAACAAAGTGGTCTCGCCAACGGTTGTTTATGTCGATTATATAGGCGTAGTACTACAACGGTGGGGGATTAACTCTGCACGCGGTGGGTAATGCGATATAACGAGTATTTAAATCTAATGACGACCATCTGGATTACACGCTAGTATTTGGGTCATGAGTTACTTAGATATTTAACGCTTTTGCAATGAAGTCATGATGCAGTATGGGTGGGCTAGTTTGCTTTTAATCTGGGAAAATAGTTTTATTTTAAGCGGGAGATTTTTTTTAAATTTTATATAAGAACGGTGAATTGATTTTATTGTTGACTGAACATACGAAGTCACGCTCGAAAATTAATTTTTAATTTCAATGAAACCGTCGTGCATGTATGCATAGATGTATGAATGTAGAAAAAGCGAGGGAGGTGTGTCAGGATCGCGCCAAATGGAGGTGTGTGGTCTTTGCCTACCCCTTTGGGTTACGGGCGTGAGTTTAGTGTTACTATTATATAATTGTTAATTTCAATTAAGTAACTTTTATAATAATAATAATAATGTTTGCAAATATTATGTAGAAGTAAGGTTTCAATCTTACGTTTATTCTAGTAACCCTAATGTTATGAACCTAGGCCACATTTCTATATAGTTAGCTACCCCTCCATACGAAGAAGCAAGAAGCACTGGCGAGTTTTCACTATGAAACAAAGCGTTATAGTATTGAATTTAAATATCAAAACAAAACGTACGAAGATAATAAATAACAAAGACGTGAAAAACACTTTTTCCTTTCTCAAGCAAGAGGAGACGAAAACAAGGGAAAATAAATAATGGAGTCCAATTAAGTAAGAAAAGTAGGATGTCCGCGAGAATACGAAAACTGGAAGGGACATAAATTACTTTGAGCGCACACGTCACGGATGAATAACGTAAATTATGAGGGACGTATCACAAAAATCTTTCCCAAATAAAGGCTAATATAAACTGTTTTTATCTGTTTTCGAAATAAAAGAAGATCTGTTGACATGTTTTTATTTTCTTTTTATAGAATAAAATATTTGAGCGAAATATTAGGTAGAAACCCCAAAATATTTTGTTAAACATCATTTTAATTTGAAATATTCTTTGACCTTGACATAAACATAAAAATTAATATTATAATAAAATGATTTAGGTCATCATAGGAAGAAAGAAAATGGGAACTTTTAAATAGCACTTCCAGTGAAAACAACCTAATAATTAACATTCAGTACCAACTCTTTGTAGCCGTCGACTGGAGAATTTTTTGTCGCTACGCATATTTTTCCCGCCTCTTCGTTGATAATAATTAGTAGGAACCTTATAATAATGTTTCTTTTTAAACCTAAATTATAAATCGGAGCGTAGGCTAGTAAAAACAAATGTTAATTATTATATCTAAATTCAAAAGGCGAAAATTCTGATATGATATTCTTCATTCTTATCAAAATATAAATTTTACAGCAAAAAACAAATGATTAAACGGCACGATTCAATGAATTGGCAACTAGATTTATACAAATAATGGTTATAAAATAATAGACAATCACAAGCTTGATATGAACGTGCTGCGAACAGTCTCGCTGCCTGTGCCAAAATCATTTGCGATGAAGGCTTTGATAATAGTTCGTCGTTCTCTTAATGGTTTCTTCTTAGATAATTTGTCATAGGGAATTTTTTTATAGATTTAGAAATATTTGCGGAAAATATTTATATGTATTGTCTACTTTTACGTAACCATTGAACTCTAAAATGTCTGAACAGCAACAAACTAAACACGGTTATTAAATGAACTGCCTCATTGGTGTGTGACAGCAAAAGTAGTAATTTTCGCTGTAAGTATTCCAAAGCTTATACATTAAAAGCAGGTAGAGTAAATACGAATTCAGGTCTCGTAATGCCTTTTATCTTTATAATAAGCCTCTCATGTAGCTCCGTGTTTTTATTCGTGACCCCGTCTTGGGTCAGGCTTAGTTGTGACGTAAGACGACCGCATAGTGAAGTAAAATTACAATCTGAATTTACAGTCAATCTAGTAATTTATATTATTATATTCGCTTTCGCTCGGGAATCCGTCCGGGAGGAATTAAAGAAAATACATAATACGTTGCCTATGATTCCAAACTATGTTCTACATCTATATGTCAAAACCCATTAAGATCCGTTGAGCCGTTCTGGAGAAATCTTCTAACAAACAACCATCCATCTAAACTTTCACTTTTATAACACTAGTAAGACTGAAAATTAGTCGACGAAAATTTAATAATTGCTCAATAGAATTAAACAAATCCAAGCTAGGCTTCTATCAAATATGGGTTCGATTCAGTTTTTTTCGTCGGGATTTTACAGCGAATATAGATATTTCTAGGTCAGATCTCGTTTCGAAAAGTTTTGATGTTGTTTTGTTATTCATTAGTAAAATATAGGAAAAATTCCGTCGCATATAAAAGGATTAATTAAATACTTGTATGCGTATAAATTGTATTGAAACCAAAGCTTTAACAATAACGTTAAAAACGTTGTTAAACGTATCAGTGTTATAACTCAACAAAACTGTTGAAATTGTTCGTATTATAGAGGAAATCATAAAGTTGAAATAGCGAAACAAACGTCCTGATACAATAAAATTGCGGTACGCGCGACTCGCTTGTTCCAAATCAAATATTTAATCCGGTCCGTGTGGGCCCACTCCGATTCGCTGTGAGCTGTAAAATGCCACAAAACGTATTATGTTAGCACAAATAATATTTTTAGTAAAAAATAACGCACGAGTTCCGACTTTTTAAATTGAACGTTATATATCTGAACGGTATTCATCGGCAATCAATGGAATACATGTTTGGAATAAACTTTAATAACGTAGCATTGAATGGAATAGCAATTTGTTATTTTATATAGACGCAGATACAACACTATACGTTAACTTTGTCTTAATTATTTCTAATTAACCTTTTATAGACTTTAATTTTAATACAAATTATAATTTCGATAACATACGAAAGACCGGATGTATCGTTTAGAAAGCTAATTATATTCGAATTTTAGGATCGATTTATTAACCTTTAATCGGCCGCAGCATCAATTGTATGCGTAACTTCAAATGATTTAAATCTTACTAATATTATAAATGTGAATGTTTAGACGGATGGATCGATGGATATGAAATTTGGTATACATATAGAACATGGTTTGGAAGAACACATAGACTACTCATTATGTTTTATTTTAATTTCGCGCGGACAGAGTAGCGGGCGACCGCTAGTTAACAAATAAATATGTCGTCTGGAACAAGATCGAGTTTTTATAGATGATATTGATAAGTAATTTGTATCAAGTGATAGGTAATAAGTACTAGAAGAAAGTCATTAAGGCATTGAATAGGTATTCAGAGCACGCCGGCCGCAATAGCATCCACAATAAGCCTCTCCTCGATATTTTTATTCATACCGCGTACCTTTTATTTTTAGATGAAACCCGCAACGTATCGCTTTTAGTTTTGTAACTACTGAAATTATAACTATAGTGAAGAGAAGATTAAAAATGTTAGTCCTATAATGTTACTATCATATCGACTTGCAGTAAACTCTGTAACGGGGACTTTGGTTTCAGTAACCCACGCTTATTTGGTAACGATATCACAAGGTATTGAATTCTCAATACAAAATAAAACTATGAATTCGGATAAAGTAATGTTTTTTATTTTAAAATTAAAAAAGAAATATAATACTAAAAATATATTTTATTTACTAGTTCACATGAACGTCAATGTTTGTAAAATCCCTAAAGCATTAAGCAAACTGTGGTTAAAATAAAACGATTTGTAATTCAAATTGTAGGATGTCAAAACGTATCCGATGCTTCATTAATTAAATTAATCGCAAGTATGACGGGCGACACTTTTCCCTTGGTGTATATTTCAATGATATAAATCATACAATTATTAAATTTTTGAACTGTACACGATATAAAAATAGAAATTATAAAAATGCGTTAATGACATCTTTGATTTGTTTTGATAACATGCATTAAATATAAAGTTAAAATAGCTATATATAAAATAGCACTTCTTACGTAATTATAACTTTCATTATTAATTACTCAATGACATTCGAAATGTTCGTGGCCAAATAAAAAGTTATTAACCCTTTTGTTCATTTTGTATAGTATACCATACATACAACTTTATAAAAATATACGATCACTATAAAATAATTTTAAACTTACTTTTTTTAACTTTGTTTTTTTCTTATCTTCAAATAAGAAATCTTGTCGTTCTATAAAACCAGTTATCAGTTAACACTGTTCGCAGTGACAAAGGTGTTTATAGCCTTCGGTTAAAACAATCTCATAGAGTAAAATCGCAATAATATTGTAGGAAGTATGGTTGTTGTGTCAATAACACGAAACATACGGAACATGTCCAGACGAATAAACAAATATAATATACAAATATTGTCTCGACCTTGTAACAAATCGTCTACACCAGTCTTTCCCAAAGTGGGCGATAACGCCCCCTTGCGGGCGCTGCAGGTTTTAAGTTGCGGGTTATAGTAAAAGTTTCGTTTAGAATTCTCAGATAATATACATATATAGGTCACAATAATTAATTAATTTAATTTGGAGTTATAGTGGTTTTTAAAGATGTGAAAATATGGGGGGCGCTAAAAATATTTATTCTCAAAGTGGGCAGTAGACAAAATAAGTTTGGGAACCACTGGTCTACAGTATTTTGCGTAAAGAATTTAACGAATATTATTATATAAATGCGAAAGTTTAGGTGGATGGAGGAAGTTTGTTTAAAGGTATTTCCAGAACGGCTGAGTGCAGCTCTGACATTTGTATAGATATAGAACATAGTCTGGAAGAACACATAGGCCACTAATAATTTTTTTTTAGTTCCGAGCGGACTGAGTCGCGGGCCACAGCTAGTTATAAGTAAATGTAAAGAAGTGTCTTATTTAAATTACTTTGGGATTATCAGCAAATCAAAATTAAAACTTAATAAAAATACAAGCCTAAGTGCGCCTAAGAACTGACTCCTGGTAAAAATGCGAATCGAATCACTGACTCGTCAAAATCATCGTTTTTCTAGAGGCGATAACGGAATGGACATACAAACCCGTGTAGTTAATACATTATTACATACGCGTAACACATTCCTCCCATCAGTCGGGCACAAATAGCAAATCAAATATATTTTCAATTGATTGCTACTAAAATTGAAACTAATGCAAAGGTCTCATTACGTAAATTATTAACAGAGTAAACATATTGGAATGGCAATAGTCGTAGCTTTTAAATGTAATTGCTTTACTATACTACGAATGATATGGAATTCTAATAATTGGTATTTCAATTAAGAGAAATGAAACAAACAGTTAATTATTATTATTCAACTGACGAGAACTCAGAGCTTCAGTGGCTCAAGGGTCAAAGCACTTGACTTGTAATCTGCAGGGTTGGAATCCCGCGATTACGGTTCCTCTGGTATTATGCAAATGTCCATCAACGTCGATGAACAACTTGGTGTTCGCGCTGCCCGTTTGTCCCCTTATTTTATAGAAATTAAAAAATTAAGATATGTGTGAAGTCAACCAACCTACACTGGGCCAGCGTGTTTGACCTAATGATGATGATTCAACTAGCTGTACGAGACGCCATCCGCGCGGATCTGTAGCCTATGTGTTCTACATCTAAACCAAATTTCAACAAAGTCCGTTGAGATGTTCTGGAGATACATTCTAACAAATTAAACTATAAATTTCACTATAATGACTTTTATAAAAACATAAAACTATCCTATCGTTTTCTATAAACAAACAAACAAAATGTATCAATAGTCACGGCATTGAAATTTCACGGTGATATTTATATTCATAAGAGCGTTTAAGACATAGTGTCTAATTGTTTATATTAATCTATCATATAAATATTCAAACCAACAAGCTTTAATATTAATATAACTGGACCTAAGGCAAGGAGATTTATGCATATCAATAAACAATGTACACAGACGCTTTGCTAATTTCATATGCCAAAGGTTAGTCGATTCAATCACTTTAATTGATCAATTCAACATATTATTTGTGTACGGATGTAGATACGGCTTTATAACTGTGATTTAAATACACCTTATCTGCTGTTTACAGGAATAATTTATTTGTTTACTATTGTTTTTAAGTGACAAATTATAAAAGTATTTTTTTTTATAAGAGAAGGGGGCAAACGAGCGGCGGGAACACCGTGGTGATCTACGATACCCATGGACATCTGCAACACCAGAGGAACTGCAGAGTTGCCGGCCTTTAAGGAAATGGTATGCTCGATTCTTGAAGGTCCCTAAGTCGTATTTCGTTGTCGTTTGTAGTAAAAAGTTGAAAATAAAAACATCTGACAGTTTATTTCTTGTTTTAATACTTTTAATAAATAAAGTTGCATCCAATGCGTGTTAAAAAAATTACAATGTAGGACAAAAGTGAAACGTGCAAAGAAAAAACCTAAATGTATACGAGTATTAAAAAAAATCATCGGGCGTCTAATAACGTTATAAGTAAGTCCGAGTGGCGTTAAGAAACTGTCGAGTGTAATACGGCTAATTCATATTCCGTCGTGGACCAAAGTACTTCCAACACATAGTACTTACGAATACCGCCTTTGAGATTTTAACATGCAAACAAACTGAGCATTACATTTTTTTGTAAGTGTGAAACTCTAAAGAATTTTTTATTTAAGAATTTACACGAAATATTTGCAAGGAAATGTTTTGTAAGTGAAAAATTTTGCTCGAGTAAAAGCAAATGCGCTTATCCTTTTATACGAATGAAATGTTATATTCCATTAAGAGTAGATTTGAAGGCTTGTAGAAAACTTTGCCTTTGAGTGTTTGAAATAGATCTTCATAAACTTTCTCATTTACTGTCGTTTATTAATCACTAAGAACAACCCTTGGCGTAGATTTTGATACAACATTTTAGTTTAAGACAACTCAGAAAAGATGTTAAGACTTCGTAACTATGAAAATTGAGAAGTAAAATATTTTATCAAAGTTTATTTTTCAAAGAAATATTATAATTAGCATTCAATAAAAACTAAGGAAACTTGGTATAAAGTCATTACCCTGACCGAAATCGTTCCACAAATACCACAAGCTTATCGTAGCTAACCCAAATAGTTTTCCTTGGCCGAAAATCTTGTATAACGCTACCAATCAAAACGCGTTCAACCATTTTAACAAATATAACTATAAAGTTTTTATGGCATCAACATTTTTGTAAACAATATAAATTGAAGAATTCTTTGTAGTTAAATATAGATCATAAGCAAAATTAATTAAAATCCAATAAATATATAATTAACATTAAATAAATAACCAACCCACACTGGGTCAGCGTAGTTGACTATGGCCTAGTCATCCGTGACTTTGGGTTGACTCCGAGCCCTTTATTGGGAACGTATAGTGAGCTGATGATGAAATAAATGTATTAGAATAACCGTTTAATTACTATTGAAAGGGACATAAAAGAAACTATTTTTACCCAATATATACTACTAAGTAATAGTAGTACAAAGAAATAATTTTATTTACATCTCAATTAATTTAATTAAGAGAAAACAATAATAAAAATAATTAAATAAATGAAACGATACTTTAACTACATACATGTTTATGTACACGAAAGGGCAACCAATTATGATTAAGTGTGAATAAATGTCCATGATAAATGTAAGATTTTAAATATTAAAATGAACTATATCCATTACTTAATAAATTTAAACGATTGAAATGCAAAGTGGTTTCTCTGCGTCATGGAAATTTCCTCTCAAATGAATTATGGAACGACGGAACTGTTGAATATTTTCCAAACCTCTGAATAACTTTTTAACAGAACGTTGACACCTATGCACTTGTTTATGGCGTATTGCATCTTATTACGGGTATTAATTGACTTCAATTTTGATTATACAAAAAGAAAATTCCCATATTTTATAAATTATATTTAATTTAACTCTAGGCTACTTATAATGTGACAAAGCATGCAGCAAAGTTGTAAACCATCTAAAAACTATTTTAGGCGTTTTCTTTTTTTTGTTTTCATTTTAATAATGTTAAATTCTACAACAAAACTGAGAACTAGCGCAAATTTATTGAAAAAAAAAACAATGTAAACGATATCAAAAACTTAGCACGTTCCGTGCGGAAGAAGCGTGAACCGTCGTCACTCGATTTGCGCTCAATTAACTCACTTAACAGAATTAAAACGACACAAAAACCGATTGCAGCGTTTATAAAGTCTTTTCCAACAGTAACTTGAAAATTAACCGTTAAAATATTCTATAGAAAATTCTTACCGAAGAAATATAAATTAATGTTTTTCATAAACGAATAAACAATAGCAAGGAGTAAGGAAAATTGTTGATTTACAAATTAACGGTTTAATAACTTTCAAGTCTTATAAAATTAATAATGAATAATTTTCATTAAAAGTCCTTAATTAATTTGATCTGTCAAAATGGCGAGTTTAGTCCTTAGTCGAACCAAACAAAAATGTTTGATCTCAGTTCTGTGAATTTCGGTTCTAGCAATACAAATTACTATAGAATCGAAGCAAATGCGATTGGTTCAATCCTCGAACTAACAACAGAGTGAACTTGTAAACTCGTCAGAAAGTTTATTTAATAAACTAATGGATATCGAGATGGATCTGATAAATATATATGATAAAATGTATATACATATGACCTCGAACGAGGAAAACGTATGGACATCTATCCGTTATCTATAGCTTGTATGATTATGCCAAATATATTTGTAAGCCATTGGATACCTTATGACGAAGTTTCGTACGGGTTGTCTAGGATGCCAGGAAAGATTTATGCCATTAAAATTTAAAAAAAAAGAAAATAAACATTAATACTTTTTACTTAAACTAGAAAATTTGATATTTCGTTATTTAAAATTGCTTTGATTTTAGTATTTTTAAACATGCCAGATTCAGTTAGTTAATATATACACTTAAAAAAAATGCCTTTTGGAATATGGCATTACATCACTTCTACCATTCACGCATTGCCATTTAAAATTGTTTAAAAAACCGGCATCCTATGAACCATTCCGCAGTCAAGCGTCGCTTGCTCAATATCAAATATTCACGAGACCGCAGCCGAATGAATATGTCACAGGACGTGTTGTTCGAAAATAAATAACATTTCAACGAGAAATAACATTCAACTTCGACACGGCTAAATCTGATACGCGAAGCTTTTAAATTGATTTATTTATTGAATGATTTGTTATTACACTAACGCGAAATTCTCTATCGTATCAAATGTAAAGCTCCATTATATATGATACAGAACTGTGATTTGTAAAATCTTTTGCATCTTAAAGACTATCATTATAAAACTGTGTTAAATAAAGTCTCTGATTCACATTAAATCTATCAGAAAAAGTTTATTAAAATTGTTTAAGAACGTAACGACGACGAACGACAAACTTAGGACGACAATTATAATAATTTATGGAAAACGTATTTTGATAAGATTTTTTTTTTTAGATTTTAAGCTACAAAAAGAAATCTAAGGACATTTTAGCCAACCATCGGTTACATTTAAGGGTCCTTTAATTATTAAGGGAGCTATAAGAATTTAGTTTTCACCAACATTTAGATGTCCCGTATCTTCATAATTTTGCTTGACTTATGGAGACTTTGACCAAAGAGTCACCTAAGAATTATTTTAGATCTGGATGGTGAAAATGGGTATTAAATATTTAACGCCCTAAATCAAAGTTAAAAATAAATAAAGTTTAAATCGCAATAAATGTAGCAAATTAAATGGGTTCTTTACAAAAGTTTTCTTTGAATATTAACGTGTGACTTGTGAGTCGATTCGAGCAAGCTAACTTCCCAGTGGAAGGTAACACAGTTAATTCATAGTCGGACCGAGACCAAACAACTTCTTGCCTTAAACCGTCAAGACCCAGTTTTAAAGTTTTCCATACGGTAACTTGTTCCTTCTAGTGCTCTGCTAAGAACTTGTTTACTGTGAATGACCAAGTAGTAACACTTACAAAAGTTTTCGGTTCAGTTTGACCGTAGGCTTCCACTGGCCGAAACATATATTTTCTCTTTTTTTTTCAAAGATTACCGATTTATTTATCGGTACGAATACGAACAAATACGAATGTTAAGATGGATGGATATTTTTTACAAGATATCTCGAGAATGGTTCAAATCATTTAGCTGAAATTTAGTATAGATGTAGAACATAGTCTGGAACAACACATAGGATACTATTTAAGTTCTTTTTAATTCCGCGCGGACGGAGTCTATAGAGTTAAATAAACTAACACTGTTCAAAAATTATGAAGGAATTAGTCTTATGTAAGGTAAAGAATTTATTCTGTATTGTATAAAAGCCTATGGCCTTGCAAGTCACCCCTAACTTAGGGTAGGCTCCAAGCCCTTCAATGGGAACGTACAGTGAGCTGATGACGATGATTGTATAAAAGATATTTAAAAACAGAAAACTTTACATTTGTTCTTGCATAAAATAGAATTACTGTTTTTTTTTTCGTCAAACAATGTCAACGTTTTTTAAATTTTAAAAGTTGGAGAACAACATTTATTATGTTGGAGTTGACTAAGATTTATTCAAACAGCGAGGCAAAGGAATTAATTACTTAAGCGAGAAACCGCGGAGAAAGAATTCCAGCTTCAGTATAACGCGGACAGTGCATCTCGCCTTCCAGTTATTTAAAGCTTTAGCAATATGCACGCTTTTAACCTTGCAAATGAATGCAAACAGCGACAGGGAATGTACCCTGTTGCAAATTACGATTTAAACTAGTTGAGTCCTAACATTAAACCACCTGTAACACGGACAAATCTCAACGAGTAAACGGCAAAGTTATTGTAGACTTACACCGTACAAATAAAATAAATCCAAAAGCAAGTTAATAAGAAATAAGAAAGAATTAAGAGAAAATTATAACAAATCTTTCTAATATTACAAATGCGAATATTTGGATGGATGGATGGATGTTTGTTGAAGGTATCTGCAGAACGGCTACACGAATATTTGGCGTACATCTAGAACATAGTTTGGTAGAACACGTAAGCTACTAATTAAGTTTTTTTCTTAATTCTGTCGCTACTGCTAGTATAGTTATAAATACACATCGCTTTACAAGCGAAATCAAGAATAAAGAAAGTAATTTGTTGTTTTTGTTTGTCCCTAATTAATTTTGTTATGTTTCGTATCGTGTTTATTGAAAAATATTTTTGTGTACCAATATAAGTGAACTAAGGTAAAGCTCAATGAACTATGGACATGTAGATTGAAATTGAATATTTCTGATATTTAATAGAAAAAACGTACGTTTGGTGTAGTTATAAAAAGCTACAACTAAACTATTATTAATAACCACAAGTATATTGTGTTAGTTTCATAATTCTTATCAACTATTTTGTTTCATTGCTTCAATCCTTCGATTATTTAAAGCTGGTAATAAAAATACGTTCATAAAACAAACCAGCTTCTAAATTACAAGTCAAAGACTATGTCTTACTACTTTAACAAATAGTTTCCGGCCACTAGAAAGCGACAGAGATTAGTCGACATGAAGATAAATTAGACCACATCTTAGTTAGAGTACACACAAGTTAACTCAGAGTTATATCTTCTATAAGTATTTTAAAACTTCATCCTAATATTCTGATTTGTAAAATTTACAAATATTTAAGAAATTCATGTAATTAAACTTTTTAAACATCACTATTAGTAGTGGCTTAAATCAAAGATGATTAGTAAGCAAAATTTTCCTGTTTTTGTCGACAAAGAAAATATTTTTGTTATTCAATATACGACTAAATACAGGTAACAAAAGGGCAAATAAAGCTTGTCACAAATTGCATACAACCGTAACAGTTAAAACAGTTTTCAGTCAGTTGAAAAGTTTCAGCGCGTGCAAAGCGTTTACAAAATTCTGTTGCAACTTGTTAATGTTGTTTTCCACATCGCAACATTTTAGAACCATTTAAATTGACTCCTGTAAATAAAACTTACTGTACTTAACAAAGAGGATGTTCCATTAAATGTTTAATCCAACTCATATTTTTTTTGTATAAAGTATTAGCAGTTTTTTTTGTAAATTTACTAATATTTCTTGTACAATTCCAACTAAGCTCTATGCTAGGATATGGTTTACGACAATAGTCTAACGGTGGGTTCGAACACTCGAACACATGATCGGGTATCCGTACCCTTAACCATTAGGCTATTGGCGCTTCAACATCTTCATCATAATACATCATAATAAAATATAAGGAAGTAATTTTATAACATACCTATTATTGCATAATAGTTTGCCTAAAACATTGTATTTCTTGTTATTTAATATTTTTATTATTTTTAATACCAGAATCCGTTGACACCTCCAGTAGCCAAGAACTCAAATTACCAGTGTCAATCCTTCAGGTTGCCATTCAAATCAATATAAAATGTCTTACTAATTTGTCTATAAGTTTAATACATATTGAATCTTATATGTACAACTAGAACACTGACCTGGATCATGATGTGCGGAGGGAGAAGGCGCTGAAAATGCACTGGAACAGCCGGCGCGGCGAGCGAGACCACCCAGCTCGGGAACTATAAAAAACATTACATTAATAAATAGTAATTAAATTAAATAAAATTAACAATAATGTTGGGTATATTATATGACAGACTTTACTCCGAGGGAAGAATACGAATCAGATAATAATCGACACTCGGTCCAGCAGCTTAGGTTGCATGAAGTCACAATGGAATGGACATAAGTAGTCGCAAAAAACATTAACAAAAACTTGGTTTTACAGTAATAAGTGACTGTATGCAACTTTGTTGCTGCTATATAAAACTCTGGTTAAATCGAAATATCTGTTGAAAAGGGATAAAATTTACATTAAAAAAGCAGAATAGTAAATGTAACTTTGTTATGAAACGCTTTTACAGGTTTAACCGTGGGTTTCTGAGGTCAAAATCTCTGTATAAAACATATCGTTATTCCTGTCTCTCATCTTTGACAAAACAGAGATAACATGTTATAAACAGAGTTTTTGGTCCCAGAAACCCACGGTAAATGAAAATTCAAATGGATTTCGTTTGAAAAAAATTATATAAAGTCTACGTAAATCCTACATTCATTGTGAGTCAACAATAATGTATCTTTACAAAACCGTTCTTCATAAGCTGTAAATAAACTTTGATGCAACATTTAAAATAAAATGGCAAGCAAAAGCACAAGGAACAAACTTAGGTTTACTCCTCTTGTGCATTACATTTAAGCTCCAGCACTTGAAAACTTACTTCTAACTTGACTGTAAGTGCTTTATTGTTGGTTAGCAAGTGGCGTCAAGTAGATTAGAGAAATCACCGTAGTACAGTGATGTTAACATTACTTATTTATGTATGTCACCGTAAAATAATAAAACATTTTATTTTAAAACATTACTGGCAATTTTATAACCAAACAGATTCACGCTGTGGCTTAAAAATGTAGATATAAACGTTTCAAGTGTAGGTAAATTAAGTTCAGTTATCTTTATATTTTATTAAATCAGTGGTATGATTATAATATGACGATGTTTACAATTGTACGGCGACATATGTACCTAATTATAATGACGTCTGCTGAAAAGGAGAGGCTTACGCGAGCTTTGCTTCAAGAGGCTCGTAATTCGCATTATTATAGCAGAGATGCTACGGCGAAACAACTGTCGACAAACTTAAAATTTAAATTGCTCTTCTTACAAGACCATGGAAAATAGACTGGCCTTTGATAAACTAACTGCATTACTTTGCTTTGTTTTATGTTGTCGCTTTATTAAAATTAATTTTAGTGAAATCTTAAAGTCAAAAGATGTTAAACATAATTTTTAAGTGCTTCATTCCACGTTGTAAATGCAAGTTTAAGGATAAATTAAGAATAAAACATAGTCATTCAGCGAATTTAAAAATTCAACTAAATGTTATCCAATACACTATTTTTACTTTGTTTATAATAAGATGTTATTTTAAGGTTATGGTTTGTTATCGTCTACTCGTAGTGAATCCCTTTGATATGGATTCGAAAACCACAAAGAGTGTACAAATAAAACACATCGCAAACAATTCACGTACGTGTTCTGTAGAGCGTAAACTTTGCCAGAAAGTGAATAATGTAAACTTAATATAATTAAAAATGTACTACGTTATTTACAAAACATTTATAAATATTACGAATCATGAATATTTTATTGCTTAAAGTGTCGAAGTAAGTATTTGATAAGTAGTTAGTGTCATTAATACCTAATTAGTTTAACTTTTAATCGATAGAAGTGAGGTAAGTTTGCTTTTCATTACAGAATTCACTAAGATAAGATATTTTCTTTCTTTGCATCCTCTCCTGCGTCGATTAAAGGTAGGCAACGTATATGCAATTGCGTATGTCTATGGGCAGCAGTCACTTCGCTATTTCAGCGATTTCAGGTGGCCGCTCGCTCGTTTGCCACCTTTTGTAATAAAAAAAAAGTCATTGGCACAAACCGTCCTACATTCCTTCTATACTCCTTATTTATCACATTATATATGCTAGAAGTAAATCATAATTAGTCGTGTATATTTCAATTGTGTAAAGCGTACTAGATAAATTTAACTTACGACAAACTAAAATTGATTTGTGTTTAAGATAACTAAATCGAAAGCTGAACTATCAACCAACACTAACAATCAAATTAAAATGTAACAAATTGCACAAACGTGCTGCAGATTAAAATTGATATGGTGTATTCATTCTGAATTCTCTCGCTTACAATTTAAACATATCTCTGTGTTGTCATATATTTATCCCTTGAGCAAACAAAACAAAGCGGGAGCTGCCGAGTCGCTTAGCGCCAGGCTTTCATGATTAACTCAAACAACTTCAGTGTTCGCCGCATTTTCATTTTCCCGTCTTTCTGCCTCTTTGTATAAACTTGTTTGTGCGAAGGAACGACGTCCGTGTTGTTTTTTTCTGTAGCGAGATAACAAATAGGTTACACTGCTTAGACGCTAATGAACGCGCATTATTTAAATGTGATTCCTCTAGCGCTAGGCCGTCGGAATTAAATGCTATGCCGTTAGTGTCGGAGCAAAATCATTTCGCTTCGAATTTTATTTTTAATAACTTACATATTTCTACAAACATATTAGTTAGTTTTATATTTTTACACATTTTATACATCTCGAATAAGAACAAAAGCGTCAGTATTGCGGTTGTAACTCAATTTCGTTATAATTAAGTACTGTGAAAGATACGATTTTTTAGAGCGAGGTACATTATAAATAATAGCAATCATTCTTACTATTATCAAAAATTTAGAATAATATGGTTATTTTATATCAATAGGTGGCAAACGAGCAAGCGGCTCGAACCTGAAATCTCTAAAATAGCAAAGCGACTGTTGTCCATAGACATAAGCAATTGCATATGCGTTGCCTACCATTAATCGACAGTGGAGGGGGTGCACAGAAATAAAATATTATCCCTTCCCATGCATCCCCTAATCCAGAAAATCCACTTCTACTTATTATAATTTCATTATAAGAAAAAGGGTAGAAAGGGAAAGAGGACTAAAATTAGTCGTCCGGGACGCGGGTTGAACCTCGACAAGTCTTACAATGGTAATGGATGTAATGTTCCTATCACTGATATTCTATTAAATATGAGCTAACGCCAAAATTAAATTGAATATCAAATAGTAGCGATAGTGCTGATTTTGAGTCTGGCCGTTGGACGGCTGCTTAGATAAGTGGCCTCTCTTTAATATCTGCGGAATAGACGCTGTTGGAACTCTGCCATCGAGTAGCGTCATAACGTCCCAGTTATGGGGGGACGGCGGAAAATTAGTAATATTGTCATATATTTGAATTATTATACATCGAAAAACAGTAATTTCTAAGATTCAATTAGCAAAATGAAGAACTAGCTATGTTTGGAAACTATTATTAAAAGTCGAATGAATCTTTAAGCCCGACAAGGCATTGTACCTTACGTATAAGGCAACTTTGAATATAAGAAAACCGATAATCTGACAAAGTATAATCGTTGAATAAATTTATTTTAAACCATTACGATGTTAGTTTTAAAATTATTCTGTATGTTTTTTTATTCTTTAGTATTTTATAAGATGAATATTTTTTAATTTATATTCTGTAACTTGCACCACAAAATATCCGTAGTTGGCGCGACCAATACACTGCATTTCTGTGGAAGCAACTTTTCTTCAGACCGTTATAAAGTCTGCAGCAATTTGTAGGTAACTTACGAGATATGTGCTCGCGTAATTGGAAAGCAAATGTTAGAGAATCGAATAATTCAAATATTTCCTTCGACAACTTGAAAGTTTGCGAACATGGTAGAACATTAAGAATAATCTTCTAACACAAGATTTATTAAAAGCAAAAAGGAAAACAAAAAATATATAAAATCATTACTTAATTCTTGAGCATAGGATACGTAAAAAAATTAGATCTTCATAATTTTATATAAAGGAGTTTCTAAATTAACCAGACAAGATTTGTGATTCAGAATCAACTATGAATGATAATCTTAGCAAGTGAGCTACAAAAACTAATAGTACTTTAATATAAACAAAACATCATTGTACTATAGAATCACAATGTTAATAGATGCTATTTGTATAATAAGAAAGCACCTCTCTAGGCCGAGACATCACATTGACATCTGCACGATTGGCAGCACGCCAACAAGCAAACTATACGATGTTTTAGGATCTGCTAAGTACACTAAAGCATCGAGCTTGTGGAAAAGATTCGAGTGAAAGTGTCTCACATTTTATGTTCGGGGCTAAACGAGCGTTTATTATTTACACAATAAACACCGACACGAAAAAGCTTTCCATAATATTATTTTAGTATTTTTGCTATTTGGAACGAACCGCTTATATTTCACTGCATAACAAAAATAATTATAGTATACTGTTTTACTCGCTACATTAGCTTCGCATTTTTGTTCTTACTGTTGGGCTCCTCAATGGCAGGAGAGGTGACGTAAAATCAACTACAACCTTACATAAGAAGTAGGTTTTTAAGATGATTTTTTTAAAATCCATTTAGGTTTTCAGTGCGATCCGATTTATATACCTTAATTTAGATAATCAAATTTAACTATCAAGAGAAAAGAGGATAAATAAATGCTTACCAGGATGTGGATGTGTGTGAGGATGTTCCGCAGGCGGCTGCATAGAAGATAGTGCAGATAGGGGCGTATAACGGGACCCTTCCTCACGTGGGCATCCCTCCTGTTTATAATTAGAAAAATATCCCTAATTAGTAATTTACTGTTGCAAAAAAATACAAAAATAATGTTTAATTGTTTACAATTCATGTAACTTTTCTATCTCGGTAACAAATTAAAACATGGCGTTAGTTAAGGCGTTTTAAGTATTATGAAATGCATGAATTCGTTTATTAAGCTTGTGTTTAACATTACGTTAATATGGTTTAACGGTTTAGACGATATAATCCCCGTCAAAAGTTAAAGCGTCGACACTCTCCTCTTCGTAAATTGTTTACGACTCTATAGAATTTGTGTTCAAAATTTATCGTTTGAAATATGACCAAAAGGTTTATTTTTCATCGTAATGATTCCGGAGAGGTAAGCGATGAAGGGTAATGTGAAGATGAAGACCCGAGGCGTGTTTACATAGAACTTACTTTATTACCGGGCATTAATGAGGTTCGAAACGCCTCGAGATAAATTTTCTAATCCGAAAAGATAATCCTTAAATGAAAATCAAATTTTTTTTCTTCATAAAAAATGTAAGGGTTATAAAGTATAATTACCTTTTCGCAGTTAGCCGTCGCTGTCGTCTGAGTGTGACTTGTGGACGATATACGGTATTGCATTCCTGAGACAGTGCAAAAACCTTCGTGATGATGTGTTGAGTATACCCCGGTTATTGTTACGTCTGATTCTTGGTTAACAATTACTTCAACTTTCTGTTTCCTATCAGTTACTGTAGTGTCCTCCACATCTTTTTTAGTCTCTTCATTTTTCAGCTCAGACTTTACGCTGGCCGTGATCACGTTTTTTGATTTATGAGTAAATGATTCATCACTACAGGAATCTGAAGTAGTTTCATCTTTGCTGGATTTAGGAGAGCGCTTTTCATAGCTTGCTGCCAAAATTGCCGTAGCATTCAAGCTAGCCATACGCTTCTGCACGACCATATCCTTTAAATCCATGACAACTTCGTTTCTGTTACGTTTCTTCTTAACAGAAATACCAGCGGTCTTCTTCAGCTTAGTAGATTTGTCATTATCAGGCTTTGGAATTGGAACCTTTGAAATGGTTTTCTTTTTTTCTGGTGTCTTCGGCTTTTGTTCTATTTCGCTATCCTCGCTGGAAGACGTGGATGATTTAGGATCCCAATATTTACCTGCACTTCTAATACCGGGAACTCCACGCAAAGTCCTTTGTGGTAAATTATCATCAGAACTTTCGGAACTTTCCTCTTTTTTGTCATTCCTAACTTCGTATTCAGATTCTGAAGTGCTGTCTTGTTTCTCGACATCTCTTGACTTTTCCTTCTTTTTGTTATACGACGTTTTTGACGTACTCGGCATCGGTTGACGGTCCACCGTCTTCATTAAGCCTAATTCCATATGCGTTCTGCTTTCATTTTCGTATAGACAGTGAACTTTAGCTATAGCATTTAAAGAAGCCATTCTATGTTTTTTAGGTCCTGCCCACATAGACAACAACTTCAGTCTCCTTTTACTCGGGTTTTCATTACACAATACAGAAAAGTCATCTTTGAGATCAATAAGAGAATCTTTCGATAGTTCTTTTAATTCTTTCGATGCAGGTTTTTTCTGGCTATCTGTAATTCGCTTGAATTTTTTATTTTTTGTCTTTTTGGCTTTAGGACTGTCAGATCCAGATGATTCTTTAGATTCATTGTCATCATTAGAATCATTAACACTTTCCTCTGAAGAAGTATAACTAAGAGATTGCTTACTCAAAGTAAATTTAGAATTATCTATTTCCTTATTGGATAATCTACTTTGCTTTTTTTGTTTCTTTATTAATGTCTGCTTTGCGTTTACTTTCACAGGGGAAGACGGTGGGTCACTTTTTGGGGAAGAAGATTCGTGATCAAAAAATTTGATAGGGCTAAATGGTTTTCCCGTTATGCTCGATTTACGTGCTACCATTTTATATGATTTACTCACAATAGGTTGTGGATTATCTTCAACATTACCGACATTAAATTCTGTGTCAGAAACTCGGCCACCGACCGATCTTTGACCACTATTTGAATCCTCTGACCGCTTGTTTGCCTTGAGTTGTTGAACTACTACTTCGATAGGTCTATGCGGAGAATATTTTTTCCTTTCGGTATCAGTTTTTTTATCAACAACTGTACCCTTAACCCGAGCTATAGGTCGTACTCTGCCTATGCTTTTGTTGTTCGTAATACGATAATCCGACAAGATGCTTTTAGGTGAATCAACTTTATCTGTAAAAGTATAAACATCAAATTCAGACCCTTGTGACACTAGGTTATTAGATGTACTTTTTTCTTTAGCGTGTTCATCTATTTTCGTTTCACATTTCATTGGTAAGAATCTTTCAGATGCACTAACATTGCCTTTCGAATATTTACAACACTTCACATCTATATCAACTGTTCTCGGGGACCGGCTTGAAGTAAAAAATTTCAGAGGACGTTCTGATTCAGATCTAGGTGTTTCTATTTGACTCCTTGTTGAAGTACTACACGACGCACTACTACTTGGCGTTGAATTATCAACAACACTTTTATTACTTTCAACACTTTCTTGAACGATAGTCTCATTTGTATTCTCCTTAGATGATTCGACAGAAGTGTCTGCTTTGGTATTATTAGAAGTATTATTATCATTATTGTCGATTTGTTTGTCTTCTTCATTTTTATCTTCTTCCAATATCTTTTCTTTATCTTGCGATTCTAGTTTTGTAACATTGCCTCCTTTCTTTTTAGGAGTCTGTGCTTTTCTATTTACAGGTTTTGTCTTAGAAGAATTTTGATTTTTTTTCAATGAATCTACATTTATTTTGTACTTTACATCATCATTGTTAACGTCAACATTATCAAGTTTCACTGCTGAATTTGTTTTTTTAGGAGCTCTAACACATTTTTTAGGTGCAGCTACTTTGGTGTTTACATTGCTTGGGGTATTTTTAGCCGCGTCTTTCTTTTCCTTTGGCTCTTTTTTAAGTTTTTTCGTTGGCGAGCTACTTCTTGGTTGACTAGTTTTTGATGTTTCATCTTTTGCCTCCCCGCATTGATCTTTAGTTTCTTCAACAGCTGGGGCTGCGCTGCTCGTTGAACACGAAACCTCATCTTTCTGATCTTTTTGTGTATTTTTCTTAACACTCTTTAAAAGTGTCTTTTGTAAGGTTTTAACCTTTTTTTGCGCGATGACTTTCTTTTTTATAGATTTAGTGCCAGAATTACCCTTAACAGCTGTTTTTCCTGTAGCCCCTTTCTTAGGTAAGGTTTTAGAAGCTTGTGACCGCATTGTCCACTGTGGTCATATGAATGTTACCGTCATTGATGGACTGACGAAGGAGCTCACATCCTGAAATAAAAAAAACAAGACAATGTTAAACATATGACTAAATGTACATATTTCTCTACTATCCAGAATTTAAGTATTATAGTATTGATACATATAATGCACACAAGATTAATTCTTAATAATGATAAAGAGGATCAATGAGATTAAAACAACATACGGGGTAATTATTCGCTGTAAAGCTAAACAGAAGATCGTAAAAAAAATAATTTAGCAATGGACGCATAACCGACCAGAGGACGGATCAAACTATTCCAATAAAAGTTTTTACTAGACATTATAAAACTACAGCATTCTATAGCATAATCTATCTACAACTAATTTTATGACTACTTCTGTGATAAAGAGACAACCAAATATGACAAGAATTTTATTTTATATTATTCCATTGCATACTTAATCGTTAAAGTAAACAAGAGGCGTAAAACGATCACAAGTTAAATTAAAAGGAATCTTTGTGAAATATGAGAGAAATCCCGTGAGTTAGTAATAGAGGAGAAACTACGAAGTCCACCATCCGAGCGGTCTGCAATAAAATAAAGGTCTCGCTTCAAACAAAGGAACGCTTCCACACTCCGTGGCCGCTCGCTTTTATTAGATTAACTTGACAAAAGCCGGTCGGACTCATCGTTTAATTATTACGGCTCCGTGCGAATCGCTCTTCTTCATTATCTATTGCTGCCTGGTACAGGATTGTTGTAATTGTTAGCTTAACCTGTCAACTGTCGCGTCAACTATAGCAATATCGTAAGCATTTGAATATCACATTTATATTAATTCTTGTAAACTCTGCGCAATATAAAAAAACAATAAAGTGAGTGCGAAGTCCAATGATAGATTAAAGTTGAAATTTATTTTTATAACATTCAAAAATTCAGAGCAAGTAACTCTTGATACAATCCAGGAAAAATCGTGAATAATTTAACAAATCTTCGCTCTATGTGATATAGATTGTTTAGTCTTTCGGCACGGCACGGCACTTAAACGCCCTACTAAAGGATAATACCACACTGAAACAAAGGATATCTGCGAGCTATTTAATCAGACATTGTCGCCCATACTCTGAATATACCTGTCTTAGGTTAATGTACTTTAATTATTATATTTTAATTGACGACTATAATAGCTGACTACATATTATCTGTAACGTTTAATTATAATAAATTGTTAACATTCAAATATTCCATACTTTTTTATCTACGCTAAAAAATATTATCTATTGACATTACAGATTTATTTAAATGTAAAATCAGAATGTAGTAGAATATGGACAGACTAAGGAGAGTTTACTTCAGGCAGAATGGAGATAATTGACACTTGATACAATTCAAACTAAAATTATTAATTGATGTTCTATAGAAACATTATTTACTAGTATTAAATACATCCGCATAATAATATTTCACTAGCTATGTCATCACAGACATACTAAACAATGAGCGATCAAGAAAAGTGATAAAATTATTCTTAACAAGTAACAAAACAATACTGGAAACAATAATACTCTTAACACTGAACTATAGTCATTCTTGGTATTAACGTTTTATTAGCGAAGAGAACATTAACGCGAGATCTCCGACTTGAAATTAGCTACCAGACTTAGCTTAGGAAAGATTGAACACCAATTTAGATATCAAAGTAAAGAGTTACATTCAAAATGGGGAATTTTTGAAGCTACAATCGCATAATCACAAACAATAACACCGACATATTAAAAAAAAAACACAAGTGTTAAAAGAACATAAATTATAAACGTTTACAGTCTACACTATTTTTAAAACAGCGAAATACGCTGTTATATAATAAAAAATGCAAAAAACAATTTTTTGCTTTCTTTTTTTAATACGCAAGTAAAAAGCTCTCCGGCTGACTTATATTTTTAAATGTTTCCTAGCGTCTAATGTTTTTGCAAGTCTTCGTTCCTTATGCACTTGTGAACAATTTAGGAAATAGCAATTTTTGTTCTCACATTTTTCTTGTACTATTTTTTTATTTTCACGCCAACATGAACTAAGATTTAAAATACGTGCTGTTATATGGCTCAGGTAGTAAGACTGAGTAAGCTCCAGTAAATAAATATTTTCAGATCATGATTTTATACTAAGACTCTCGACTACTCCGATAATATAAATAATGAAAAAGTTAAGTCTCATATCCCACATTAATGATCGTTGCAAATCATTATTCTTATTAATTTAGTTAGAAGAAGTATTGAAATTATTAAAACACATTATTTTATTTGCAATCACATAAATGTCAAAATAAATCCATTTTACTGAGCTATAAATTTTCCATTGATTGTGTTACACTGTAATATAAATTGTAATTGGCAAACAGTAACGCCTGTTTGAACGTATTAATTCACTTAATGAACGGGTTACCAGACTTTTTAATTCGCATGCGAAATGTCTCCATTTTTATTAAGTACCAGGATGAAAAGTTAATAGCACTTTAACATTGCATTCAGAAGCTTAATGTGCGGACTTTATTTGCTGAGTACCGTTTACAAAAAAAAAATATCTATGCAGTATTTTCCTAAACATTTGTAACAACTATTATAACTACGATGTTTTAAGTTTTGTAACTTAACTACTAGTATTTAAGTATGATTTTACAAACTAATGTAACCCCACATAACTTCGAAGTGTAAAGCTGTGGTAATTTCAAGTTTTATGTTACATATTGATGTTTTGATGATGTCGATGATTTCATTCATAAAAATCGTCGGTGGCTTCATTCAAATCTAATTTACTTTTTATTAAAGTTTAATTTACCTCTAATGGCAAATCCGAAAGGGAAAAGTAGATAACAAATTATAAAGTCTTTTGTGTAATAAATTAAAAAGCCTTCTTTCAGAGCGCTCTGTAAAATTTAGCACTATCTCACTTGGCAATAACAGAGCGCAGCGGGCGTGCGTCTCAATCAAGATTTATGGGCTCGGAATAAAGAAATCAAGTGTCAAAATTGTTACCAAGCGCCCGCAATAGCCCTTTAATGCTTTTATTGTACGTCCATTCATTTTTGCTTTGAATGACGCGTCGTCTCACAGTTTTTCTCCCTTTTATGGGATAAGGAGGAAAAGAGAGCGCACTCTATACGAGTATGAATAAAGAAAGGGAGATGTTGGCCTGTAGCAGGGACTTTGTCAACTCAGTTACATAGTGTTTTGATGTGGAAATTTCTGTTTCAAAGCACCTTATGCTTTGTTATGTTTTATTTTTGAAACCGTTGGCATTACACAGATTCAAATGTGTTAACATTATGTATTACGTGCTTTGAATAAAGGAATATAAAAATGTGAAAGTATAACACAACAAGATAATTGTGTTTTGATATACTGGGTACAAGTTGTAACAAATAATTTTGAGTTCAAATTCCTATACAATCTCTGAGTAATAGACAAGCCAATAAGCAATGCGACAAAAATTTCTACGCTTTCAACGCACTTGACATTCACTTTACTAAACAAGTATTATTACTGTCCTTAACGTATCATTACTAGCACAATCGGAACGTGGAATTATAAAAATCCATTTTAATACGTATGTCGGAGTTTTGAGGATTCGTTGCAATACTTGGTAATAAAAGTGGCTAAGGTTTACGAATTTATTCATCATAGACAGTTTTTACAGAAAGACATACCCAAAGATACCTGTATTTTGTAAGGTTCCAATAAACAGTATAAAATTACGTTTTCAATCGTTAACAAAAAGTTTTAAAATAATAATAGTATATTTACTTTCAACTGAGCTTAGCTCTATTCAATGAATTCAATCACAACAATACCTTTAGCCGCGCCTCGTATCTACTCTATCAATATAATTCTTTTGTGCGTCCGCTTCTTTCAATTTCAAACTTTCATTGCTTTTACTATGTAAGTAACAATGGAACGTCCATAAAAATGAAATTCAACCGCTCGTGAACCACGATACTAAAGTTTAATACGTAATATTACATTTAGTTAAAAGATTAATTTTAAATGCATAACACACAACGAAGTTTTTGTTGTAATGAGATAACTAGTCACATTCACTAACACAATTGATAGTGACAAAACATAATATGATGCAGAAATAAATACGACTAAGGTCTTAAATTAGATGATGAATACGTATCTAGTATCTTATCTTAGTTCATAGTCGACGGCTCCGTTCGCGCAGAATTAAAAAAAAAATAAGCCGCCTATGTGTTTTTCCAGACTATGTTCTACAGCTGTGCTAAATTTCATCAAGATCCGTTAAGCCGTTCCGGAGATACTTTCTAACAAACATCCATCCATCTAAACATTCGCTTTTATAATATTTATATGTTTAGGAAAGAAAGGTGGTCTTAACACTAAGCGACTAGGAAGTATAATTTCTGTCTGCTTCTCAGAATTTCCGGCTCTACCATAACATAATTTATTTCTGTAATTTTCATCCAAATCTAAAGTATCTTTTAAACAAGTTAATTAGTAACTTTAGACTACAAAAACTGTAAAAGCGAAGACTGCATTATGTCTAACCACTTGACCGCGATGAAATTATACCGTAGCGAGGGAGTTATAAGCATGCCAAAGGTCACGATGCCACTGTTAAAATACTGATTTTTAAATTAAGTACGATTTTTTTCGCCGAAAATTTTTATTTATTCGCCCCGGAAAAGATGCTACCGAGGTCATATAAATAATAATTTGTTTTGTGTTTCAAAGCCTACCTAATCTTATTAATATTATAATTGCGAATGTTTAGATGGATGGATGGATGTTTGTTTGAAGGTATCTCCGGAACGGATTCCAAAGAAATTTGGTAACATGAAAACATAGGCTACTAAATATGATTTTTCTTTAATTCCGCGCGGACGAAGTCGCCGGCGACCGCTTGTACTTCATATATGTAAAACCTAAAGGTGAATATACCCTAGAGCATTTTCACAAGCATTTCTATGTAATGTAAAGTACTTACGAATGGTTTAATATATGTTAAAGTAGTTTCCAAAGCACGTGTCGTTCGTGAAAGGGTGATACACAAGAATATATAGAGCGGCTCGTTGATCTGTTACAAGTAAATTCTCTAGTCTATACTCGCCTTATGATGTTAAATCCTTCTATCTTACTAGAGTTGTTAAAATATTAAAAACTGTATCGATTATGCCAATTGAAATTTTATTTTATTCAATGAATACTGCTGGAAATGGTCAAATTAATTTTAAGCAAAAATACAAATCAACGTAAAAAATATAATATAAAACTAATAGTATTAGGTAGTACAGAGTAGGTACTGTAGGCATACAATGCGCACAGTTTTTACGTTAGTATCACTAACAACGTCCTGGCTCCTGATTGCTTCCGGACAATGAACTCTGTGTGTGGCCACACCGGAAGTCAAGGCCATAAATGAAAACGAGCGATGTCCGAATATAAATTACGCTAGCCTTCGATACAATAACTTATTGGATTTAAGTGTTATACTAGTTGTCATCAGCGACTCCCTCCGCGCGGAATTATAAAAAAAAATTAAGTTGTCTATGAATTCTTCCAGCCTATGCCCTACATCTATGCCAAATATTATTATTAGTAAGATTATTTCATTTTATGAATCATCCATTTTGAATAATCCGGTTGGATTGATAAAAAATGTTGACAGAATTGCTAAAGGACTGTTAAAACTGACCTGATAAAGATAAAGCATGTTGTGACGTGTATATCCGAGCTGTGTCGCAACGGGCAATCGTGACGTCATTTCCGGCCGTCCTATCGCCCTGAGCACACACTGACTGTCATATGTTTGCTAGCGGGAGTCTATTCTAAATGTAAACTTGTACGTCACTTTCTATAAATTGTGTAATTTATACAAAAAAATTAATTTGTATCATCCAACTTTATGTCGCTGCAACAGCGCAGTTAGCACATCTCTTAAGGTTGTCATACTTTATTGATTTATTTCTTTACTTAATAATATATTAATAATTCTTTGTAGGGACTTAAAAGATAAGAAGGTTATTAATTGAACTTGAATTGTAGTAAAGTTTTAAGGTAGGGACAAAAATTACATAAAGACTCGTAAAAACCTTTAATGAGCAATAACAACGAAGAATTTTTGAAGCCATATAATCAAAAAGAAAATAAGTTTTCTACACTCATCATAATTGCAATTTAAACATAAAAATATTAAATGAAGAGCGGTTTAGCAAAGGCAATTAGTAAACCGATTCCGTAAAAATCTATCCTGAACATACAGCATGACTTTGACAATGGATGTAACATTTGTCAAAAGTAGAATGCAAGCAAGATGCATTGATGTTGTATGCATTGACGTCACCCATTCGTAGGCATTGTTCACATACACTGCAACATTAAACGCTAGTCAATAGCTCTTTAAAAAGCCCTGTGTTTTTTACAAAGACACTTAGGCCCAATAACTTCCAAAACGCTGCTGTGTTTTATGCTTCAAAATATTTGGAAGAAAATATAAACTATAAAGTGTAACTTTATCAATACTTAAACATTTTTTGTATCTTTCTATCTTACTCATATTATAAATACGAAAGTTTAAATGGATGTTTGTTTGAAGGTATCTCTGGAACCGCTTAATGGATCTTGATAATATTTGACACAGATGTAGAAAATAGTCTGGAAGAGCATATAAGCTATTTATTAAGTTTTTTTTTAATTCTTCTTCTTTTATTTTATTTTCTTCTTATTTTCATAGTGAAGTTATTCTGCCCAATTTAAATTTTTGTTCTCATTCAATAAAGTGGAACTTAAAACCAAGTATATGTCGTTAGAGACAGTCCTGTTTTTAAATCTACATTCTTACTTCGTTAATGTTTAATTACATAAATTAAATGCAAACAACATCGATTGTATGTTAAACATGTAAAAACAAACACTTATAGTGAAACAAATTTCCCCATTTGCAATTCAATGGACGGATAATTTGCTCAAGCATTCCAAGATTAGGACACAAAAGGCCGCGTTCAAGGAAACTTCGATTTCCGTCGATTGTTAAACGTCCCTTGGAAAATTAAATCACTCGAAAGGTTCGACGAAACAGAATCATTTTTACGTCAACCGGTTCCGTTGAGCCAATATCCGCGGGTGTCGGTAAGCGATTTCCCCTTTTGAATTGCGCCTCTCTAAAATATGTGTTGTCTACGCTGAATATTTCATTGAAGAAAACGGTAAATCGGATTTCTATTGCCATATCTTGTCTTAGTCATATTATACTCTTCGTTTCTTTTATTTTATTTGATTTTATAACATTAAATAGGTCTGATTTTCTCAAATTAAAAAATGAACCATAAAAAAGTATTTTAAACCCACAGAGAACCAGAAAAATCTTGTTCCTGGTTTTATTAACAGCTGATATCTTTGATTTATAAACTATACAATTAATAAATTAAAATTAAGTAAAACAAATCTTTTCTTTTCATCATGTCTCAGTTCGTAGTGAAAGGAGGCATATGAAAATCCTTTTAATATAAAGTTCGCAATTCTTGACGAACCCTCACAAGATCCGTCATTATAAATTGCAAGTTCGGCTGACAAAATGCCAAAGTCATATAACTATTACGTTGTCAACTTTGTGTGTATGTGTAGGGCTGACGCACGATAAATTTATAGCCATTATTTGTGTTGTACCAACAATTTATGGTTGTTAAAAAAATACGATTATAACCGTTTTTTTTTTTAAACTGTAGATTGGAAGAAAAAAAGATGTATAAATTTAATTTTCTAATTTGTCATGCGCATGTATTGACTTCTCATTTACCTTTGTTGATTCCATAATCATATCATTGCATTTTATTCGTGAATAAGTAAAATAAAATTTGTAAATATTATAATAAATAAAATCGAGTCGTGGCAACCCTGGTAATATGTCATCAACTCACGTTTTAAAGTTGGAAAGGCAGTTAGATAGTCATTTCACATCGCTCTCAGATACCGCAGTCCATGCCTTTTCAAAGTTTTAAACTTTATCACGCAAGATTGTTTTAGCAGAGGGTCTCGAAACAACCAAGTGGGGTGACAGGACATTTTAAAAGCATGTGGAGAGCCTTAATGGAACATAAGAAGCTCTTGGAAGGAAAGAAATTTGACACGTTAAAAACACCTTCGTATTTTTGAGTTGCGAAATCATAATAAAAACATTTTCTTTATACGTAGAGAAATATTAAATTGTAGCAAGAATTTGAAAAGGCAGACTGACAGATAAGCTCAAACTGGGCTTGACACTACTTGACAGATACTGGAGATGTCCAGTCTGTTACAACGTAGGGACTAATAAGGATCGAAAACTGCCGCATATATAATATAACTTTGATTACCAGAAAGCTCTTTTATCGACGGATAACTTTGTTTTAACTATTACATATAATTTTTCATTCGGCACAGCTTTGCTTAATGATTACTATAGAAATCGGCACGGCAAAGAATAATTTAAAATAATTGCTATAGATCAAAAATAACAACCGCCGTTGTTAATACAAGGTGCATGCTAATGACGTTCTCGTCTGGTTGTGGTCAATTAACAGATGTTGCCTGCGCTGCCTTGGAAGGTGTGAAGTGTTATATTGTAAAACACACTAGACCTATAAAGTATTTTAAGCTATAACTTAGATAATGTTTGACTAGAATTCAATCAACAATGCATTTATAATTTTTCAATAGCTAACTTAACATAATAAAACGTTTTTGCTTAAACAACATTATCTTTATTTAATTGTGACGACCTGATATTTTATTTAAGCGTAACTTTCAGTTGTTAAGTTGTACAAATAATTCAACCCACTCCGCATTTTGCATTTTGTAGTTTCTGTGAATATCTACTGACCCGTAACACCACTATATCGCAAGCAATTTCGATCGTAATGCCATCTACACTCAAACCATTTAACTACTAGTAGACTTTTCTTCTTTGCTTTTTGCAACAAAAATGAATACGAATACATAATAAATTGATTATGAACAGATCATTAAATTTCTATTAAGATTATAGACTAATCAATGATTTTTGAGACCAAAATCTGTGTATTAAACATTGTGCTCAGAAACCAAGGATAAATGCATTATTCAACGATGTTATAAAATAGAAACGTTTATGTGTATGATATTTAAATTAAAACCAGTTCTCAACTCGAGCTGTATGAAGTTAATCTCGTAATATTAATTCTGTATTCGGACACAGCGTTGCCACCTCGTTGGGAGGCGCCGCCCACTGGCATTACAAGCGTATAGAGATGTATAACTAAACACCAAACAAACAAATCCGCGATCCAAACATACAAACCTGTTTGTTACCTATATACGGTACCGCAAATTGACTAGTTAATGCTATCCTCCTACCACAAACAGTCTGCTTTGAAGCAGACTGTTGCGAGACCGATGTCAAACAATATTGGTTTTAGTTCAACGTTTGATTCAGTACTGCTTACACAAATCGCTTTCAACTTATGACGTTTAATAGGTTATATGTTTGGAGCGTTTGCTTAGGGTCAATACGGGAACGCTCACAGATATAAATCATTAATATTAGCCGAGTACTGAAATTCACTTTAATAGACATAGGAGAGTATACTACGAGTATTTTCTATTATATTATATAAAAATTTTAATTGGCATATTTTCCACCAAAAATTTGAAGATAGAGTAGAACTTTTAAGTGTCTTGTCTCTCATTTTCTCTGAAATAGAACTAGAATAACAATACGTTTGTATAGAAGTGATGGCGATGGAAAACCATAGTTATAACAAGTCTTGTAGTCTCTAGAAAATCTGTTTAAATTTGTGTCCTGTTAGATAGATACGGCTGCGGTCACTACAATGCATGCATGATTAAAGGGAAGCTTAATTACATGAAGTGCAGCATTATGCTTTGATCTCGTGATATTAATCCCGGACTGGTGGACGAGTATAATATCGGCCACACACGTTAATTTTTTCATTACGGTTTTTACCTTGCTAGCACAACCTAAAGCTAGGGTTAGCATAATCAAACCGTGCTGCTATCCTAACGTGTGTGGCTAGTCTAACGCGATCCTCACAATCAAATACCTCCCGGACTAAGCTCGTGAATCTTATTTGTATTTTAATATCACTAAAATTGTTACAATGAATAATGGTATTACAATAGTTGTGATGTTTAAATGGATGGATAGATGTCTGAAGGTACCTCCAGAACGACTGAACGGATCTCGATGAAATTTGGCATACATATAGAACATACTCTAGAAGAACATATAGATTAGTAACAATGCTTTTTTTATATTCCGCGAGGACGGAGTCGCGGGCGACAACTAGTAATATTATAATATTAAAATTCTTAGAAACCTTACAATGACGAACAAGAGTCAGAACGAAGATTATTTTATTAGCGTTAACCGGAGTTTTAAATGAAGAACTTAAATAACCTTAGGTAAAAAATTATATCTATAATACTAAATACTAGTAGTTTTTGTAACAATAATCTTGTCACTGTCGACTCCAAATTGCGATATGAAACGTTATACTTTACTCGTCGTCCATATTGTTTAACGGGAATTAATATACGCGTTCCGGAGTGACCTACTTCCCTGTATTATTGTCTCCCGTCCCGTACCGTGTCAAATAAGTAATTAATGGTAAACGAGCAACCTGCAACATTATTGGTTTACGTTGTCTATTGCCGCTCAATATCAGATCCTCTCGAATTCTGTGCTTACGTAACGAGCAATCAATCTAACTATATTAAACAAAGACGATGTTTATCTTTGTACTATAAAGTGTGGTTATTTTGCTTCTCTCATTTAAGTGGTTTACAGCCGTGTGCGTGGCAGAAAAGTTCTCATTACTTTTATGATAAAAAATATATATAATAAGTTTATTTTAAAATAAGTTTTGGCATTGGAATTTACTGGTAAAGCAAACTACATTCTAATAAGTATTCAACTACTCATCAAGAAAATATTCATAATATTGATAGAACATAACTTTGAAAGTTATGACGCTTCAAAGGCGTTCAAATAGCATCGTGTTCGATGTAAACCTGAGATGATGGAAGCTAGTTTTCAAACAAGCCAAGTTCCTGCAACTTTATCGATCACACGACGGCTCAAGTTTTTTAATACCGCTAAAACATATTGCACTGGGAAATGGCAATTTGCAAACCGCACATTTATTCCAGATAGCTTTTATCCTGTATTGTTTACTTGGAAAGTATTGGCATTATGAAACATTAGAGGAAAGTAAAGTACTCTTTACATTTATTTTGATTTTTTAACGATTTTTTATATACTAACATTACACGATAATTACCTATAAAGATAAAGACCTATTAAGAAACTTTCTCAGCGTCCTAAAGGAAATAATAATTTTAAAAAATCTGTTTCAACTTATAACACCCATATTTCATCAAAAGCATTACTTTTTAAAAGTAATCACTCTGTCATTCATATATAGGTATGAGTAACAATCATTTTAATTCAAATTACTGGGAAACTTCTCCTCATATTACATAAATTAATTAAAAATGTCAGTAGAGTAAAAACTACGGATATCAATAAGAATTAATTGCTTTCAAAAGTAATAAATGTGTAAACGAGTGCACCGCGGTGGCGTTGTGACCCCGTTGTGAAGTTAATCAAGTGAATTGGTGAACAGCTGTCATGTCGTCGGCGGCCGGTATTCAGTTGGGGCTGTTCTGAGTCTCAACAGCCCGCCGCGACGCTAATAGCTTTGAACGCTCGCAATAATGATTAACACCCAATGCTTGGTTTGCTTTATGCCAGTACAGTAGGACGGCACGACTTTCACTGGCACCAGTTAGTGTTTACATTATGCGAGTTGTGTACCAGAGTTGATTTTGGGCGGTGATGTTTATATATTGGAGCCTTCATTGTACTTAAATACGAATGTTAACATCAATGATCTCGGTCAAAAATGAATGAAAAGAAAAGAAATAAAAAATTGCGCAAATGTTTTTTTTTATTTGAATAATCTATTTTACTGATCTAAAGCTTTTAACAAAGACTATAAACATTGTAGAGGAAATCTGGTTCTATGAATATGTTACAAGTGGAAAAATACTTTCAAGATAAATATATTTGATCTACATCTTAACAAAACAATGATATAGGATGTATCAATCAATGATTAGAAATACATATGTAAGCGAATAACCCGTAAATGTTTTAGTTTAGTAAAAATAAAATTACTGGCATACGGTACGATTTTAAACCTTCGTACAAATTTTAAAATATTTCTCCTATTATATATTCTTTTGACAAACATACCATCAATAAGTTAATTTAATAAAAAAGAATAGCAACGTACAGGAAAAAGTCATTTAATTCGCCTGAATTTGATTTGTATCGCAGAGTCACAGTCCTCGAGTTGAGTACGCTTCGTCAACCGCATGACAGTCAATGGACGCAGTCTACGAAATAGGTCACCAAGTCACGATCGACTCACCAGTGAAGTAGTTAAAAACGGTAAGAGCACTGAATAAAATTCAAATTAATGTCCTTTTCCCGTACTCTGCACAGTGTGTATAAATTAAAAACATCAGCACGGCAGTTAAAATGCGATTATTGGTTATTAAAATTATTTACAATATTATTTCATCGACCTTCTAATTCACACTTCATTTAGTTAACTAGTTAACACTTCCCGCGCGATTCTCTTTGTTTTCATGTGATTCTCTTTGTTTTCATCTATCTTTTTCTTAATCTAAAAGGCCAAAGTTCTTAGTGGCCAGTATGCCACATTTCCAGAATGTTTTTGATGATGTCCACCAAAAAGTTCGGATACGTAATTCCGTACTCAACACATTGTTGTTTTAATTTATATTTCCCGAACTAAATAAAAGCAATGAATGTAAGTAGGGTATAAGTTTGGAAATACTAATGTAATCTAGATCCTATAATACTACAAATATCATCATGTATATTTTAATTTCATAACGGATTAGAATTGTTAAAGGTTTTAATCTCATGGGACATGAACAGATATTTTTTTTTATAGCCATGTCAAACATAAATAAAAATAACAGTTGCAATTCCTTTACTGTCTATATAAGAACTGTTTATTTTAGAAGGTCGAAACTGTAATATTAAATTAATATTATTGATATTCAATATAAAATTGTTAACTTTGATTTGCAATAAACTAACAGGAGCGAGGCTTATCCTGAATTCCATTAAGGGAACAGAAGCTAATATTCGGCTACAACATTCTCGTGAACTATGACTTGTACGGGCAGCAGTTAAATGCTTTTAATGTTTAATCCGTTCTATACGCTCGGCTTTCATTTACCATTAGCTGTTTACAGTGTACACACACTAAAGCCAAATAAATACTTTCATTTAAAGATTACTTCAACAAAAGTATAATACTACACTTAACAAGCTTCAATAAATATACATATGCCACCGAAAGTTTATGAACTTCGACTTTTTTTAAATTGCAATCTTACTACTATAAATGCGAGTGTTTAGATACTGATATTTGTTAGAAAGTATCTCTAGAACGACTGTATGGATCTCGATTCAATTTGTTATAGATGTAGAACACAGACTGGTAAAACACATAGACTATCTATGAGTCCGGAAATATGTTCAGTTCCCGTGGAATACATTTGATTTACATATTTACTCGATAAATTCGTAACGGTTCAACACTCACTATTTAGTCTTTTATTTAACTCTGCGCAGACGAAGTTACTGGTAAAAGGTAGTTTATAATATAAACGCTTTTTTGCAGCGACAACACAATTAATTCAATTACAATTTAATTTTAATTATAGCTAAACAATTGAAAGATAAAAGGGTTAACCTCTTTATTAGCGAACTTGTTTAATCGCGATGTTAAAGATCCTTGCCTGAACGAGTCCAGAATTCCCTAAGTCATCAAACCGAGAGGTACAGTGTGGTACGATGTTATTTGACACAACACTAATCCTCGCGTCAAGTCACCTACTAACCTGTTTATTTTGAGCTGAGATTGGGTTCTTATATAGTAGCACGAATAAGGAATTTTATTTGACGCTTTGATCCAGATCGTAATCTTGTGTTTTCACTTTAAAATATATTATTCTTTTTAAATTAAATCATTTTACAAATACTATTGGTTGGTATCGCAATTTTTTCAAAGAGAAAAAGATGACAATCAATATATTTTATTGTGTAAATGTAAGAAATTCTCGAGGCTATTGTTTTATTTGCAGATTCTCTTAGAACAAGCTATTACTGCTGAACATTTACTAATTAGCAATTACTACGTTTGTGTAGCTTGTTTAATAATAACGAGGAATGAAAATTATATCATATTAGTTTTGATAGTACGTTTTATCGTAACCTTTAATGTGTTATTTCAACTAATTTTTTTCAGCATAATTTCGTCAATTTTATTCACTAATATTTTGAAAATGAAAGATTGTTAGATTTTATTGTATAGCTTTGAAAGTACTTAACAGATTTAAAAAAAAATCACTATTGGGAAGCTAAGTAAGCCGGTTGATGTAGGCTATGTTTATTACCAGATTTTTTTTTATTAATAATCTGCTGGCTTTTTTTATTTTATATCTGTTGATTCTTCGTCTAACCTAGACTAAACAAACAATATAATTTACTTCATACGATAACGGTTCTTGAATAAAATCCAAGCCTCGCACAAACTTTCTCGTTCCCAAACAAACACAAAGTGGTACACAAACTTAACCAATTAAACTGTGACTTACACAACCGTAATTCACATCGACCGCAAGGCTCGTTTACGTAAACTGTCCACAATCAAACACTCTCCTATAACAAAACCGTTTAATCGTTAAAAAAAAAAGTTAATCGACAACGAGTCCCGATATATTTTAAATAAAGCATCGTTATTCCAAATGTTTGTGTGCGGTTGCATGCATTGAAAAAAACAAACAAAAGCCAGCGTTCCTCTTGTGCACAATGTTGGCAGCGTTTTTTGCTCGTTTGTGTAATGTACGCGATGAGTTAGAAAAGTATCGCTATTTGTGCATACATTTGCGTCATTTACAAAGCCGGTATTTTTAAATAAAAGATGCTTATGCTAGTGAGATCTTTACAAACACTCGCTTCCGATATAGAAATACTTTTTGATCATCATTATAATTAAGTTACAAATAACTAAGTAACGTTGGCTAAGTTACGAACAGTTACAATTTTATACTTATTTTTTTCTCCCAAGATTAAATTTATGAGCGTTATTAAAATTGATATAATTTAAATATTTGTAACAGTTCACTTAAAATATATTTAATTATTTAAATCTCCTTTACTTAAGGGGCTGCTTAACTTAGTTAATTACATGGATTATTATAGATTAGTCTAGTAAATTGTTAAGAATTTATTCTTTAATTTTATTTTTTATTTTCTAACATTTAATACATTTTCATGTCAATACCTTGAACATTGGCCTTAGTGCTCATTGCCGAGCCAATAGAGTGAGATATCAACTTTTTGCAATCCGACGTACGACCTTGTCTGTCCATTTAAGATTTCAATGGACTGCAATTGTTTCAACAAGTTATGTATACTCTGATATTCAGTAATGCAACGTTTTATTTTTATTAATATTAAAAATATAAGAAATATTTAGCATAGAAATAAATTATGAATTAAAAATACTAATAGCCGATGTCATCATGTAATTTTGTTTTCTAATAATTGCTATTTCATATATTTTTATTTTTACTTTATTACATTTTTTATAAACATTTACACGGTAGTTACATTTATAAAAATTATTTTAATGGGTAACATTTAATTTAATCTGACTATGAACTGCACTCGTATTAAGTATTCATAAATGAAAAATTACTTGTTAACATGTTGCATTAGCATACGCCTAGTAAAGTAAAAAATGAATTAACATTTTAGAGTCACGCAAATAAAGTGACGTAAATAAATTATCTAAAAGTGTTTTAAATCTGTTTTAATGTACTTTACAAATAGACATGTTTTTAATCTGTAACAAAGTTGTTTTATAATATTACTAGCTGTCGCCCGCAACTCCATCCGCGCGGAATTAAAAAAAACATAATTGTTCAGACTATGTTCTATAAGTATGCTACATTTTGTCGAGATCTGTTCAGCCGTTCTGGAGATACCTTCAAACAAACAAACATCCATCCATCTAAACATTCGCATTTGTAATATTAGTAAGATTAAAGAATAGTACTTTCTTTGGTTATTTTAATCGTTAGTACGTCTGTTCGAGTTGCAATATTTAGTACGATATTCAAATTGAGAAAGTTTGTAACTAAATTCTCTAAAACTCTTTAGAATATAAAAATCTATAAGTTCCTTTTGAATTTAACCTCTGTTTTCTGAACTTTTGTTTTAATTCTAACACTTCAAGGTTATTTAAATAGCATTTCATGTTTAATGTCAAAATATAGGCATGTCTATTAATTTATTATCTACATTATAAGACAAGATAGTCTATAGGAATCTGTGTAAATTAACATCTAAGCGGGTGTATCGTGGGCGTTGTGTATCAGACATGTCAATTGTTGCCACGTGCGCGACGCCGATACTAAAAATATCCCGCTGCGGTCGCCCTTGACGCAATCAGCCTCAGGAATAGGGCTGTCATCTGTTATAGCCCAAATTGTACGAGTTTACATAGTCCGTATTCAGGCATGTTTGACATTAATGTCTTTGTTTGGGAAGTAATCAATGGATGTCGTCTTTTTTCGGGCACTAAGTGGACCCCAAAGATAAACTTTTTTTTGTTTTTGTGTGGTCCGTGAACGAATCAAAGATCCACAAGTTACCCGATAATCTTGGCTTTTTTTTCGCTATCGGTATTTTCCACTTTTGTTAAGAGTTGACAACCCTACCAAGAGGCGTATACCAAACGTTAACGTGTAAGAAATTGATTGAAGATTGTGGCAAATCAACAAGCGATTCGATGTTAAAACTCAGATCATTCTTGTGGGTCTTCTTACTTTGATAATAAGGGCTAAATATATCTGCTTATTGTGCATGAAACATTTTAAAAGCAAGTTTAGTTCAAAAATAGAACTAAAAAACAAGCGATAAAACGAACCTTAAATCTACGAAATCATCGTAAATGCTTTATGAATACTTATAAAAATATCACAATGCAAGATTTTTTTAACAGTAAATATGTAGTTCTTTTTAGTAGGTTTAACACACAATCGATAAATATTTTCACATCATCGTTTATTGAACTTGAATTCGCAGAATTGAATATGAACGCTGTGACAGAAAATAGAGCGACACAGATTTCCTCTCAGTATACACACAGAGGGCAATATATAGGAACATATACCAGTATCATGACATTTATACAATAAATAAAAACGTATTATTAAATTTATCGTAATTAATTTAAATATATTTATCTGTATTAACCCTTATTGTGGCATGATTTCTTTTTTGAAGATCAGCAAAAAACAAAGTAAAAAAAAAACTAAGTTAAAAATTATTTTATAGTGATCGCATATTTTTATAAAGTTGTATGTATGGTATACTATACGAAATGAACATAAGGGTTAATCTTAGGTATGACTACTAATATATAACTGTCTTATTTTAATAAACGATTAATTAAAGATTATTGAACCAGAAAATATCGAATTAATTAAAAAGTTACGGTGAAGAGGTCATGTCAAACAAAAGCCGACTAGTACACGATTTAACAGTAAAAGAAACATGTTAAAACATCGAAAATATGATAACAAGTGACATGAAACGGTTTCCAATAACAAGGAAATAAATAGAAAAGTTCACTTTGAATACGAGCTCGTATAAAATAGGAACTGAAGCAGGAAACGAGAGAATTTTCAGAAGATTACGACAACTCGCTGCGAATCAAATCCCGTGTCGGAATTATTTCTCGATCCATTTGACTCTCCAATTTTGTCGCTATGGAAAAATGTTTCGTAACATTTGATTTTCATTCAGTACTCAATATTTTTGTAAATGTTGAAATATTCAAAACCTTTCATAGGAATTTTATCTAAACTCAATAGGGAAAGGTTAGCTTACGTTTTATTTGTATTTTATATAAAAGTAACACGCAATATTGTTTATACTAATAGCTCCTAAAACATACCTACTACTTATCAGAACCCGATCGTTACTTTATACATGTACTTGACATACCTATTTACTTAAATGTTTCATTTAATTAACAGGTCTTACCGTGGGTTTCTGACATGAAAATCTCTGTTTAAATCATATCGTCACCCTTGTCTTTCATCTTTGTCTAAACACAGATGACCACATGTTTTAGTCTCAGAAACCTACTGTTAGTAAATTTTGTTAAAGTATAGTCCTTTCCATTATCCGATTATTCTTATATTAAGTAGAGTTTATGCCTGACTGGGGAATTAAACGACTGCTCAAAGCTTCAATATTCCGACAGCTGTTTAACAAAGTTAAATTCAACAAGTTTCCAAACTATCCATCCGTCGAAAGTTAACATATTTGCGTACTTAATAGTATAACAGTTTCCACCAGAGAGTCGTAAGTCTTTATCTGTATGTATGGAAATTTTGTGTTTAGTGTTTTATGGAGATTTTCTATTCAGAATTTTATAAAATCTTATTAGTCCTGAATGTTTCTTGTATAAAGAATTTAACACATTACGTGTTGCGTCCAAATATAAAATTAAACTCAAAGAGAATAAAACATACAGACTTAGCACTATTCGATATTTAACTTTTTAGCAATTTTAACTGCACATTCCACAAATTTCCATTTGAAAAAAATTAAACAGAACAACATAATTAAATTATTCCTCTACTGTTAATTTAATAAACATCTCTGATAATTAAATAAATACAATTTATTAAGTCGCATACAAATTCCTATCGATGTTTTAAACGATAACATAAATGATATAATCTGAACTGTACTAGTAGGTGCGACAGATTAACGACATTTTAACACAGAGTACACAAACTATTAATTACATTTGACAACGTTAACTGGCAATTAAGCGGTACAGTCGTTGTCAATGTTATTTAATGTGACATATCGTGTACAGTCATGTCGATGTAACAGAGTGAATTAACACTGCACTAAATGTTTTATTTCTCGGAAACAGTTTGACAAAGTAGACAGCTTTTGAACAATAGTTTATTCTGTTACTTGAGTTTAAGATCTGAATTGTTTTGAAGAATACGACAAAGCCCAATTTAACCTATTATACTTTAGTAACCCAAATAAAGTTAACAATAGTTAAAATATCTACTACTTTATACGCGGTTTTCATATTTCTATCCAGGATTTTTTGTGTGTATTCGTTACAAGAACACACTCAAAAACTACTGGATCAATTTCAAATATTCTTTTAATATATTATCTCGTGCGATAACGGGATAGGACTCCAGTCTTTATTTTATAAGAAACATGCACTGACTCAAAGGTATTGGCGTCACGCTGTCCAACGCCCAATTTAACCTACAAATAAAACTCGTCGGTCGACCAATCAATGCGAGAATCACGAGTCGAGACGGGTTCACTCAACGCACGTATCAAGTGCCGATAAATTCACTCATTTAACGAAGACCGGGAGATACGATTTCGATAAATGCTTGTGAAAGGAAACGAGATGATAAAAGATTAATTATGGTATTTTACAGAAAGAGTTTAATAAAAATATTTATGCGAAATAAATCACATTATGTAATTAAAAAATAAAACGCCGGTACTATATAAAAACATTTTATAAAACCATGATTTAATCAAAATTAAATAAAAGATGATCGCTATCAAAAGAGATAATCCGTAAACCAGCAAGCGAAACAACTTTGATCAACAACTTAACTTTCTCAATGGCACCTCATAAATTTACAAGATCCTTGCAAATTTTAAGCCAAAAGGCTTTAAGACTATAAATAAAACGCGTTCATTAAATTTGCCAGTTAACTCTGCATTATACAACAAGGTGGAGCTAAAATTCATTATAATTTTATGAAGTTAATTTTGACGTTAAATATCTCTTTTGTAATTTGAATTTATTAATTAACAAAATTTAAATAACATTAAACACTTTAGTTTTTTATTGTATAATTATCCCTATATTATTTATATGACTTAAAAATACTGGTTGTTTTTAAAACGGTTTCTAACATTTAAACATGAGAGGCGACAACGACTGTATTATAAAAAATCCTTTTTGTATTTTTGTGTTTTATATGATCAAGCATCGATGAAATATTTTCACAACAATACATCAAGTCTTCTAAGAAGAAGAGTATTCTCTAATGCTCAATATCATGAACTAAGTTATCATTTGTTTAACAAAAACGTCACCATCCCGGAGACTTCGTGAATATGCCATTCATTAGATTGGTTTGTTCTAAGATTTGAGTACATAATTCCTCAAATCAACATGTGTAAATTGTCTTGATTTGCCAGCCGTTCAATTTGTTTGCCGAGAAATTGTTTAAAAAACAACTCTTACTATAATATTAAATTTACGATAAGTAGTATAATGATAATATTGGTCTATAATGATTATCACCACGGCTCTTTAAATGTTAAAAGCATTCATAATACATTATTATGACCCAGTTAGGGATAACTGACAATGTGTAATAGCATAATATTGTTCGTATTCAACTTGTGAGCATAATCGGAAACCTAAGCCTAAGAACTGTAACATTGTCAAGGAAACAATTCACCTACCCTGACCTCGTTTGCGCATTTATCACAGAGCATTTCTTATAATACTTCTAAAGACTTTAAGAATGGACAATCGTAGGTGCTTTACTACTGATTTAGTAAAACTAATTCGCCTATAGTGGAAAAAATATTCGAATTACAAAATAAATGTAAGTCTAGTTAATTGGTCCTTCGAGCAGGATTATTTTAAAAATATCTTTCGTATATTTGCGCTACCTACTCAGTCTCGACATATCGAATATTGATGATTGATTTCACAATAACGACGCAAAAGTCTACACAAACAAGATGATATTTATACACGACCTTAAGCGACGGATCGCGTAAACAATTCATAATTTTCTGAATATAAAATATATGAGAATTTATTTTATTGTACAAACGTATCAAATTATTTGCTTTTAATTTACACTTGGCTTATTAGTCTATGTTGTTGATAAAATACCTGTTAGTTGTATATCTCGCGTCGCCGTCAAATTACAATCACAAACAATCGGTATGTTTGGATCATAACTATTATGCAATCATGCTTAGAAATACCTCACACGTTACTCATTCACTTGTAGTTATCCCTTTGTGTTATCTGATTATATAAGACTCTATATTTCAATCAACATACCATGTTTACTCATAACTAAGCACTAAGAATGACCCTTAGCGTAGGTTTCACTTAGGTAGACCACTGAATTCTCTGAATGTAGGCGACAGACTTAAAAAAGTCCCTTAATACGCTATGCAAAAGAAATGAGCTCAGGTTGGGTCATAACCTATAACGAAAAAATAATTTTTAAAAATTTTATATATCTGTCCGCAAGCCGAGTTTGTTTTGGGTAAACTCCGAAATGGAAGGATATTGGCGGGACTTTCATAGGATAGGAGCTGACGTGTGCGCACGTATTAAAGGGCTACGTTGTTTTATATTTATTTTTAATTCTTAACAAAGTTGCAGACGACCGCTTGTATTGAAATAAAGAACAATCTATAACATTCATTTAAAACCATTTACCTTTACTACGTTATAAATGTTGTATTATAGCAGCTGTAAACATCGAGTAAGTTGCGATAGTATTTTGCAAAATGTTCAATATTCCTTTACCCCGCTGCAATGTACTCAACATTATTGACTTACGGTGTGCCGATGCCGAGAGCGGAAGATTTGCATTTTGATTTTAGGTTAACGTGCAAGTTAAAACGTAAAGGTTAACGTCATAATGTTTTTAATACTTCATGCTACATCTTGTAGTTCTTAATATTTCAATAATTATTTCTTAATTATGTACTTCAATGATTTTTGACGACTTTATTGTCGGGAATGCAAATAAAAAATCAATCACTTTTAGTTACAATTTCATACTTAAAATATTTTCTTTCGTTTAAATTATAAAAACTATTATTTAAAAATACCATCGAAAAAACGTTTCGTATTAAACATTCGTGTATTTTGAGTGTTGAATTTTTATGCAATATCAAAATGTTCATATTGCAATAAAAATTAAAACGCGCAATAAAGTAATATTATTATGAACAGATTTTCATTAAATGAACGTTTAATATCACGCCTGAGTAAAAATCAAATAAACCAACACAAATTACGAGATCATTTAATAGAATCTGTAAGTCGGTGCCCGAGAAAATTTTAATTTACGTTACATCAAAATTTCTTCCATTTCTATTTATAACTTTAGTAGCTGTCTCCCGTGGCTCCGTCCGCGTGGTATTAAAAATAAACAAGTAGCTTATATGTTCTTCCAGATTATGTTTTACATCTATGCCAAATTTTAGACAGATCCGTTTGGCCGTTCTGGAAATACCTTCAAACATCCATCCATCCATTTGAACATTCGCATTTATAATATTAGTAAGATGGTGGAAAACCAAATGCCGTAGTAAAATATAAATTCATTTTAAAAATTATATTGTGATAGTCTAGATATCTTTGAAAATCAGCATAAATTCTATCAGAATTCTCCTTAATTTAACGAAGATGGGATCACTTCGAAGAAATTTATACTCTCTTACAGCTGACAGCGTTTTCCTTCGATTAGAAATTATGCGGGCTATTGTTTTTAATAGGGCTATAATATTTAAAGGGTTAACATTTTATAGATTCTCGGGTGGAAAGTAGACATCTACAGTACCTAACTAGAATAAACTTTAAAGCAATTAACAATATCAAATTGATCTATTAGTGAATGAAGCATAAAAATATTGCTCTTTATTATAAAGAACTAAGATTGTACCGTACTTGTATAAAGAGTTAATTTTACGTTCTTGTCAAAATGTTTACAATATAATTTTTATATCTGAAACTCTTTATTTCATTTAAATAATTAACTGTCGTTAAACACATTTAATCCAATTCTTATTTACAACAATACCCTAAGAAGTATTAACTTCCTATTTTTTTACAAACCGCAATGAACTTTAAGTTTTAAGTTTCCCATAAGCTAATCAAATATTACTTAAACTTAATTCTGTTAGTTAAACATTAACTGCGAGTTAAACATGGTAGAAACAAAGTTAACTAATTGTTCCAGTAAAGTTGGTTCGAAGGACTACATTAACTCTGCTCTCACAAAGGAAACAATTCCTTTTCATACTAAACGATAGTTAGTTACAATAACTGTAATAAGCATCTCGGACCGCAAACTATTTATTAACGTACATATTTGCACTTGATGGCTGCCGTAAATTTAAATCATCATAATATAATAATTCCTCTGCTATATTACTTGAGAGCTGGAAATAATTATTTAGTAATTATACGTTATATTTTACGCTTTTAACGACACCATTTATGCAGTGTGATACAATACAAACTTCAATTATAAAGACTTTATCATCACGATTTCACGATATTTTTATTTATAACAGAAGGGTGTAAACGAGCAGCGGGAACACCGAGATGTTCAACAACGCCCATGGACATCAGCAATACCAGAGGAACCGCAGATGCGTTGCCAGCCTTTTAGATGGTGTTACTCTTACTACTACGCTTCTAGAAGGACCCTAAGGCGTAGCTGTTTGGAAATACGGTCGAGGACAGACCATTCCACAACCTGCTGTGCGAGACAGGAAGTTTCGCGCAAACCGCACGGTTGTGGATTGTCTGCCATCGAGATAGAGTGAAGGTGTGGATGGAACCTGGCGGTCTGTCGTGTCGTCCAACGACGGAACTCGGCGGCATGAATCGTTCCAAACAATTCTTCAGAGCACTATATTAAATTAGATATTAAAAAATTCCATAGATCAATGGGCCTTATAAAAACATAGAGCGCGATTCAAATACATTTTAGATTAAACAAACGACTGGCGCGATTTTTTTACAAATGCAACCTTGACAAATAAAATAATTAAATAGGTACTTATACAAAAGCATTGTAGTGATGAAACATATTTATTAACATAAAACCACTTTAACGTCCATACTATCAATCACCGGCGGTCAGATTTCAATTTGTAAAAATATTAGCAGGTTTTTATAAATTTACTAATATTTCTTGTACTATTCCAATTAAGCTCTAGGCTTGTGCTATGATATGGTTTACGACAATAGTCGAATGGCAGGATACAAACCCCCGATCTCGCGATCGAGAATCCGCAGCCTTAACCATTAGCTATTGGCGCTTAATTAAAACACGTGTTCAACTAAACAGTGCCTTACTATATTTTCATGTCAAGTTATGATTTCAGCCAACTAATTTAATTGCAAACAATTGTTGCAAACATTTGCTGTTTAAAAAGTTCCTAACATCTATTTCGGTGATTCTAATTCTTGTATAACTTATAAATTGTTATTCGTGTCACCAATGGAATACAACATTCTGTCGACGTAAGTAGGTCAATTGAGCCCTACAGCTTGTAATTTACGCATTACTCGATCTAATCAATATGATAATGTGAAATTAAACCGCTTTACCATAAGAAAATTTCTTTCCTAATTCCCTTATATAAAAGCTACCGATTAAAATTTCTTAGAAATCGAATTCAAATTATTTAGCCAAAGTCGAAAAGATTTCATGAGATTTTTATGACGAAAAACATTTTATAAACTTCTTAGAATTTCTTTGTTAAATGGATTCATAATTAATCCTTTTTAAACTTAACAAAATGAACAAATCTAATTAATGTTTATTTTAATATTCACAAAAACAAATTATTATCATGAAAAATGTTTCTCGTTGCTGTAAACAAAAGATTTTTTGAGGTCTGAATTCTGAAGAACATTGAAGAGTACTCGAAAAGACACAGTAAAGCCTATCTATTTTTTCGTGTCCTCTTTATGTTTTATCCAGGTCAGCGACACGTCAACGGAAAATAAAGCACTGCTTATTTTTCACGAACTGAATGAATCGTTTCTAACTTTTCACAATTAAAATGAAACATTTCGAATATACTATTAAATACATAGTAAAAATTAAAGAATATTTACGTTATGTTAAAACTTACTGTTGTTATTTTTAGAGCTCAATATTGAGCTTAAAGATATTAGAAAAATGTTTGGAGTCGAAATTCAAGAAACAAGACTAACAATATCAAAGTATAGTGTCATGACTCATAAACAAACCTCAAACTCAAATGAAGTAAACGATTTAGAGCCTTTAAGTGTAAAATCTTCAGACCCTCTCAAATTGTAAAGACGAAGTGTAAACCCCGTTTCCCGTCGCACTCCGCAGTATCTTGCGATAACTAAGTGCCGGAGCGGACCAGATTAATTTATTGCTATCTCCCCACGGAAATGCAGTTATACAAAAAGGCCAATTCAATCTCGACTTGAACGTACGCTTTACATGTTCAAGAGTGCTTTAGATTGCTCAATTTAAATAAATTATTTCTTTATTATAAAACTAGCTGTCACCCGCTACTCTGTCCGTGTGGAATTCAAAAAAATCTTAATGAGTAGCGTAGGCTACTACGCTACTCATTATGTTCTACATCAGTGTCGATTGTCATTAAGATCCAGTGAGCCGTTCCGAAGATACCTTCAAACAAACATCCATCCATCCATCTAAACATTTGCATTAATAATATTAATATGAAGTATGATTGTATATTCCTTTACTTTTAACAAGTTTAAGATCATGTTCGGAAAACTGTTTAGAACAAAATTTATGTAAATGTGATTCTCGCTATGGATTTTTTAACATGTGTAAAAAACAAAGATTAAAAAACAATTCCTATATCCAAGACGGTTGTTATTTCGAACTTGTAACTATAGTAATATAAGTACAAGGTAAGTTCAGAAAAGACGATGTAACTGCATTGTTATGAGCAAGAGTTATCATTTAACCACATCTTGGCCCCAACTTGTCGTTTTACGATTGAGTAATACCAAGTTACGGTTTTATACACTTAGAGAATTAATTTAAAGTATATATTATTATTTTTTACACTCAGTCAATCATAGTAATATTACAAATGCGAATGTTTGGATGGATGGATGGAAGTTTGTTAGAAGAACACAGCGGGTACTAATTAAGTTATTTTTTTTTATTCCGCGCGGAAGGAATCGCGGGCGACAGCTAGTTAAGTTTATTTCCATTGTTATAAAATGAGTTTTAATCTCTTAAAAAAAAAACAAAGATAACACTATGTTTCGGTAACAGAATTTCTTTGGTAACATTTTAGAAAAGACGTAGTGATTCCCCCGACAGTACGTTCAACTTGTTAACCGACCACTCGACTTACGAACTGTGCGAATGCTACAAACTTACAAATTGAGATGAATTAGACAACCGATGGAACCCTTTTACCCGTCCACTTCTTATTAGATTACACGGACTAGATACAACGAACAAAGTTGACGGCAAAGAAAAAGCTTTGAAAGTTAAAAGTTAAGATGAATAATAAATGTTTCCTAAGATTGTGTTTTAATTCAAATTATTTAGAATATATTTGTAAACATACATACATAGAAGGAGTCGTATTGAATATTAGCAGCTTGTCACGGTTTCGAACGGATGAACTTTCGAACGGATAGACGTTTGTATTTCCAGAACGGATCTCGATGTATGAGATGTATAAGGTAGCTGTCTATTGGTGTAAAAAATTTTTTTATAATTACAGAATTTTTTGAGTTAATCAATTACAAAGATTTCTCTAAACACTAGTTAAAACATTATGACGTGAATTTAATATATCATTGAACTCTCAAAAAAGTTATAACATTTCAGGGCCAAGAAAACGATAAAATTGCAATAGATAGTAAAGTCCCAGCACGAAGTTACGTCAGAAGGGAAAACACGCGTACGAGCACGGCCTATAAATCTTATAATATGCAACGTAACAATAACGATATTTGTTTTTCCTTACAAAATAACACTCATTTTATTCAGCGTTACATGAAATAAAAGCTCGTTTTCCTCTATTACGAATATTTTATTACATTTATATAAGTGTTATAAAAATAATTATGGTAATAAATAATTTTACCTCTTTATCCTTATGAAATAAAATGATTACGTTTTTATGATTTTAATACTTCTAGTGTGACAAGGGTTATATTTTTGACATCTGTGGATTTACTTCTCGTTTTTGTAAAAAAACAATTTTTAACAATAAATTTACTTGCATATAGAACGAGTTACAATTTAATTTTACTGTATGACTGACAAGATAAAGAGTTCAGGAAGAAAGTTGATATTTAATTAACACTATTGTCTTGGAGAATTAACACTTGCAAATTTTGTTGAATAACATTGAAACCGAGCGGAATCCAGTGGTCAGGGTGTAATTACGGTCTACTACGGACGAGTTTTCCTACGTCCGAATGTACGAGTAACAGACTGTACCGGATATCCGTGAATTAACGAAGCTCTCAACAACACCCTTTATCCACAAAGCTGTAATTTATTAACTTAGAGAGATTAACAATTATGTTTCAATGAAACTTACTTTAAATGAAAACAATAACTCGGTAGTAAAATCTAAAATCTTATATTCTACCACTTAATTTTTCATGACGAATAACGCTAGTAGATTAAGTTATTAATATAGGCTTATATAATCTTTAAAGCGGATCTTAATTGATTAATAAAATATAATGCTTTCAAAATACTTAGTCATCGTAACGATATTTAACTTCGCTTACAATTTATTTACAAAACAATTTGCTCCTAAACACAGTTAATAAATTTTACATGTAAAGTTTTTCATTGAAAAAGTAAACATCAATATAATGTAATTTAAATTAATCTTTATAATGGTTTATTAGCTACCAGACTATCTTATAATTAACAGTACGAAACGTCAGACTTACAAAATCTGATTAAGATTTGTGAAGCCATGACAAATGAGATTTTGCCGCGCCATATATCAGAGATGTTGGAAAGTCAAAACTCCACTATATTAACATAATGGGAGTTGGTCTTGTTTTCAGATGTGTTCAATTTGCAATAGACTATAAGTTATGATGAAAGTTTATATAACAAAACAGAATATTGAGGAATTTATTATCATTTCTTCTTTAAAATAGAATAATAGTTCAAAAAAGAGAATTCGAAAACATTTAATTCGTGTAATTATCGTGTAATAAAAGTGCTAAACAGAATAAATTATGTATATGTAAATCTTACTAATATTATAAATGCAAATGTTTACATGAGTGGATGTTTGTTTGAAGTAATCTCCAGAACAGCTCAACGAATCTCGACGAAATTTGGTATAAATATAGAACATAGTCTGGAAAAAGATATAGACTACTAAAGTTTTTTTAATTGTGTACGGACGGAGTCGCTGGCGACAGCTAGCATAATTATAAATCAGAATACCTGAATTTAATGTGCCGCCTACATTTTGCTTAGCTAATTGAATAAAATGTGGTAAGCGATCAACCTATATTTACCTATCAGCCCATATTAGGCCCAAAATTAATGAGGTGGTAATTAAGTTCGCACTCCAACCTCTAAAATCATTTGATGAGTGGTTTATAGCACCATATATCGGCTATATCAATTCACAAAATAATAAAGTTTTTAAATTTAATAAATAAAAGTGACGTCTAAAGTTTACGACATGAAAACAAAGTGTATCGCAAATAAAGGCAACAGGCACTCCGTTATTATCTTACTACGGTAAACAAAAACACTACAGCGGGCACGCAGTAATAATAAATCCTCGGATACGTTAGATAACAATAACGCAACGTACGAGTGAATCAGTGGGAATAGCACGAACATTTACGAAAAAGTATTCGTAACGACAAAACGTTCTATTATTTAGCGACACGCGAAAAGTACGACGACAAATCTCACTTGTTTCAACATATTTTATCGACAACGTTACGAAAAAGCGTATCGCAAATATTCTTGATAGACCCTCGGAATGCACGCACCTTCTCCGTGCAAAACACACCAGCGAAAAATATGTAATGGCACTGAACATGTTAATAAAAAAACGTATTTATTTGTATACTATTGATTTATAAATATAATAAAGCGAATAACCTTTAATATTTATCAAGACATATTCCAAATTAAATTCTAATCAATCGATAGTCTGTATATTACTGGACGGATTATATAGTGTTATATTAGTAAGGATTAGTTACAAGATTAATATACTATATTACTCAATTAATTATTTAAGCTATTAATATTTCAATACTTAGATTTTATTTAATGCAGCTAAAATATAATTATAATACGAATTTCAATCATACAATCATCATTAGTTCTTACGTTGAAGGAAAACATCGTGATGCAACCTGCACACATGTGAGAAGAAATTCAATGATATGTGTAGTCAACCAACCCGCACTTGGTCAGCGTGGTTGACTATGACCTAATCACCCTTAATTTAGGGTAGGCTCCGAGCCCCTCGGTGGGGACGTATAGTGAGCGGATGATGACGATGATGAATCATTAAACATAAAAAGTATAAAAACAAAGAGCCATCCCTCAATTCTCTATAAAAAAAACTGAGATATTAAAAGTTTCGACAGTGGATACACACGGTTATTCTATTAAATAGCTGTGAGAATATATATCAAATTATATATATTTTATTCAACAAATAAGTCAGTAATAAGATGTTTATCAAAGCTGAGCAAAAGCAACACGTGCCAAGAGCGATATAAACTCGAGATGTATTAAATACAATGAAGTCGGTTCGAGTTTCGCTGATTAGTCTCCGCCTCGGCGCTTTACGACTCTGTTCTTGCGAACAATCATTATTTTAACATTACAGATGTATGTCTCATCTTCATGTTATGTGGTTTCTCATTCGTAATATCACTTGATATCCTTTGTCTCTAATCGGAACATCTTCCAATAATGTATGAAGAATTTTCTTCTCTCTTATAAATTACATTTATGAATCTGTTATGTTAATAAAAGGAAGAATTTGTTGGAAATATGCTTTTGTTCCTTTTTTAAAATTGTCAAGTAAAGTAAAAATATTATTAGGGTAAAGTGACATCTTATGGAGGCCTCTGTAAGGGTAGTATTCACGCCAAAAGCACACGGAGTATGAGGACATAAATTTTGTGAAAATAAAAAGATGTAAATGAAATACTTATAATCCCATTTATTCCTAAATAAGCAGTACACAATTATATGCATTAAATTGTTTGTTTTTAACCAAATTTAACTTTTCCTTATAAGGAAAGGATGGGAAGTGGAAGTGGACTTTCCGAGTGAGAGGATGCATGGAAAGGGAAAATATTTTCTTTCTGTGCATCCTCTCCTCCGTCGATTAAAGGTAGGCAACGCATATGCAATTGCGTGTGTCTATGGGCAACGGTCACTTCGCTATTTCAGCGATTTCAGGCCGCTCGCTCGTTTGCCACCATTTAGTATAAAAAAAAAATAAATATTAAACAATATCATTATTTTAACATAATGATTTTAATTAAAATAATTTGAGATTAGGAATTGATTAACCTTTGTTTATTCGTTTCCTTGATATATGATTAAATATAGATATTGACCAAACTAATACATAGAATTCGATAAAGACATTTCACATAGATAAAGACATAGATTAAGATAAAGACATAATATTCCTTTATTAATATTCATTACGGAGTCAAATTAACAAGAGCTATAATAAGCTGTACACAGGCTACACAGGGCGTCGTGCCAGGGACAAAGTAAATTAGCATCTATTCCATTTAAGCAAAGGGTTTAATTTAAGCTAATTATATCCACCTCTTGAAACTTTACAAACATTCTTGGCATTGTAGATGCCACGTGAAACAGAAATGCAAGGCCGTTTTGTCTAAATTAACTGAGTATAATACTTAAATCATCGGATCTTGAACTACAATGTAAAGGTACGTATAAACTACGACAGTAATTGCAATATTAATGCCTGTACCATTAACAATTGTATGGATGAAGAGATACTCATGTTCATATAGGCACTTCGATGTAGGAAGTACAAACTTATACACTGAATGTGCCGTGTATTGTCGTAAACTAATTCTACCATTACTTATACATCGACTTTGTATATTTCAACTAGCTGTCGCCGATACGACGACTCGATACGGTATTAGAAAAACACTTAATTAGTAGCCTATGTGTTCTTCTAGACTATGTTCTATATGTATGCCAAATTTCAGTGGGATCTATGCAGCCGTTCTGGGCATACCTTCTAAAAATATCCAATCATTCGCTTTTATAATATTAGTAAGACTACAAGCACATTATTACATAGAGCACTACACAGTTAAATTGGTATTTAAAATAGGCCAGTACTTTGGAAACGCCTTAAAAATTTAGTGGTATGAAAAATCTTAAATACAAGAAAATAAGAATAATTATAACAAATTAGTAACAAAGAATTTTACTAGTGGATAATATGAAATACAGATCCGCAGATAAAGCCCACCCGAGTACACCTCTCTCACTCACTTAACCGACGACTAATTAACAAACAAGCTCGATTACGTTGGGCTAACGCTTCATACAACTTATACGGAGTTTTAACAGAACATGTTAATACTCCTAACTTATGTTTTATATTTTGTTTGAGATTAGCCGCAAATGAAACGACGGAGTAAATATTAACTGAACTCGCAGTACTTTAAACGTATCTGTCTGTGTCCATTGGGTTTGTTATACTAGCGTCTGCGACTTCGTAAGCGCACAACAATAAAATTGGCCTAAGTTATTCTCGTTCATACACCACCTTCCAGTAAAAGTACCGTCAAAATCAGTCCAGACGGTCCGGAGATATCTCAAAGAAAAGCAGATTTGCAGACGGACAGAAATACAGAAAAAAAAATGTTTTCCGATATAAGCAAGGCAAAATACATCATGTTCACAATATTTTTCTGTATTACAGGCACTCCAATTTTAAATTGTAAACATTTTAACATAGATAAAACTTCAAAAGTTTAGTTTATAGTCAATAAAAATTACAGCAAAGAGAAACTTACTATTCATCACAGTATGGATTGTTTAAAGTAAAGGCAGTGTGGAATTCCCAGAGTGAATTTCAATAGAAAAATCTCTTTTAATGGCATTTCTTTGTAAGCATACCAAAAAAACGACCTTAAAGGATTATTGAATAATCAAGCAAATATAAGAACCACAAAATACGATTTACTAGAGTTTAACTTTGCTATTTCATTTAAGTAAGTGTAATAATCCAGATAATTTTACTTAAGCTCATTAAAAACCGGAACATGGCAACTAAGAAGTGACTTTCACTTTACTAATCCAAATTTAATTTTATGTTGATTACCATCGTGATGACATTTACATATTAAACGGCTCACCACGCTTTTCACTTAATACTGAATAAATTATTATCATTATAATGTAATCAGTTTGTTAAACAAAGAACAGATGAAAGATTAAAGAGATGCTTCAAATTCTAGTTCTTAAAAGCTCTAAAAACATCACAAAAAAAAACTAATTTGGATAAAGCAAAAGTACGCGCACACAAACGCAGAATGTTGTCGATATTTTTGCAGAAACCGTCATGTAAAACGGAAGATATTATTAATAAAGCTTACAAATATATGTTAACATTTTTATTTATTTACTAGCTGTGCACCGCGACTCCACCATGAATAAAAAAAACATTAATAGCCAGATGTGGTTCTTTCAGACTATGGCAGTCGGTCTGGAGATACCTTCTAACATTCATCCATTTATCCATCCAAACATTCGCATTTATGATATTAGTAAGACATATTTATATAAAACAACTAATCACAATAAATCAAACGCTGAGATTTAAACAAATAACATCGACAAAAAATAAAATCAACACATAATTAATGTAGAATAATCAGTTTCATGTTTTTCCTTTAAATATAATAGGTAAAATCTTGTTTGCGTCGACTACAGTGAATCAAATGTAACCACTGATAGACACTAAATCCATTCGCAACGCAAATTCTATTATGTGATAGCGTACGTTCAATGTTATACTACGTAATACAAACTGACAAATTGATAAACTGAATAAGGATTGATTATGTACTATGCAAACTACAATGACATACAAAACAAACTAAGCAATATTAAATCAAAGTCATCATCATCATGAGCTAACTATTCGTCCCAACCGAGAGGCTCGGTGCTAAGTTGGGGTCACTAGGCCATAGTCAACCAAACTGGTCCAGTTTGGGTTAGTCGACTTCAAACATATATTTAAAATTACATCGCAGATGTGTGCAGGTTGCATCACGATGTGTTCCTTCACCGTAAGAACGTCGGATAAATGTACGTATGTAAATCGAAATTCGAAGAACACATTGGTACATGGCGAGATTCGAACCCAGGTCCTGCAAATTACAAGTCAAGTGCTTTACCCCGAGCCACCAACGCTCTCCCAAGTGCTTAACCCCTGAGCCATCCACGCTTTCGTCAAATCTAAATCTTAAGCTAGAATTATTTCGCTACAAAAATATCTTATTAATGTCGCCCTTTGATAACATTTTAAGTAATCTTAACACAAATTGCTTTACTTGAAATATAAAAGCTTTCATATCATTTAGTAAACAAGTTTTCTCAATTTCTAAGAATAGACATTTTTAACGTTTTCCTCATTTAAGATGAAAATAATCCAATTCGAAAGAAATCTATTTCTGAACTGAGTACTTTTTATAAAATTTGTCTATCCTAAAATAGTTCTGTAATTCAATCATTCCCTTGCCTCATATTTTACATAGCCAAAAAATTTCTAAAATAAAACTAACTTTATGCAATTACTAGCTGTCGCCCTCGACTTCGTCCGCGCGGAATTACAAAAAAAATAATAATTAGAAGCCTATGTGTTCTTTCAGACTATGTTCTATATTTGGGCCAAATTTTAAGCGAGATCCATGCATCTGTTCTGGAGATACCTTCAAACAAACACCTATCCATCCATCCTTTAAGATATTATTAGTTAGAATCCTTTGGCACGAATGGCGCAGATTCGTTTAAAAGTCCAGTGTCAGAATGATTAGTGAGGGGACATAAACGTCGACATTTTATTAAGGCTGGTGTTTCTCCAGTACACCGGCACAGTGTCGGATTTTCTACCTAACAATCCATACAAACATTCGCATTTATAATATTAGTAAGAAAGATTTTAACTAAGTAACTATTCACTAAATATTTGTAATTTGAGACGCTCTTATTTAAATATAATAGCACAATATAGTACCAAGTTATTCAAGTGAACGGAAGTTGTATCACAATCGGGGACAAGACATCTTTAACTCTATATTGATATGAGCACGAGCGGTTCACACTGAATGAACTGTACAGTACTTGGCACATTTCCATGTATATTTTTCATTTCAGAAACACCGCCATACATTTTGATATCTGAATAGCGATAAGGAATCGCTTTGGTTGAGTTCATTCACAGGATATTGACTTCTATGTTGCTAAGTAGAGGTATATTTCGCATTTAATTTTAAACGCTAATTTACACGAAGATTATATTATTCCTTTTATTTAAAACTAGCAATTGCCCGCGACTCATCCGCGCGTAATTTAAAACAACCGTCTAATAAATATTAGGTAGGTTATCAACAGTGAATGTATTTTCCAATCGGTTCAGTAATGAGTGCCTTTTCAATGCAAACAAACAACGAAATCTTTTCCGTTTATAATATCACTAGCAGTCGCCCGCGACTCCGTTCGCGTAGAATAAAAAAAAATATCATAAGTATCTATGTTTTCTTCCAAATTATGTTTTATGTGTATGTCAAAGTTCATCGTGATCCGTCCAACCGTTCTGGAGATACCTTCAACCAAACATCCATCCATCTAAACATTTGCATTTACAACATTAGTGAGAAAGAAATAATATATTATAGACATACTTTCAAAGCGTTTAAGCAACTAAATAATTCTTAACTAATAAACACTCGTAGCTCTTAACGTGAGGAAAAAAATTTGGCGAGTAATCAACTTTTTCTAATTCGTCCGTGCCTCCGAGCTTAATTGCCGCCAAGAGTTTGCGACTTCTTACACTCAATAATCCTTCTTTAGTATTTTTACCGCTTTAAGCTTTAAATAAACATTTTTTTTATTGCCAGTATATTGTACAGTTTTATAAGGGACATTATGTTTTAAAAAATGTCCATTATCAACATTTGACATGTCCAAGTACTTTCTTTTGTCTTCTATTATGCAAGTAATAAAAAGAAATGGCTTTGACTAAAATACCTAAAGCCTAATTTTGAATTCCTTCTCATTCTTCGTTTCTTAAAAAATCGGAGCACCAGAAGCGGAGTTACGCGGTAACACACATAAAAAAAGAACATACAGACGAATTAATAACTTCCTCCTTTTTGAAGTCGGCTAAAAAGAAATAATTGGTACAGATAAAACTTTCAAGTCTGTATTGGTCAAAAGTACATACCCAAAAGCCTATAAATTGATTAAAACAATTCATTAATCACATTGTACACTAGTAATAGTTTACTGTTTTGGTAAGGTAGTGGAAACATCTAGGTTTATTTGATTAATTAGACATTGTATTGCGCTGAGTTAACGAGACAGTCTATATGCGTTAATTACACGGTAATCCTAACATTAACAATGTAATACGATTCCACAAAGCTGGAGAATATCAAGAGACTTATGCAATCAATTACAGACATATTACAATTATCTTCACAATATCAAAGAGTGCAATGAACTCTTACTTTGTAGTGACTTTGTAGACGAGAAAATTAAATGACTAACAATTGCACTCAAGTTTTTTTTTTATAAAAGGTGTTGGCTGTAGGCAAAAGCGCTAGTCGTGATATTATATCGTTAAATTAAGTATGTAATTGTGGACAGAGATTACGCATCTCAATCAGGCAGACAAACCTTTTTTCTTTATTTACGTCCATTAATCTACATGCGTCGTCGTATACCCATAATTCTAATCACCTATGTATACTTTCAAGTTTGCAATGACTTTTTGTGGGACGTTCGTCTTCTTCATCAAAAATTGCATGACGTGCACTTTCATTGTTTGTAGATACCAGCAGTGAAAGCGCACTACAGAATACATATCTGTACTAACGCCGCGTTTAAATTTTCTGGTGCAATGTTAGCAATTGTGGCAATTGATATCACGAGTTTTTTACACCAGGAATTTTAATTGAATGTAAATCAACTAAAAAAGGACTGATTCCAACATTATCAAAAGATTTAAGATATTTATCTCATTGTTCAGTTTACAAAATCTTAGCTTGGGTAAAATTACAATAATTTTACCCAAGCTTAAACAAACTCGCAAACTCTACCACATGCATGTAAGGTCAAAAAACTCTGTACCATAGGTCATTTAGTCTAGCCAAATAATATTAATGCACAGAAACGTAGCGGAGTTTTGTAGTAGCTATATGAGGGTATTTGTTAAAGTTGAAGATCTTAAGTTTATTTCTCAATGCTACGTCAATGATGTAATTATAAAGAGCAATTTAATGGACTAAAAGGTTATCGCCGTCTCTTTTCCTCATGCGATGAATATTAATAAACTCTTTTTATTGCGCCTTTTGAACGTCAATGTACTGCATTGAAATGAATCTCCAGTTGTTATAAACTTCGAAATGAGTTCTTTTTAGTCACGACACTGTTTTTAAATAAAATTGAGACGTAATTAATTCCTGGAACTTGCTTTATCGTTTTTATTTGAGTTTTATTTGATGCTAAATACAATAATTCTAACCTGTCTTTTAGATAAATAACTTATACGTACAAGAAAATGTTACAATATGTTTAAAGTACATAAAAGAGATGGCTCTTTACAAAAATCTAGTTTCTTGCATTATTACAAAATTAACTTACGTTTTAAACAGCCTCCAAAGTCGTTTACATGATTGACTGATCGCATTTACCGTTAACTTATTAGGATAATTGCAAGGTACCCGATTGGAGGTAAGAGGACGGGCCACGTGCGCCGCGGACGAGCTCCAAACCTCTAACTGCGCGGTTGAGATGCGCAGATGCCCTTAACATACCCTCTCTATACTATGTATCAAACTCTTAAACAAAGGACTCGGAATCAATTACAGCCCACGGTCAAACTTTAAACACGATTGTTTTTGTTAAAACGCGCTGGTAAAAACCAATCGACTTCACTTCGCCAACTATGCTTGTACCTCAACACTGCCATATGACGCGGCAAAAGAAGAAAAACGCGCAATATGCGCCAAAAAGAGACGGAGTTACACGGATTAGCAGGCTGCAGGAGAGAGACAGCTTCAGTCATTTTGTAAGCTGATAACCAGAGGCAGTGAACAGAGCGAGGGGAACCATATTCTCGCGCGACTCCGCATGAATGTAATGAATTAAGATTCAATTGTACAAACTAGACTTTATGCGTGCGTATGGAATAGCTTTGATAGAAAGCTTCCAATATCAAACATATTAAATTATAATCACACAAGTAAACATAAAAGTTATATGAAACTAATAAGAATTTCTTATTGGATTATGTATATGAAAAGAAAGTAATAAAAGAATAAGTAAGAATAAGAATACACACTAATAAATTAGAAATTAAACAATATCCAATGTCATGTTACACAATGAACTGTAGAGGAAAACATTTCGTAAGATCAAAGCGGCGACAAGGTCCGAACAACCTTAAATCAAAGCAATAAGACAACACAAAAGAAACTAAAAAGCTTGTTGAATTCGCACTCTAAAACTACATTATCCTTATCGATTCAAGGATACATCTTAATACTGAAATACATGCGCTACAGAATAAAGAACTGGATATGTATAAAACAAAGCAGTGCTGGAATGCGGCCGAAACCGATCTACTCGTATGCGTATGGCATTGGGCCATTACTCGCTAAATAGAGGCACAAATTGAGTGGCGATCTTTACCTATACATCCATGGAAATGCAATCCATCATTGGATCGCCGCTTACTACGGCCGCGGCACGCACACGGGCGCCAGCGCGCACACTAGCGCACGGCACCTCCTCACGCCAAGGGAAAATCTTCACACACGACACAGATAAACATGTCAACTACTAGACATTGTTACCCTAAAGTAGTTTCACGTTATTCACACAAAAACACCATAACGCACTATTGATAACACAAACAACATATATAAACACAGAAACACACAATAAATTTCCAATATCACCCGCGTTCAAGTCACGAACACTACAGTTTCGATAAAAATACGAGTAGATATGGTAGAGTCGATTCGACAACTGTTCTCCCCGCCCTGTTCCAGAGGCGAATGGTGCCGCCATATTGAATCTCACGCTACGAGCGTCCCAAGCTACATCTAGCGGTAAAATCATGTACTAAAGTAAAACCAACAATAAGCTTCTCGTATTTTTACACTTTAAAGTGATTTTTTTCAAAGTATAAATAAATTGAATGTTTTATTAAACTCGAATGTATTTTTTAATATATTTCTTACGCACATTCAAAGTTCACTGAAGTATGTGTGAAGATATTTAAAGGAAAATTTTTGTTAAGTCGTTGTTGTGTGTCTTCCGTTCACTAGAGTGCGCTGTTATATAGATAACAAAAACGTTTCTCAAAGCAGTTGCAAGCGTTATTTACCTATTTATATTATGTACGTTTTTTTGCAGATTGTCTTAAAGCGCGAGCTTTGTTCACGTTTTATTTAATTAACTCGGCATTTCTCTCATTAAATCGTTAAGTCAATAACAAAGCTCAACGAACAATTGTCGTTTTAGGCAGTTTACAAGTTAGATTAAATTGTTACTGTAAATGATCTAATAATTATGAGAAATAACTTTATTTTATTTCTTAATATTTTTGTATTTCATTACTTGCATTTAAATTTTTTTCTATGATCCCCAATATAAAATTACAATTTGAAATATATTTATGGATTTGGAGTTTAAGTTATTATTTTAAGACTGTTTTTCTAAAAGTTACGTGAAATAACTTAAAAAAAACGACCTTGACTTTTATATTCTATTTCTTTATATACCTACTCTATGCTAATACAGTTTTGTTAATACCGTTTTTGTAAACTTGACATAATAATCATGCATTTTTGTTTTTAAGGTAGATAGAAAAGTGTGACATTTATCATATTAATTTTTGTTACTCGTTGTGTTAGTGAATAATTTTGAAGTTAAGCATTTTATGCAATTTAAAACAAAACGTAAATATTTGAAGAAGACTTTCGTGCCATGTTGCTGGTTTATTGATTAAATTGGTAAGTGACTATATTCTATTTTAAATTCGAAAAAAAAATCTTTACTCTTATCCAACACTTCATAAATACATTAACATTCTTATTGATAGACGTAATTTAATCAATTAATTTGAAAGGAATGTTTGTCTTTTAGTTGTTACGAATGAATAAAGGACATTTTTGTTAGCTAGGGCCATCGATGAAGTAAGAAAGGCGGTAACAACGGGAAAAACTAATAATAGATAATGAACAAATATAGATCCTAAGCTATATTAAGAAACTGGTCGTTAACTACCGATATTCAAAATTTTAACACTTATTTCAAGGTCGTAATAGTCGTAAGACGGTATGTTTTGTGTTACAAAAAATTCTTTCAAATTAAGCAACCAAATGTTAATAATCTTTGCTTAACTTTCAATGTTAGTTATTATCCAATTGTCTGTTTGTTTTTTTAATCGTTAAAATAATAAAAGCAACTTTTAGTGCTTTAATAATTTACGTCTAAAGTTTTTACAAAACAAGTTAATGGTTGCAAATAAAACATCGGACAGAGATATTTCTCGCAAGTCAACATTTAAAATGATTGATGAAAGAAAGGTATTATTGTAGAAGCGAGAAATCGTTTAAATGTCTTTTATTTGATTTATAATCTTGTAGAATTAAACTAAGCATATTATTATTATTATTTAACTAGTGCTTACAATATATTCATAAAAATAAATTTATATGATTTCTTAGTTAAGAATTTATTATATATCATACGAATTCAGGCCTTACCTTTTTTATTTTTGTACAGCTTATTTTGCTGTACAAAATGTTTACATAAAAGTATAATTTAAATCTATTTCGTAACCTTAAATAATTAAATTTACAATTTAATTTTAAAGTTAATCTACAATAAAATATTTAACGTTAATCTGTGAAAATTATAATGAAACTTAAGAACATTCTATAAAATATGAAAAAAAACTACATAAATGTTTTTTAATTGCGGTTTGATTTTAATTTATTCGTATTGCAAATTGAATGGAAGTTGGCAGCTGTCCCGAATCGTGAAAGAGAACTGGAGTACTTGAATTGCAACAATATAACATAAAGTGACGTTAAAGTATTAAAAAAAACAGTTTGTTACTTACTTATTGAATTACTATCTGTCGCCCGCGACTCTGCCCGCGCTGCATTGAAAAAAAAAACCTAATAAGTAGCCTATGTTTTCTAACAGACTATGTTCTATAAGTATGCCAAATTTCATTGAGATTTTTTCAACCGGAGATACCTTCAAACACACACCCATCCATACAAACATTTATAATAAACAGGTATATAGGAAGATGGATGTTTGTTAGAAGGTATTTCCAAAGCAAACTACATTTGGCATAGATGTAGAACATAGTCTAGAAGAAGACATAAACTACTAATTAAGTTACTTTTTACGCGCAGACGGAGTCGTGGGTGACAACTAGTATATAATTTTTTCATAGACAATGGTAAGGAAGACAATTTGTTTCGATACTAGTATTTCAACAAAGGAAACCCACAGAAACTGAACGATTAAACTATTCCCTCGATTGTTTTTCGTCGGTTGATGTAATATAGTCTCAGAACGAACGTCAATTATTATTAAAACTTACAAACAATAGGCCTATCACGCTATTGTTTGAGGGAGATTGTTATACCAAACAATATAAATGGCATAAACAAGTACCTTACACAAGCCAAGTAGAAAAAATATTTTTATTTACTAGAACAAGATTTAGGAAGAAACAAATAATCACATATGTCGAAGAGAGCAGATATATTAGTATAAATTATGCACACCGGGTCAAATAAGTTTATCACACTATATTATAGTAAGTTTATACTCAGGTCTTTAATTAGGCAGCAATTTCAATAGAGAGATGTTTAAGCATTATTTTGAAGTTTTATTTCCAATAAAAAAGAATTTAACATACGTCGAATTCAGTTTAGCTTTTGTTTTCCACGCGAACTAAGGCCCATATATATTTTCACAATTTACTCTAGCATTTTGTAAGCGGTTTTAACAAAAAAATGACGACGCATTTGTTTGGAAAAATGGCTGACTAACGTTTCAATTTGTTACACTTTGTAAAACGAGCCGTCAATCAAAAGCCACACGAAGTTATTCCAGCTTAAAATCGTATTTTGTAATTGCTACAGGAGTATGGTATTTTGTCTTTATTAAAAGTAGCTGTCGTCGGCGACAACGTCCGTACGGGACTACAAAAAAAAATAAGTAGCCTATGTGTTTTTCCACATTATTTTCTTCATCTGTGTCAAATTTCATCATGAGAGTAGAGATTACGTAGAGTCGTTTCGGATATACCAACAAACAAACATCCATCCATCCCTCTAAACATTTGCATTTATAATATTAGTAGTACTGATTGTGTTCAAAAATGACTGGTTAGGTATCTCAAATTTAACATTTCTAATTTCAATTTTGACAAAATTGTATTACAAAGTTTTCAATTCTAATAGTAATATGTTCCACATAACCTTATCTATTAGACCGCGAACATCGTGCTTATGTTATAAATATTATCAACACACGATTTGCATGGTGTACGCCGAAGACACGAACTAACGGGCCCCGTATTGGAATAACGCTAACGTTAACAGTTTTGCATGAAAGACTACTGATTGAATTAAAAATAACTATTTTATTTAATAACTTTATGAATATTTCTTCATTAATATGTAAAATAATTATATAGTCTTTTATACATATTCTATGTAAAAAGGCGATGCTTCTTTTAACCTCTTTTCCATAGTTTTTATTTTCATTGAACAGCGGTAAAGAAGGATAATAATATTTTTGTAAAAGTATTTCAGGAAATTAATGACAAAATTACTTACAATAAGCATAAAATATCAACATTAAATTGTAGTTTAGCATACGAATATTATAAATGCGAATGTTTAGATGGATGAATGTTTGTTTGAAGGTATCTTCGGAACAGCTGCATCCATATATCTGAAATTTAGCACAAATGTAGAACATAGTCCGAAAGAACACATAGGCTACTCATTAAGATTTTTTTAATTCCGCGCAGACGGAGTCGCGGGCGACAGCTAGTGTTAATATATCTGTAGAATAGTTTTGTCAAACGATAAGTAATGTATGCCGAGTGAAAAAAACTAGTTAAGCAAAATTAAGGAAACGACTTATAAAGTAAATGCATCAAGTGACTTTCTAATACGGCAGTTATGTAAACACGGAAGGTAACTTACACATATAACGCTGACAAATCCAATATAATTACAGGCCAACATTCACTAATTGTTTATTATTTTAAGCATTTTAAACATTTGCTCATTTAAATAATTGCTTTTAGAGGAAATAGCGACTTAAAATTAATATTTCAATAAAGTAAAAAACAAGTACATATACATTAATTTTACGCTATTTTTCATTTCACATTTGTATTTTAACTAGCTGTCGCCCGCGACCTTGTCCGCGCGTATTAAAAAAAAACTTAATTAGCAGCCTATGTGTTTCTCCGTCTATGCCAAATTTCAGAGAGAACCACACAGCGGCTCTCAAGATATTTTTAAACAAGTAAGATTATTTTTAGATATACTTAATTTTGTTTTGAAATATTATAATTTATTTGAGTCGAAATTATCACGTCCTGGAAGTGAAAACAAGAGAATTGTTTTAAACTTTCCCATTTTAAACTCATATCCTTTTTTGAAAGTAATATTTTGAGTAGCGTATTACGGCGTCCAGTTCTTATTCGCTCGTAAGCTCCGTAAAAGATTAAAAGTGTTTTTAAAAGATTATGGCAAAAGAAAAGGCTTCGACTCTCGCTTTTATTACAGAGTTTAGCTGACACACGTTGTGTAAGGCCGCATAATGAGTCTTGCTCAAATTATAGCACTTTGTTGATCGTGCGCAAGCAATACGTTTTATGATTTAAAACATTCCTTGGACTAGTTTTTTTTATTTACAATAAGGCAAACGAACCAATGTTTCGAAGCTAAGCAGCTTAAATAGTATCATATGCTATTTAGAAAGTATTTTTCTTTTTAATATCTTCAAAAACCTTTTAAAAAAAAAGTTCTCTTTCGTGATATCAGAATTGTTTTTCGAGGTCGAGAGCTATAATTATTAATATAATTATTACTAACAAATTGATTACATTTAAATTAAGATAAGTGGATATTCTCAACGGTGTAAATCTTTAACTTGATTCAAAAATTTAAGAATAAGTGAACATGTATTTTTAATCTGTCAGGTGTTTAATATTGTTAAATATATTTTTAACTTTTAAGAGTTACTGTTGCTTAGAAATTTGAGGTAATATTACAAATTCGATTAGAATAACCTTTTCTTTTAGCTATGTCTTTCAAGACATAAAATATTCCAGACTGTTCTTATTATCCAGTATTCCAGTTCTTGTGAAGGGAAAAATAAAGCAGAGGAGGTTGTGGCGCTGCATTCCAAGCAATGCATACGATGTATCAAAAGATGCTTCGCGATACCCATACCGGACAATCTCGACTCGATTCTTGCCTTTACCATGCCTCAGTTCGAAAGTAGACGTACGAGAGTTCGGACGTATCCTACGTCGTAACGCACCGTCTTCGCGAAAACGGTAGCGATTCAAAATCATTTAACTCAATTATCTTGTTTATTTTGATTAGGAAGTGTTATTGTGTTTTCATTGAATATTTATTGGAAATTGTTCTGGATTTGTGTACACATTTGGAATTAAAATTCATAAAGATTTGGATTGTTTTTAAAGTAAGTAGACGCATGTTTTTATATAGCGACTTATAATTTTACTTATACAAATTATACAATAGTTTAAGTGTATACAATTATTTTACCAATTTTAAATAAATTTAAAAACTTAAAACAATTTCTAATGTTGTAAAGGAAACGCAACATGAATATTGATTGACTCTTATTCAATCGAAACTTTCTGTACGAAATTGAACAAAAACCTCTTTACCATGCATACCGTTAAATATGTAAAATTTACATACGAATGTCCATCTATTTGTTAGTACATCACATCCGCATATAAACACATCGCGTTTTAAACCAACATTATGTATGAAAGCTAGTATCAGTTACTATTTATATTTCAATATTTATTACTATATTCTAGCAATTTTTCATAAATGAAGTCTGCTAACAAAACGGTTTCATTGTACGGGAATATCGTATATTTTTCCGATCGAATTACCAATTAGTGATGTTCCGATCTTTATCGACTATTCCATATCGATACTCTTTATGCCGTGAAGATTTATGTAAATATATCTCGGAGCATTTTCACTCGCATTCCCTGTGTGGATTTGCATGTTTAACAGAATGATTTCTTGCGGCGGCAGTCACTGATCGGCCTACATGTGGTTTGTGTGTGCAAGTGTGGAAATTTAACTGGAAAATTATATATAGAGTTTTATTGTGCCAAGCAAATCGCAACTTGTAGTCAAACGATCTTAATTTATATGGATTTCAAACTGGTTTTAGGTGAGTTTTCTTACTGAAGTATAAATAAACCGGAAACTGTACTATTTTATAAATAGGTAAGGTAAAACAAATAAGATCGTTTTGAAAAACTAAAAGCACGATGAAAATCATTTAACTATATAGTATTTTTTTTATTTCCAAAAAAACAACTAACTACAAATGATAAATGTTAAAAAAATTATAATCAAAATTCTTATATTCAATGGAAATTTAAAAACTAACTTTCCTAATTCCGTGCGGTTCCACAGGATATCTATTTTTAAGAATCACCGGATATGTAAATATGTAATTAAATCACATAACGATGACACCCCGGATGAAGCAGGTCAATGACACGGACTGAAATAATAAACAACGCAGTTTTCCGTTTCAAAAGAGGCGCGTTATGTTTTTTGAAATTAATAAAATAGAATTTAATATTCTCCAAAAAATGAAAGTGTACTAGTGACTTTAACTAAATAAACAACTTATTTGGTACATTTTCACTCCTCAAGCCCCAACAATTGCACCGTCATTACCGTATTTTAATCTAAATATAAATCTTACGCGAATCAAAATAAAGAATCGCGGTTAATAACTCGTCTAATATCCTCTTTTTCTTATTTCTTTATAGTGATGGCGAAATTAAAAATGTTTGCGAAGAATAAAAAAGCCAAAGTAAAACGAAAGTCGTATAAATTCGTTTTTTCTAAAATAACATAAGATAAAGATCTAAACAAAATTAAAACAAAATGTATGTTAACACACACATTAGTAAAGAGCTATGTGTGCGTAAATTAGGTAACCATATATTTAAACTGGCTATACATCAAAAGTATTGTTGTCTCGGTTTTGCACAGAAAGATTGACAGAGACAACACTATTTTTTCTTATAAACGTCTCAGCAAAGAATATCTTAAAAACAGAATTGGCTTTGCTGAGGTTACGTAACGTATTTGGATGCGTTAATTTAAATCGATGTATGCATTTTTCGATTAACATACTTCTGGTATTCCGTAATTTTGTATAATGAAGTTACGTTATAAGTATAGCTTATACGCAAATTGTTATGCTTTTGAAAAAAATGTTTACATCATAAATTAAATAAGATGTTAATAAAGAGACTATTGTCTTATTAACTTTAATTTAATCTTGCTAATATTATAAAATGCGAAATTTAAGATAGATGGATGCTTATTAGAAGATATTTCCAGAAAAGCTCAACGGTTCTCGATAAAATTTGGTATAGATGTGGAACATAGTCTGGAAGAACACATAGTCTACTTATTAACTTTTTTTAATTCCGGGCAGATGAAGTGGCTAGCAAACGCTAATCTTATAAGTTTAATTTTAAATTTAGAATGTTTGAAAACTCTTAAGTAAGTACACACGTAACCTTTCTAATAATAATTAAAAAGTAAGAGCGCACACTTGCACAAAATTATAATATTTCGTTGATAAAAATATTTAAATATAAGAACAATTAATGTTATTAATTAAAGTACGTATACTTTCTATATGTTATGAAGCTGACGAACGCCCGATAGTACTACTGAAAGTAGTTTCCAATTAAGTTATGCGGAACGTACGCGCCAGCGGACTGTACCCGATTTATCAGACTAATTACATACTATATTTAGTAAACGATATTGTTAGATTTAATATCCATTGTTATAGCTTACTTATCATAAAGCAATTCAGAAAATTTTGTTAATTTATTTTCAAAATTTTGTATGTCAAGTCATCATTAATCTTATTATATATAAAATTCTCGTGTCACAATTGTCGTTCCCATACTCCTCCGAAACGGCTTGACCGATTCTCATGAAATTTTGTGAGCGTATTGTGTAGGTCTGAGAATCGGCCAACATCTATTTTTAATCCCGCGCGGACGGAGTCGCGGGCGACAGCTAGTCAATAATATAAGATTGTGTTTTTTTTTAATATGATAATGTTGTGAAGATTAAAGATAAATAATCTGTCAGTCATTATCCCGCCAATGTTAAATAAATCAAAATTATATTGTTTCGTGCTTCAAATAAAATTTGCATGTATCACGTGAGATATGACAATAAAATCGATTCTTGTAATATACATCATAAAAATCGATAAAAGTCAATGTTAAATTTCGTAAGCTTACGTACAAAACATTGGAAAACATTATCGGAAATAAATGCGTACAATTTGCAACCTGAGCTATGAACGGTAATTCAAAACGTGAACATATTATATCCGTACAAATGCTATAATGTCAAGTGGTATTTGACGCCTTTTACAAGCTTATTCTCAACCCATCGTGTCATAAAAGACTTCTATGTCGAATAACCATAGCATTACAAAGCTATTTTCTTGAGAGACATTTTTATGACCACACGGGGAACGGCCTTCTGGATAAGCTGAGTGCTTCGTTTGTTATATAAAATAAAAAGCTAAAAACTATGGATGTTGCTAGTAGTTATAGTGCGAAACGACAGTTTTAATATTAACTAGCTGTCGCCCGCGACTCCGTCCGTACGGAATTAAAAAAAACTTTATAAGTAGCCATGTGTTATTCCAGACTATGTTCTACAAGTGTGTAAAATTTTCTTAAAATCCGTTTAACCGTTCTGGAGATAACTACAAACAAATATCCATCCATCTATCTATCCATCTTAACATTCGCATTTATAATATTCGTACGATGTGATAGTTTAGGTAGATGACTGAATGGATGTTTATTTCGTAATTCCAGAACAGATTTTTTTTACATACCGTATAACATGACCTCGCTTAGTACGATTTAAAAGGACTAAAAATCGAGACCAACGTATTAGCACGAAAGTATTAACTTTAAATTTCAACTCAAAGCTGTCAATATGTTATTGAACATTAACGGTACGACTTTAGGAGATAAATATTCAAACATAAATATGTTAAGTTTTCCTAACCTTTAAAATTCAGTTCAACCAAACCTTTTTTTAGCATCTAACGTTCAAAATATTTGCAGTAAAAACGAAACCAGGGCAATGCGCACACGCACAACAGCGATGATCGGGTGTTTCGTAAGTCCGCTACAATCCTCACCACAGTTAACACACAGAATTACCGAGTCTTACGTAAATACAGACTCCATTTGTTACATGTGCATGCCTATAGTCCGAAAAGAGGTAGGCATAATAATACGGCGTCTTTTTATCCTTTCTTTTTAATAAAAACTAAAAAGGAATGCTAAACAAAGTCCATTCGCTACGAAGTGACTATATAGCAAACATCAAAAATGTATAGAACTGACGCGTAACAATCACGTGACTTAACGAAAGTTATTGTGATCTCTATACATTTTTTAAGTTCCTTATGGAATCGTTTCGGAGCGAATGCTCTTTGTCTAAAAAGTTTTTATTATGATGTCAATTTTTAAAGGAATCACAACGTGTTTTGTTAATGTTTCATCAGTGCGAACTCACAAAAAATACGACATTTACAGTTACCACATACAATAATAATAAAAACAAAGTTAAAGTTGTCAACATAATTTTAAGTATTAAATAAAACGACATACTACGGTTGAAAATTTTTGCAAGCGACTTAACATTGTAGAGAAATATAAAACAGCGTGCTAATCCTGCAACGATGTTATTTGCATGCGAAAATAAGGTGTTTTAACAAGCTTTACGGCTTAGCAAGTTTTTACTTTGGGCTATAATTTTCTCTTTACCATTTAAAAATATACGCAGCAATTGTAGGTAGAGAATCTTAATTGGTTTAAGTAAATTACCTTAATTTTATTTATTCTGTACATTCGATACGCTTTGTTACATTTAAGGGCAATATTCATTACCTCTTTAATTCAATGAATTTTAATGAAGGTCCAATGTGGACTGTTAAAAAATAAAAGAAAGACCTCGCTAATTTGCTGCAAATAAAAACTACTAAAGAAATTATACTTAACTCTTAAGAAGGCATATCTGCAATTGTAAATTGTTTAACAAACAGTATATATATCCAAGTTTCCATATAAACAATTGTTTTATCTAAGCCTTGGTATCGATTGACACTAAAGGAAACGGACGCAAGACAGAGTTGACCCTAATCCACCATAACCAGTGTCTGTGTCATGAACCGGCTCTACTTTGCCGCATTCACGATGCTAATGCCAACATTATGATGAAAAGACTGCTATTGGACCTTGTTATATGTCGATTTTTGTATATATTGATGCATTATATTCATTTTTCTTTTAAGCAATTTAACAAAATAAATTAACCGTATAAAATTACATCACACGTTTTTCGCGTTCTTTTATAAACCTTGCAAGAGAGCGTGATAACGTTAAGAACATCCAGCGTTTAAGTTAAAATGTCTCGCTAAATTAAGTGTTGGCTCCTTGCCTTCCACTTCATTACTCACCTCGGAGTTAATTAACGTAAGCACTTTGTAACCGTGCAAGTTGTCACGAAGACTGGGCTTGTACGAACAAACGTAACGTCTCTTGAGACTTAACATAATTATACTCACAGCATTACATCTAAACTCTACCAAAATATTTACATAAACACTGTAATTTTGTGATTTCAGTTTGTGTCTAAACGTTTTGCAATTTCGCTAAACTTTACTGATTTCTAGTAATTGTTAAAACACAAATATTAAACATATTAGGCGCCGGACATTCAGAATTTTTCGTAAACCGTCCTCCACTCACACAATTTACCGTGGGCTACCGTCCCAAATCTCCGTTTTAAAACATAATAGTTATCTCTGTGTTGTAAAAGATAATAACAGGGATGGCCATTTGTTTTTTTACACAGATGTTAGTGTCAGAAATCCATGAATAATCAGGGTTATCTTGATAAAAAAAAGTTTATAGTAAGATGGCATAATAGAATTTTAATGATAAAAAGATTAGGTCTTGTAATTTCCTCTTTTATAATACAAAAGATCTCAATTATGTCATACGTAGGTTAAAGTTCAAGATCAGTACCACGTGTGAATGAACTGAAAACACTAAGCCGTGCGAAACTGCGATCCAAAGAGATGACTTCAGCGATAATAAAAACAATATCAAGGCCAGGTCTTTTGTTTATGCCGCGGCGAATTTGATGTTTAGAAAGCGGACTATAAAAGTTCCTAAATTAGCATGTCTGTTGACGTCCAAGTTTTATTTTTCCTATCATAAATTAACGGGATAGTTGCAATGGATTTTTGTAGTATATATAAAGTTATGTTGCAAAAGTTTTAATTGTCAATATGTATCAAAATAACTGAACGATTGTAATTATATGTAGTTAGCTAGTAGAACTGCAAAAAGTAAATCATTTAAAAGATGGTAAATCCTTTTTTAAATCATCATTGGTTAAGTATTTTTCACTGTTAGTTTTGGTTTTAACTTCTAAATATGTATAGTTTTTATCCTATCATATTATACCTGCTAAAATTTAGGAAGCCTGAAAGACGTAAGTTCATGTCTAACAAAACATCAAACGGCTCGTTGCAAACGTAATATTATTTAACCAATTGTGAATAGAATAACAAGACTACGAAATACGAACAATGAACCTGCAAAACATTTCCGAGATACACTGTTGCTAGTGAACGAGAAAGCGGAAAAGTTGGCATTTTCTGCGCGTCACAGAATACGACGATTTCTGGACGTGATGCTATTATAATAGGGTGACCATTATACAAGAACTTATGGGATATTCCATGTGTCATAAAAGAACATTTCTTATTAAAAGGAACTGAAGGTACTTAAACATACCTTTAACAGATGCATCGAATGGCTACATACATTATTTTGAAGGCAAATTTTGCAAACACTACGATTTTTTGACTTGTTTTGTTGTTTAGCACTGAAGATATATTCTGTTGCTGTTTTTTATCAAACATAGGAAAATACATCTCAAATATGGTAACTTCAAGTTTATTATGAATATCGTATTCAATATTGTAAAACCACTGCGGTAAAGAACGATCGAGTACACAATAGGATCTAATTACGTGACAACAGAGCGATGGCGATGGCGATCGCAAGTGCTGATGTCAATAGCCTCTCGGGAGCTATCGAGGTAAAGAGAACGTTTGATTGTTTGTGTTGTACACTGACGGAAGAAATAACCAATTGCCAAACAACTGACTGTCCATTGGTTTCTGAGACGGAAATCTCTGTATAAAATATAGCAATATCCTTGTTATCTTAGGCAAAACAGGGATAACAACGTTTTAAATGGAAATTTAGGTCTCAGAAACCCACAGTTATAGTTTCGTAGTTGTCAGTTTCCACCGCTGAAAAAGTCGGATGAAATCGGACCTATGTCTAGACGTATTGTGACTTATTTTGGAGTAGACGAATTTTGACAGCGTTTTAGCGGATTCTTTTATTTCTCTTTTTCTTTACGCAATTCTTAATAGAAATTCGAGGTTTATTCAAAAGAGCATGCACTCAAGAAGTTTAAGGGATCTAAACTATTAATTGCAAAACTAAATTTTTTTGATGATAATTAATTCAAACATTTTCTTGGTAAGTAGTGATATGTAAATAGAAATGACAGGAAGGAGTATTATAAATTATCTAAAACCATTTACAGATACGGAAACAAGAAAGGAAATCCATTTGAAAAACGTCGCTTGAAAACTAATTATTGAATGCACACAAACTCGTAACCGTAGTAGGATCTATGCATTTTATTTTAAACGTTAACACAATACTTATAAGGTTTATTTTACAATTAATTCTGATTAACTGTAACCTTTTCGTACTCCAGACTTGTAAGGCACGCAATAAAAAGCTATATAACAATTTCCATAAGCATGATAATTGCTTGTAAGCAATGTAAAGCTTAATTGTCAATCGTTTAACAACATTCATTTCAATTTATAAAGTAATGGATAGCAAACATAACGACCAAGGTGAAGTGCAAGTAATTACTGACTCATTGATACAGAATTTCGCATAGGTTTATTTTACTGATATTAAATTAGTTACTACTAGCTGTCGCCCACGACTGCGCACGGGCGATCTTGATAAAAACAACTTAATAAGTAGCCTGTGTGGTCTTTTAGACTGTGTTCTACATATGTAAATAATTTTTAAACATCCGTTGATCCATCTAAACTTTCGCATTTATGTGTGTAAGATTACTAAAGTTGTACATAAGTACCAAAAGTGAATCACAACCGTCTAAACACAAATCGTGGTAAAGCATAGAGCCTTAGTGTTTAAATTATTTCAAATAGACCCCTACCTCATAGAATGACAGGTATGTGAGTATATAACTATAGAGGATCACTATATAATAAATACCTGTGCTTTTAAACTAGAAGCAACAACAACCAATAGTGTACTTGACTTGGCAAGGTCTGATAGTTTGTAAATAAAACTACGATTTTAAGAATGGAATATACTACCGACTAGGGCTGCGAACTCCTCGATTTTGACTTGGAGACAATGTATGCTCAGGGTCAAAGTACTTGTTTGACATTAATGTCTTCTAGTAAAAATAAAACTTCATGAAATACAAGTCTAATATACCAAAACAAGTGTCAATCCTTGACAAATGTCTATTAGCTGTCGTATTTTTGTCGTCAGTTCTAGACAACGTTCAGTGGCAGCCCTACGTCTAGCGGGGAACGGCAATACGTGACCGCAATGAATTTAGAGTAGGAACATGCAGCATTTTACGCGCAACAGCGTCGCAGCACATTGAATAGTAAACAGCTTGTCTTAACATAGTCTGTAGATACATTTCCATAGACATTTTATACACGTAAAATGAGTTTTTAATCGTGATTACATTACAATAAAAAAAATTGGTATTTCAATTGTAAAGCCAATGTTATTTTGACAAATCGCTTTTAGAATATGAATAATTAAAATAGTGTTTAGGCGGCTTATAATTAGCTTATTCCTTCAGATGTTAAAGATGCGCTTTATCTACCTACGATTGTTCAAATTAATGTATAAATGAATGTATTGAGTCATCGATTTAAATAGCTTTGCAGTTAAGTCGCACGATCCCAGAATAAATATGAACAACATTAATACAGAGGTGACCTAATACGACCTGTAAAATGCTAATGATACAAAAATCTCATTCCTTTTTGTACCCAACTGGCATAATACGACATTGTTTGATATATTTTTTTTGTACATTGCCATGAAAAAAGGCAAAGGATTTTGGCGTTCGGATTCACACGTTTAATCAAATGAACTTATTGCTTTGGCACTCCTACTCTTCTAGAATTTTGATCATTTAATATTATTATTAACACGTGTTTAATAATGTGACCTGAGTATTGTGGGATCGACGCTGACGTCATTCCGCCACCGTGACCTTGACTCGTCACGCTCCGAAGGTCACAGTTATCGTAATTTTTTGTCGGCCACATTTTTTCAGACTTATTGTGTGGATGATTTCCTTAATCTTGTATTTTGAATGAAAACGGTCAGAAGGGATGAAAGAAACTGCATTTTTGTAGTTGTTTACATCTTCCGTATGCAGTTTCGATCTTTAAAAATACGGATAGATTTAATGTCTTTAAATTGTTTGTGTATTAATTAAGAAATCATTATTTGTATTGAAATGTTGAAATTGGTAGGTTTGCGTAAGTAGACAAATATGGCAAACAATAGGTGATCGACTACTATCGCTAAGTTGGCAACAGAATGACAAATAGTTGACAAACATTGTCCAACAAACCTGTAATAATTATTTCATAGTAATTTTACAATGCTTATTATTAGCATTTTAATGCAAATTATATTAGTCATATGCAGCCCATTTGTTTTGTGATAAACCGTGAGTTTTCATCATCGAAACATACGTACAAAAAGCAATTTTAGGGTTCCGTATACCTATTGCATCACTTTGTTGTCCGTCGGTCTGTCTGTCAAGACCCTTTTTCTCAAAAACGCGTGAAGGTATCTAGCTGGAATTTATATCAAATGTTTAAGTCTGCGGTCGCTAGGTGCTGTGAAAAAATAAAACTTTTAAGCCAACTGAATCAAAAGATGCAACCATTTATTTTTTCCAAGGGCATGAGTACAATATTCGTCATCGGGTTACAAAGAAATTTTAAAAATATGATTAATTCAGTATTTGAATGTTTGTTATCTTGTAAGTATTGTTCTTGAATATAAACTCATGTCTTCGTGTGATAAGTTCTTAGATTTTTGTATTTCTTTTTATCTATATCATTTATTTGAATATGCAAATAAAATTACTTAATCAATTTACTATTTTATGTTTCACACATTTTGTCATGTGACATTCAACAAGATAATATTATGTAAATTTTTTGATTATATCTTTTATCGTTTGGCATAAACATTCAGAATATTTTACGCTATTGAATTTAAGTAATATAAGATAATCACTCTATATGTTATAATATTGTCCATAGAGGCTACAATACGAATGCTTCGTCACGTGTTGAACCTTACAGCGGTTACTTCCCCAATTTATCAAATTCAGATGACCGCTTGCTCGTTCGTCCTTACACTATCGTAGTATAAATTATTTTCGTATTATAAATTAAGCTTGCACCTGTATTCGTTGAAAGTCACGCTACGAATTTGTTAGAATTACGTTGGGATACGGTCCATAAACTTCAATGAACAGCGTTACTGTGCAACTATTACGAAACGAAGATGTGTAAAGATATAGCGTAATGCCGAATTTATTATGTGTTTCGCTAACGATCACAAAATCGTGAAACTATGATTTAGAACACAATTACGTTTAAACGAATGCACCGATCAGTTTCGAACTCTTCGGGCTCCCTTTAGGTTGGCTGGAACTGGTATTATAATATTTCGCGGTCGCGGTTTGTCTCTCGCAAAGCGTTTCTGATTTAGTCTCGAGAAAGTTTTAACAGCTATTTTTGTCTGTACATCTGATAATCGAACATTTTTTTTAAAACAAACGGATAACTGATTTGGATGGTAATTGGAACAGAAATAGTTCTTACACACAAAGTTGCAGGCGATGGCTAGTCATGGAATAAATTTGCAAAGGTGTTGACTTTAAACTTCAAACAAGGTAACCTTGAAATGTCCAGCAATGGAATTCGATCAGTGTTATGTGTCTCTCGTAAATATTAATTATTTTGTATATCTCCATTGTATAAGACGATACGTCAAGTAACATTTTTGTAGACATTGACTTCCCAATTATATACATAGTACGAATTACTTTACTTTGCTTACATTGCTTTACAAAATTTAATTATTTAAAAGCTTTACATTGAAATTAATTAAGCATGATAAAATGAAAATCTAGTTATGTTTCTGTTTTTAATGAATGTGTTATATTTATTGTTTGTATATTTATTTCATCAACCATCACAGTTACAAAATATTCCTAATATTCGCTTTAACAATGGAAATAGACAAACAAATTTTGTTTGTAAACAAAGTGCGTCTGCAACTGCTGACCTACATAGTTCAGTCTGAAACCTTGCGGCTAGCGAATTTCCAAACAGACTAATTTACATTTTAAGCATTGGTAATGCGAACGCAAATTAATAAATAATGTAGGTACAATAATTTAATACAATTGAACTTTGTTATGGGAGAGACCAAGGGACAAGTGGACGAAAGTTTCTCGCTGATGGTAGTCCTCAATAATGACAATGACTCTCGCTTATAGAGGTTTCTCACTTAGGTACGACTGTTAACACCCTCAATGCCAGCAATTTGCATGACAGCAGCAAAGCGAGTTTATTGCATACTTTCGTTCAACAGTAACAATTGTTGCTTTTGTTGATTGTAGTTTCATATTAATTATAAAACAAATCATCATTAATTCATATTATCTAAAAAATAACACCTTTTTGTTATGTAATTTAGTTTATTATTTACGTTATCCATATTAATTTGGCTACTCAATTGATATAAAAACACGGCTAAACACTCACGTATATTCGTCCGGTGGCGGCACCGTCTAGTTTCGAGCCCATCGGGGGCCCTTCATCAGGATGAGTGGTACTGGTATTATCGCGGACGCAGGCCGTCGCAGTGAGTGAGTGTTTCGCCGTGTTTATATGTCAGTTTAGTATAATGTCTCACGAAAGTTTGAATAATTTAATAGTCTACTCAATGTTTAAAAAAATTTGAGACATGTTTTAATAAACAGAAATTTTCTGAAACAATTCTAGATTATTTCATCAAAAAACTTAATCAGCGATATCTAAATTAAACTATTATGCAGTCAATTTGCTGAGCATTTGATTTTCTAAAAAAAACTATCTTAAACGAATGTCTGTATTAAAATCCGTTCAAACGAAGGGTTCTTTGTTCAATACTAACGACTCACATGTTATAAACAATACAATATTCAACAGGTTTTAGTTTCACACTGCAATTATTTGAATGATTTATTACCGTCGGTTTGATTTGAGGCGCAGACTGTGTTGCGAAATATGAACTAATGAGGATGAATTCGCGATGTTCATGCACCGAAAAAAAATTATTGTGGAAACAATGTTACATGCGAATTGGGTAATGCAATCACTAAGGATACATAACAATTAGCATTTAAAGTGTTAACTTAAAAGTATTTACCGTGGGTTTCTGAGACATAAATCTCCATTTAAAACTTAAATTTAACTATTTTTATCTCAGTTTTGTGAAAGATAACGACAGGGATGACGATATTTTATATACATAGATTTTTATATCAGACAGTTCATTGTAAATTTCAGCTTACAAAGAAAGCTACTATGAACAGTTGACAAAAATATTTGTATGAAGGAATTCGTTAGAATTTTACTTTGGTTATAAACAAATTAATCTGTTATTTGTTGAATTAGAATCACTCTGCTGCAACAATAATTAGCTACTATGTTTTTGTTCATTTATTTTGACAATGGGAACTTACTCTAACTTTAATGTTCTCCTGACATTTTCTAGTATGTCACGATACATCCTTACATTACTGATGCTTCGTTTTACCCATTTAGTGGAATTTAGTTGAGCAATAGTACCTATTGCTTTGTTTATTAAAGGCCAATGTAAATATTTTAACACAAGGTTGCTTATTAATTTAATTTAACGTACAAATTATGTGTGTTTCAAAACCCACAGTAGTAGTAATAATTCTTTATGGTCTTGGAATTAACTATTCCTACTACAAACATGACCTAGAAAAGACATTAATTAAAGATGATATACGTCAAAAGCATTTATTAACCAGCGGTACTATTTATTCCATCAATTTGTCAATTTATTTGGGCAATGTTGTCGTTTTGATCATCCTAGCGAGATATTTACCTAATCGTCGACCCTCTGCGGTTGTTAACGCGATCCAATAAATTGTTATGGATCCTCTGGGAAAAAGGGTCCATTCGACATACTGTTATGAATGAATTGCGAAATATTATTAAATGAAATGGATATTATTTTTTATTACCCTTATTATCTTCAATTGCTTATAAAGCAATTGTTGTGGATTGTTTTTCTTGCATTTCAAACGTGTCATTGTAGAGAATTCATATTATCGTTAATAAGATCTTACTTGATAATTAATATCGTTTATCTATTTTTAGTCACGTTTGATAATTTAATAGACAAAAATACTATAAATACGATTTTTAATGAAACTTACATTTTTCGATATAAATAAATTCAACTAAGAAGAATTGTAGTTACTTTTTACGATAAACACGATACTATTACATTAATTTACTTTTAATCACTTATCGGCCGCAAACCGTTAGTTCTAATCAATCTAATAACTACGTTAAGACATACGAAACCCGTACATAATTAATTACAATTTTTTTTTAAATATGACATGTACTACCGTAGTGTTGGCTTAAATATAAATTATTATAAAAATAGCAGTACGCCCGACTCCGTCCGCGCTCAATAAAAAAAATTTAATAACTAGCCTATATGTTCTTCCAGACTATGTTCTACATCTATTCCAAATTTCATAAAGATCTGTTCAGTCGTTCCAGAGATACCTACAAAAAACATCCATCCACCCATCCATCCGTCCATTCATCTATCATAACTTTCGCATTTATAATAAGAAGTAGGATGGAAGATCCTGGATAAGTTGGGAAAAACATTACAAGCATGTTCTCTTTAGAGTTTGACAACTATTTATAGTTGAAATTACTAAGTTTTGCTATAAATAATATAAAGCGTACACAAATGGCATTGCATGTTGAATCAAGGTGCAATCATAATTATTGCGAGACACCGAAATTATAATGCGAAGGGTGTTCTGTGTGGCAACTGACAACACACGGCATAGCAACCGACCTTGTCTCTATACGTAATTACAAGACACGCACTCCCACGATATTATAAAAGCAGTTATGCTGTTCATAAATTCAGAATAGAGACGCTGTGACATCTTTACATCTTCGTTTACCTTTCTGCCATATTACCCAAGGGGAGTTGACACAGTTTGCAGTACTATTTCATACATCTTTTTTGCCGTAATATCTGAATTCCCTCCCTCCTTACGAAAATACTTTTTCACGCTATATATCTATACTTTTTCAGTCTTCTATATAAGTTTTGTTATTCACCGGACCATATCAGTATGTTGGACTATAAGGATTTATTTAGAGAGATGATAGATTTAAAAGAAAAGCAGTTATAAAGCTTCGCGAATATATAACGGCAAAGTTAATAATAAAAATTGCCGTTAATCCTATGACAGGTACATTTTTTATAAGTCAAAGTCGGTCCCACATATAGGCAGTTAAGGTTTTTGTGTTTCTCTAAGCGGTTATTCCTCTCTCACCTAAAATGGCAGCTAACGGATCGACCGGTAAACATGCGAACTGAGAACCATTAAAGTATTTACAGACATAATTTAGTTTCGATTTCACCGCGATTTCCTAAATTGAAATGCTAAAAACGTCAGTGAAATCTACCTAAGCAATTGATTTAAAATAAAAATAAACGTTCTTTAATTTGGAATTCCTTTTACGATAATATTAAAAAGTTAAACGGACAACATACCCAGATCTTTGGTTTCTTTTATGTATACTTAACGTAATCTTCCGTTAACCAAAATTAACGCAAAACCCTTCAAAAACATTGATGTTTCAGCAGTTTTTTTTTTCTTAATTATAGGTACTTTTATTACTCTACCTAGTAAGTGTCGTTTAGCAAACTTTAAGTACGTTTTCATAACAAATTACGTTCGCTTATCATACGGTCAAATACAACGCGGACAGCACTTTCACGGTGACAAAAATTGAACTTTCTAAATATTGTGAAGCTAAGCACGAACACGGCAGCCGTGTTAACTTAAGTGACGTCACCGAAACCAATACGGTTTACTTAACTCCTTAAGAATTTATTTTAAAAATCTTTATAGACTTTCTTGACGGTTATTAATCTACAAGAAATCTGTTTAAAAAAAGTTTTTGAGTTGTTCAAACACAGATTCAAAATAAAATGAAGATGAGGGCTGTAAGAAAATATATATTGCAAGAGTATTATTTTAAATTTCTTAACTTACTTGTTAACATGTCTGCATTTTCTAGATAAAATACCAGTTAACACATTCTAGATAAAATCTAGTTCTAATTATGAATTATTATTAGCACCTTAAAAAGGTATCCTCAATATAAAATGCCATTCCAGCAAATTTAATCACCTAAAGTATTTAACTATGTAAGTTTAGTCAAGTGGCATTTATATAATGTACTTGATTGGGTACTTTTAAACTTGTTTTTATACAAATCTTGTTATATAAGAAACACATTTAAGGGTAATCACTTTTATTAATATGTCACACCATTAGGGAAATCATAATTACTCATATATAAGTCTTTTTAAATATATTCGCCGCTCAAGGTCATCCGCGCAGTGTGCACTGCCCTCCCCCGCATACCGCTACACCTTAAATTGTGTTCTTCTCGACTCGCGCGAATTTAAGAGCCGCCAAAATATCTGAATACATTTATACTTACGTTTTGGAATTTATTTGTAATATATAAATAAAGCAAAAAATGTTATCGTTTTGTAGTTGTTAAATGAAGTAAAGTTTAATAATTATTTATTTATTCGACATTTCTCGCTAAGAAATTCGATATTACTTATCTGTTATGACTTAAACAAAGAGAGATAGATGTTAATAGTTCTGTAATGTATACATATTTAGTTACTACTACCGTATAGCAAATAGCTTAGTAACACTAGTAAATAACAAATCATTGTTCCTTATGTATATGTATAGGTTAGTTTACATTTACACCAAGTTGTAATGTATGTCAGACGTTGGAATGTATGGGAGTGGCTGAAGGCAGGCGAGATCGAACAGACGGTGCCTTGTTAATATAACTTTTTTACTCATGTTTAAAATGAGTTATGTTAAACCGTCACGTAGTCATTGGTTGGGCAGTCAGCGTGTCGCTTAGTGTTTATTATTATAAATCTAGATTTTAAGAGAAACCAAGTCACTATTAAACAACATTTTATACGTTAATGAATTTCGTATTCTATGCGTAAATTCCTTACATATTAGAAAATCAATTTTTAATTGCATAATGATTTAAAAGAGCGGAGATAGAAAAATTCTTTCGCTTCGAAGCGATTCCATACTTCGAGCTATAAAAATGTATGGTACTGACACATGATAATCACGTGACTTATCGAAAGTTAATGTCAGTTCTATAATTTTTTTTAATTCGTCATGGAACCGCTTCGGAGCGAATACACTTTGTCTAACCCGACTGAAATATACATTACATAAATTAACAATTATTTTTGTTTAATCTGAACTGACCCTTATGGGAATGTTTCTTCGTTGTGACATATCAAGTCTCCATAACGTAAGTAATGATTACACGGTGTTTGAGCGTATGAAAGCGTGGTGGGTCAATACACCGTGAATTGTTTTCTAAACAAGAATTCTAACGATTTATTTTATATCTACAAATAGAATAAAGCAAGAATAACTGTAGTTAAGCTTAAAATAACACAAATGATGATGTAAATATATTTTATGTTCTTTTACTTAAAAAAAACATACTTTACATACTTTTCCATTTTGTTTTACCTTACGATATTGTCATCCTTTTCATTGTCTTTGTAAAGATAGAAATGACAATATGTTTTTCTACAATGTCTCGTCAGTGGAAACTCACGTTGCTACATAATTCGGGCCTCTTAACATACAATAGGTATTTGAACTGATAATAAGTGAATTATGTAGCTCAGTACGACTGGTTTCCTTCCATTCTTCGCCACACCCATTACTGAGGACGATTACCTCAAGGTCAATGTTCTTACGAACCCCAGAGGACGGATAACTTAGCATTATTTAGTTACTAGCTATTGCCAGCGACTTCGTCGGCGAGGTATTAAAAAACTAATTATTAGTCTATGACTGCTTCCAACCAATGTTCTACATCTATGCAAAATCTCAGCGAGATCCATACCATCCAGATGGATGGATGAATAGATATTCATCCATCCAAATATTTGCATTTATAATATTAATAACAGTAAGAAGTAAGTTAACATTATTGAACACCCTGTAAAATTAAAGTTTGAGTTGTTTAAATGATAGAAAAGAAGCATTGTGAGTTTACATTGCAAAAATAACCATATAAAAACATGTTTTACTTAGTACTTCTTAAGGTAAGTGTTTAAACTACAGTTTTTATGATATAAAACATGTTGCAATTTTACACTTTGTCGAAACAATTCATAAATGCAAATATTACAAAAGTCCACATTAAGTGATGTCTCTCCCATGACTAAGACGCCATGACACATGTATAATTATTGTCATAAACACAAGCTATTATACTAAGGAACGATTACATACGATTCTTTGTATAAAAAGATGAAGCATTTACAAAATATTCAATGGTTATTCTTCTATGCGTAAGAGTTATGTAAGATCTAGAACTGTCAACAATATGTACTTCAATTTAGAGATCTCTTAAGTCTTATCTAAACATTTTATAGACTGTAATTTTTTTTATAAAAAAATATTCAATGGTTTGTATGTCCTAAGCCCTATCTATTTGCGTCTCTGTAATTTTATTTCTATTATATTTAATCTTAGTTTCCATAAATATCAAGAATTTAAAATTAAAGATGTCCTTCAGTAATTTAATACCGTTTTTAAATTCCAATTTAATAAGTGAGTTTTGGTAAAATTGTTCAAAGTAGTAAATATAACGGGTCAAGCAATATAGACACATATTCTAAGACCAATAGATAATATATTCGTGTGGCCATTAGAAGTATAGTCCTTAACTTTCGCGACTTTCACCGGTGCAACTTTCGTCATCTATTTTTCAAATAGACAATAGATTATGAAACATATTCGACTAATGGCGTATTGTTGTATTTATTATTCGATAGTTTAATGTATATTTGATACTAGCTGTAGCCCGCTAGTCCGTCCGCGCCGAATAAAAAAAAACATAATTATTAGCCTATGTTTTCTAGAGTATGTTCTAAATGTATATAAATCTCATCGAGATCCGTCAGGCTGTTTTAGATATATCTTCAAACAAACATCCATTTATGCATCTAAACATTCGCATTTATAATATTAATAAGATATAGGTTGCAGAAAGGACTTTTATCAGCACAATTAAAATAGGAATCTATTTATTTTATAGTTCTTTTAATTAATTTTATGAAGTCAACCAACCCGCACGGGGTAAGTGAACTATGGCCCAACCCCAAACTCAGGGTGGGCTCCGAACACGTCGGGGACGTATAGTAGGCTAATGACGAAGATTTCTTTTATTTATAATATTTTTATGACTCAATTCTTGCTTATACACGTTACAAGTATTTTATTAAACAAATACAATTACCATGCATTTACTAACAGACGAGTGAATGGCAATTTAGAAAGAGGCGCAATTAACTGGTAGTTATGGCCATTTAACACGAAACAAAGATAAAATGTTCTGGCGTTGCATGACACTTAAAAATATTTGAAGAAGATAAACCACAAACTATAATTAACTAAGGTACCAATTAACGCTGTTTTTTAAATACTACGTTTGAATAATAGACTGACGCTTCAAGTGAAAGTAACTTTTGTGTCATTTTATTTACTATAACTAAAAAGAAACGATTTAATTGTTGAAATCGGATTTCAACAATTAAATATAGATACATAATTTTAACGATTTAAAGTGTTAATCTTAATATAAATGCGAATGCTTAGATGAATTGACGGATGGGTGTTTGTTTGAAGGTATCCCTGAAACGGCTGAACGGATCTCGATGAAATTTGTCATACATATATAACAGTCTGGAAGAACACATAGGCTACTTATTAGTTTTTTAATGCCGCGCGGAGTCGCAGGCGACAACTAGTTAAAAATTAAGTGCATTCTACTAGACAATATTAGGTAACATAGTCAAATCAACTATCTACCAATGTCGCAAACATAGAGTGTCATTCCTACTTCTTCACAATATTACAAAAAGGCATTGTTGTCCCTTCTGTCCTTGAAAAAGTTGGGATAGTAATTTGATTTTTGCTTGTTTTTGCAGTTGAATCTTACGGTTATTTCTTGAATCATTGCCTTTTATTCTTTATTTAAAAATAAGTTGAAATAGATTACAATGACGTCTAAACTATACACTGTTAAATGAATGAAAAATTTTCAAAGCCAATATATTTATCGTCAAACTTGTAGTAAGTAAATCTTGTTAGTAACAACAAGTACAGTTAAAGTTAACTTTACACATCCATGAGTGAACTGCAATTTAAAGTTCTAAGAACTGTTTGTGTTGGCGTGTAGCCGACAGGGGGCGCTACAAACTCTATTGTATACAAATATCAACAAACTGTCTTATATAAACTTTGTTTCAAAGAAAATTGCATCCGATCCTTATACGTATTAGGACGGACATTTGTATTTGTTAAATTTGTAAGTACTTCTTAATATTAGAGTATCTTACACCATCATCAGCTCACTATACGTCCCCACTGACACTGTAGACCATAGTCAACCACGCTGGCCCAGTGCTGGTTGGTTGATTTCACAGATATCTTTGAAGTTCTTCGTGTGCAGGTTGCATCACGATGTTTTCCCTCACAGTACGAACGTCAGAAATTTACATATGTAAATGAAAAAACACATTCGTTCATGGCGGGATTCAAACCTGCAGATTGCAAGCCAAGTGCTTAACACCTGAGCCACCGACCGTCTTTTGTTTCCAAAAGTAAAATAATTAAGAATTTATTGAATCAATAGCTGGAAAATGTCCAAATCTACCAAAAGAACAAAATAGATTTTGCAAGAAAGTAAAATCCATTATTTATTGTTTGATTTTTTTATTCAAAGTTAACCTATTGCATAAACCTTTGCCATCTGCTCCCGAAACACAAAAACTGAGATTCATTGTGAAATATACAAAAATGTTGAAACGTTTGAATAACAACAGATGAAATTGTCGTAAATTATAGCCGGTGGTGACAGATGCTATGTTGGCATAGAAATAACATCCAAGTTATTATGTATCTGATGTTAAAAGCTTCTATTTTGTAACGTGTAATATATGACAAAAGCGTGTATTTCTCAAATTATTTCTGTGCATAGAGAACTGCATCAACTAATTTGTGGATTCCAGACATTGTTAATGTACTTTAATTCCCGAAATATTTTGGCAAATTAATAGTTCTTTGAATATAGCATAAATTATAAAGGAAATCTCTCTTGTTTTTACATTGTTAAGTTACTTTTAACACATCTTTATTAAATAGCTCTCATTCAACTTACTCAGATTTTTAAAATTAAAATGTCTTTGTGAAGGTACATAGTTCACTACGACTTCAAAATAAAAGCATTGTTCTCTTCACTTAATGTTTATTATAGAATTATGATGATAACTTAACAAAACATATATACAACACACTACGATTTAACAAATATAATTAGTTAGGACAACACACTATTCTCTGTTCATTGTTACTCACTCGTTTTTACACACTGAAAAAATAACAAACACACTCGATAAAATAGAGAAATAAAATATCACGGCGCCACTATGTGCCAGTAACTTTGTACTTTTTTAGTGGCGCCCTCTGACGTAATATAATCGAATTCCGCTTAGACATCCCGCCCACCAAAGGACGTAGTCCTTTTAAACTCTATACAAACTCAAAATCTCTTACACCGAATACTAAACACTGCTACCGCCCACCATGGCACTCTATGCTTAAGTAACAATAACACATTAAAATTATTAAATACAAAGCTCGACTCTATATAAGAAGAAATATGAATGATAAGATAGCACTAAACTCTATACAATAAGAAAGATGAATGGTAAAACTCTAGACTCTATACAAAAAGAAATAATTGAAAGAAAATTAAAACACACGTACACACACAATGAAATTAAGAATTTACACTACTCCGTATCTGGATTAACACTCAGGTAGGACAAGGATGGTGATTTAAGAAAGGATTTGATTTGCCTCAAGATGATCATTTGCTCCTCAAAGGTAAGTGTAGAATCTCCTACTCTCACTCTTTTCAGATGCACTATTGTTGTGCGAACATCAGCTTCTCTAAATACTCCTCCGAAGTTCGGTTCGTGCGGAGGATGGTACCTCCATGCTGTTTCCTCGTCTGCTAGAAGATGCTGAAGTTCGTCAGGTAATTTAGATTTAGCTCGGTCAGACATTTCTCCTAGTTCTCTAGTCGCATTGGGAACAGCGTTCTGATCTGAAGACTCGTGTCTCCACTGCTCTCGTTCCAACTTGGTAAGTATCTCAGATGTGCTATTGCGTAACCATCTCGGTATGTATATCTTCTCTAGTTTAAGTAGGTCCTCTTTGAATTGCCGCCACTCGTGTAATAGTTGTGGGGTGATCTTTTCATCCCATGATAATTTTATTCCCCACAGGTTTTGTTTAAAACTCCTCGCTCTGACGTCAATTGATACTGTGTACCTCATTGGGCTGTAAGGACGCGCTATTTCAGACAGCTTTGTTCTTTTAGTTATATCTTCTCGATTCTCTTTAACTTTAGTTAATTGAAAGTGATGCGGAAATTCATCGTTTGTTTTGTTCCAGGTAATATCTAATATCTTGATGTTATTATTAAAGTTGAAATGTAATAACTGATTTTCTCTTCGATTCTCTTTGCAGATTTGTTTCACTTCGCTGTTGCTCCACCATTTTCGAAGTTCAAAACTACCTGCTCTCATTAAAGTATTCATTTGATGATAGTTGTCTATAGTATGCTCTGTGGTTTTACATCCGGTAAGTAAATGATTCATATAATAATCTTGCAGTGTAATTTGCGCTGTTAGGGGATAACCTGGTTGATCATATTTTGATAGTTGTTGCAGACACTTCACAGCTACGTAAGGTGCACAAGATGTTCCAAAGGTAAGTCTCAGTAGTTGGTAATGTTGAACATGTCCTTCTAGATTTGATCTCCACAGTATCCTTTGGAAATCTGTGGCTTGCTCGTTGACAACTTGACGATACATATTAAATAACTCTGCAACTGTACAAATTCTATGATATCTCCATCTCACTAGAATATTACGTAGATCACTCTGTAATGTAGGTCCGACGAGAATATTGTCATTTAAAGACACGTCGTTCACTCCTTTGCTCGATGCGTCGAACTCCACTCTTACTCGTGTAGTCTGTTTTACCTCTCTTATCACTCCTTGGTATGGCAGATAAACGTCGTAAGCATCTCGTAAGTCTCCCTCCTCGGTTGTTTCTTCGTAAATTTCTTTGCATTGCATTTTCTCTCTCGACTTTCTCCTTTTGATAGTTTCAGGTTCTCTTTCTATCTCCCAATGTTGTTTTAAAAGCTCTTCTTCCTTCACATGTATATGCATGCTCATAATATTGCCATTTTCTTGTACTAACTCATTTTTAATTTTTCCAGATAATATCCAGCCCAATTGCGTATTTTGTGCAACTGGTCCAGATGACTTCGAATGTTTCAGAAGACCATCTAGTAGAATTTCTCCGTAGACTTCAGCACCCAGAATAATATCAATCCGTCCAGGTGTACTGTAGGTAGGGTCAGCCAAAGGTATGTTGGTGATCTCTGGCCAATCATGTATAGATGAGTCTCTGGATGGTATAAACGAAGTTAATCTCTTCAACACGAATGCATTGACTTGGATGGAAAACTCAGGATTGTGTAAAGATATGATCTCAAAAGAAGCTATACTCTTTGTTTGTGTTTGACCTTCTCCGACTCCTGATATAAGACTGTTCACTGAAACTCGCTTTAACTTCAGGACTTGTGCTGTGGCTTCTGTTATGAATGATGCTTCAGATCCTTGGTCAATCAAAGCTCGAACGATTTGTGAATGACCCGTAGGTGATTTGATTTTGACCATAGCTGTGGCCAGTAATACTCTACTCAGTTGACTCTCATTGGTAAAATGTGCTACAATTTTTCTCTCAGGTTGTTGGCTTCGCTCTTGAACTTCAGGGGATGTATTCTCATGATTTGAATATACCTCTGCAGTTGATCTCTCTTCACGGTTAGATGTTCTCTCATAATGCAGTAGTGTATGATGTCGTCGAGCACAACGACGACAGCTCGTACTTGAATAGCAACTCCTCACGTTATGATTAGGTGATAAGCAATTGAAGCACAAATGATTTGATTGCACATACTCAGTTCTCTTCTCTGGGGTTTGTGCTGCAAATTGCTTACACTGATATAATAAGTGTTGTCCTGAACACATTACACATGTGTACTCTCTCTTCTCCTCTTCCACTGATGAATGAAATGATCTCTGTTTTGTAGTTTGTCTCGTAGTGTTGTTGTATTGTGTTGTGTTAGCTGCTCTACAGTTGTAATGATTTGATGACTCCAACATCTCCAATGTTCTAAATCTCGTCTCGATAAATCTCTTCAGCTCCTCCCAGGTAGGTAAAGAATCTGCTTCACCGTCTGAATGTACTCGGCTCACCTCTAACTCCCATAGCTTTCTTGTCTCTGCATCTACTCTTGTGACTACTAAATAAATTATGATAGCGTCCCATGCACTCGTATCTATTTCCAAATTTTGTAATGATTTTAAACTGGATGATGTTGTATCTAAAAGTTGTTTTAAAGCAGCGGGCGACTCACTCGTTACATTCTTTTGAGAAAATAAACGTTTCATAACTTCATTAGTATTAAAGCGCTTATTGTTGTATCGTCGAACTAGCTGGCTCCACGCCTCGTTGTAATTTACATCGGTTGTTGATAGATTTTTAAGTAGGATTTCAGCTTCTCCAGATAAGCAGCTCTTCAGATAATGTAGTTTTTGAGCAGCGGTTAGTGTAGCATTTGTATGAATTAACGACACAAACATATCATAGAAAGTTTGCCAATTTTCGTATCCACAAGAAAATTTTGGCAAATGAATTGTTGGTAATCTCACGTCACTAGATGTCGCCACAATACTAGGTTGGTTATTAGCTGCGCTCACACACGAAGTCGGCTGGTATAACTGTAGATCATCTTTTAGTTTGATTTTGTAGGTCTCGTAAATATCCTCAAACTCTGAATACATATCTTCGGCAAAATAGCTAAGTTTCGATTTCTCAGATTTATCTACAGCGGCAACAATCTCGTTATGAATACTCAAGAATGACTCCCACAGTTTATTTAACGCCTCTATTTTCGTTTCAATATAGTTCACAGTAAGCCGATCTTTAGGCGATTTTTTGTAATTAATCTGCGCTTTACTAACCCGCTCAAATAACTCCTCTTGACGTCGCAGACATACTTTTAATGCTTCAGACATTTTTAAATGTTCAATGTTCTCGTAACACAATCACAATATTAATATATTCACTATAGTTCAATTATTCTTCTCCCGGGTTTCGGCACCAAACTTTTGTTCAAAATAAAAGCATTGTTCTCTTCACTTAATGTTTATTATAGAATTATGATGATAACTTAACAAAACATATATACAACACACTACGATTTAACAAATATAATTAGTTAGGACAACACACTATTCTCTGTTCATTGTTACTCACTCGTTTTTACACACTGAAAAAATAACAAACACACTCGATAAAATAGAGAAATAAAATATCACGGCGCCACTATGTGCCAGTAACTTTGTACTTTTTTAGTGGCGCCCTCTGACGTAATATAATCGAATTCCGCTTAGACAACCCTACGACAAATACTAATGAGTCTCGACATTTTAAAAAATCAATATACTGGTTTTCTTTTAATAAATGAAGAAAAAATAAAGATGTTTATAAAAACAAAAGAACAATATTATAATATTTCAAAAAAGCAATTTCATTGGCTTATAGGTTATCTATCCCAAATTAAGTTACCTGATCAGATAAGAGTTGAAAGTTAGGTAGATGTATACGTTTTTATATAATATATCTAACAAACTCACTATAAAGTTGCTCAACTTAAAGTTAAGGAGTGGTAGAAATTGAATACGTAATTACAGCGAAATGTCGCACGGTTGAAAAGATTTCGATACATGCGCGATAGCCACCGTCGCGTCGCAAATGCGTGCCGGGAACCGCGCACACTGAATATTAATAACTGACAAGTGGCTGTCACGTATGCCCTAAGTTACAAGAGCTATTCAAAATTGCTTAGAAATTAATTTCTAACTTTTCACGCATCTGCTTTTGCGGGTGTCCATAGGCAACGGTCGCATAGTTATTTCAGCGATTTCAAGTGGCCGCTGTCTCGTTTCCTACCTTACGATATAAAAAACACACATAATTGATCCTATCGATTGCGCGGTATTTTTTTTATTTAACTATAATTATAAAATCTTTTAAACAGTAACAGCAATGAATTGGACGCCTGTACAACCTATTTATATAAATGAACGGATATTGTTAAACTATTATTATGCTACTCGCGACTGAATAAGTGAGTTTTGTTGTTACAGGAAATGTAAAACTTGTAACAGAAACGTTAAAAGTAAAAGTAAATATCTGCAATTTGTATTTGAACGAAAAGTGTAAAAAACGTAACACTAAGCTTCTTATTGTAAAATGAGAAGATTCATATTGTTCATCCTCTCCTTCATCGAGTCCTTCTTACTCCATTTCCATTAATTCCTTATTAGTAAAAGACCGAATATGAAAGACTACTAGATTTTGCCAGGCAACATACGCTTTCATATGAAATGCAGAAGTACTTGACGCCAGACTTCGGTTTGGTCGTAGCATTATGCAGGTCTATTTATTACTGATCTTTCTTCGGACTCTTCCAATGTTGATATCAAGGTAAACATTCGCTCTTAACTTACACTATAGGCATAGAATTGGCAGCATTAATCTTGGGCAACGGTAATTTGTCTCAAAGGAAACGGTCCGCAACGCTCGGCCGACGTCTGCAATAATTACACACTCCTCTAACACGGATTGGATATACTGGTACTCCATACATTAACTAACCGTTTAATACATTAGTCGCCGATGTTTAACAGACTTTCCTTGAACAGAGCGACAAATATAATTAACTGGGCTTATAGGTACACTTCCATTGGCCTGCGCCGGACGCACCGCACGCACCGCACGCACGAATTCAACAGATTTGCTTTGTCATCGATACGGGCGGTACGGATGATGGACGCAGCGTTATGTAAAATCATACAAAGTTAACTAAAATCCGTTGCGAGCCGTACGTGTGCGTCCGGTCCGGCACGGGTCAACGGACGCGTAGCTTAAAGCTTACAGAACATAGGTCTGAATAAAATAGAAATATTTTTCTATTTTATTCAGACCAAATAAATTGGTATATTTTTCTTTGAGATCAGGATTATTTCGCTGTCCAGTAGTTTTTAATACGACTGTAAACGTTTTTATAAACTCTACGCTGGAGTATTTGCAACATCAAAATTCTAAACGCAAATAATGTATTACAAAGATTTATCTATACCACTATTGATTCCATTTAAGCTGTTTGACACAAACAAAATCAATATATCAATTCCTTTCAATAACTTTCGAATGAATAAAGGTACGGAATTGATTCATTGCAAATATATTCGATCATTTATTTATCCGGGCGACATATTTCTTGGCGCTGTAGGAATTTCTAAAATATTACCAAACGTAATCATAAATTATTATCCCATTGAATTGTGACATGGATATGATTTATTTATCCAATGTGTCTTTTACGTGTTTCTGTTAAAACGAATGGACTAAGACTAAACTAGCTGTCGCCCGCGACTCTGTCCGCGCGGGTTTAAAAATAGATGTTGGCCGATTCTCAGACCTACTCAATATGCTCACAAAATTTCATGACAATCGGTCAAGCCGTTTCGGAGGAGTATGGGAACGAAAATTGTGACACGAGACTTTTATATATAAGATGATCATAAATAAAAGCTAATTGAAATTCAATTTGATCTGTCTTTTAATAATTACGGGAATAATTTATCTGCGAGCATGATGAAACAAATGATCCGTTATAATTTAAGTATCAGGATAATATAATAATAAAAATCCTTTGTACAATAATTTAGTCAGCAAATGTCAGCTTTTAAAAGCTTTTATTTAAAAGTTCAAGTTAGTTTCAACGAGTACATTCAACAAAAGCTTAATAAGTAGCCTATGTGTTCTTCCAGGCTATGTTCTACATCTATGCCAAATTTCAACAAGATCCATACAGCCGTTCTATAGCTACCTCTAAATAAACATCCATCATCTATCTAAACATTCGCAGTTATCTTACTAATATTACAAATGCTAATATAGTCTGGAAGAACACAGTCTACTAATTCTTGTTTTTTACTTCGCGCGGACAGACACGCGGGCAAAGCTAGTAGTGTTAATAAAACTAAACTGTAAACACATCTAGGTGATATCTGCAATAGTAACTTGTAATTAACAAACAGTATACTTTAGAAATACAAAGACAGGATTGCTTGAAATTGCAGTACTAATTTTAACACCTTAACTTCCTTTTGTTGCATTTTATGGTTGCATAGCTTACACTGTCACTTGCAGTGTGTCATTTCCAAGAATGGTGGCAAATCGTTGTCTCATAGCTCGCCGGTCAGTATCAACTTTCACACAACGTGTTTTGTAACTGATTTGCTCGCAGCATGTTAGAAATTGAATATTCCAACATAATTTCCATTTCTTATAGTCGTATTGATATAATCGGCTTGTTTGGACAACTTAAATGTCAAGAGAATTGCATAATAAGTATGGATATAGAAATGTAATATATTACAGCGAGTTTCTCCAGCCGAAACACCTGTCCAAAAAGTTTTCGTAGTTATTTTTATTAGTAAATTTTTTTTTCAAGGAATATAAGAGGAATGGTATACAATATACGATTACGTTAAATTGGTACTCATAGTTGTAAAATTAAAAGTTATATTTTCTAGGTTAAGTTGTCTAGACTTAACATTTTAAACTTCTAGCACTTTGTGAGTGAGCGCGAGTAAAATGATAGGAATTCGTACATGAAATAAGTCGTGGAATATTATTACAAGTGAATGCTTTGGATATACGACACGCGCCGCGGTCGACGACCCCGTCTCGATCAAAATAAACATCGATATCACAGGATAGATCTCGTAATACTTGCGTTAGTTTGCAGTTTTACTTGTTTACTATGCAGTTACAAAGAAATATTCAGAAGGAACAGTAGAAATTCACAAACGTACGCTGGTAGTGGTAAACTTAGGAGAGATGGATACCTTGGAAGGTGATATGATTACGAAGGGAGTGACGACCAAGACGGTAGATTGAGATGAAGGACGGAAACCTGGTGATCCGACCCTACGTAAATGAGACAAGGACAGGTAGATGTACAAGATAAATTCAAGAATGTGTATGAAATGAAGTTAGCCGCACCGAGCGAACGAAGGTGACTAAGACCAAATCATTCCTAATTAGAGTAGGCTTGAGAACCTCGGTAGAGATGTTTATAAGCTGACGACATAATAATCCAATCTTGAGTTAAAGATCTTTCGCTGAAATACTCTTATGGTGCAAAATTCATCTGAGAAGAAATTCAAAGATGTGTGTTAACTAATCCGCACTTGGCCACCGTAGTTACGACTATTATCCGCTTCCGATCTTATCTTATACTTTACACAAGTGGCAAAGCCTTACCATATTCAAAATGGTTACGTCATGCCTCTACAAGCAAACACGCTAATAGATAGACAAGTTACGATATTGACCGGAAGATGTCGCTTTAAAGAAGCATAATGTGGAAGTTCGTATTGGAATACAATTTATTCATTCAAGCCTAAGGTAATCAGAATATTGAATAGATATTCATAAATGTATCTTCTAATTTAGAAACGATGGTCCCGACGTTAATAATCGTATGTTTTAAAAACAAATTTTGCAGACGTTTAAAAATATACCGAATAATTACGCTGCCGCATCCAAAATTAATATATGATAGACAACCCAAATCTAAAATCCTTGTTTTATATTTTACTTTTAAAATTAGCAAGCACAGTTTTATTAAGTTAATTAATAAAATTGAACATTGTGCAAATGGCAATATCAAATAACCAATAAACATAACTTTATGTTAGGTTAGGTTATGTTTAGGTTTTAAAGGCCGGCAACGCATCTGCGGTTCCTCTGGTACTGCTGATGTCCATGGGCGTCGTTGAACACCTCGGTGTTCCCGCTGCTAGTTTACCCCCTTCTGTTATAAAAAAAAACGGTTTTGTTCCATTTTTAAATTTCTGTGTATTATTAGATAAAATCTTTTTTAGCTTGTATCGTAACAATATGTGCACGATGTAAACTGTAAAATATTACGCTTGAATAACCAGCAGTTTATCGTGTTGACCTCCTTGTGAGCGCTAATATGTTATAACCTGTATGCCCATGACGCGTGTTTTTTTTTTTTCAGTTTGTGACTGAGTAGTCACTGTTTGCCTTGAGGAGGCATTTACAGCTTCACCGGGCTTGAGGTGGCCGAGCGCAGATGGCGCTTAGCCTGAACCTCGTTTATGAGTAACAAGACTCGAGGGCTCCCTCAGGAGCCTCGGCTCGGGCTGTTACTTCATTATAGTTACCGGGTTGGGAGGTCACCGAGCTCTTAGATCGCTTAGGTGGACGCTCCATGGAGTGACTGGTCTCAAGGGCCCCCGAGAGGGGACCTCGGCTTGGGCTGTCACTCATTACGCGTTTAGCATTCCGATTCAGGGGTGCCCGAGAGGGCCGAACCTCGGCTTGATCGGTTGCTATTATCTGATTGCTATTAATACATCTAACATTACTACCACTTCGTAAAGCGTTATCGCTGGGAGAAGAAGTGGCGGAAGAAACTCCAGCAACGCTTCTATTATTAATAGGAGAAAATCTACCTGCTATGAGGCCGTATCGCGAGAATGATTGCCGCAGCCGACAGCGACTGCGGCGTGTGGTCTGTCTGTGTTGTTTTACCTTAGCTTGAGCGATAGTAATTGGATCGTCTTGAAAGTCAAGTACGTTTCTAGGTCTACGATGATCCCGACGGAATTTACCGAGCGCGATTGGATTGTAAGTGGCGGCACTTACAACTAGTGGATTAGGATGGCCGACGGCAGAGTCAAAATAACGACGCGACGCTAACTTCAGGTGTTGGGCGATGGTGGGCAAGTCCAAGTCTATATGAAGATCACTGTTGCGCATGTACCACGGGGCTCCCGTGGCTCTACGCAAGAATCTATTCTGAATCACCTGAAGTCGGTGTATTTGTTTCGGAGCTATGTGCGCGAATACCGGACTAGCATACGTCATGACGGGACGTACTACTGATTTATAGAGTGTCACCTTGTTTCGAAGGGACATTTTGCTCTTTTTATTAAATAACGCGTAAAGACGACCTAGGATGAAAGCCGCGCGGTTTCTAACCCGGGTTACATGAGCGGAGAAGTTAAGTTTAGAGTCAAGGATGACACCCAAGTATTTAACGTTGTCTTCCCAAGGTATTGGGCTGTCCATAAGTGTGACGGATGGAAGACGAGTCACTTTGAGGCGGGAGAAGTACACTGCTGCACTCTTGGTAGGATTAATTTCGATCCTCCATTTCCGAAACCAGGCACCAAGGGTGTTGGCTGCGGTCTGAAGGCGTCGACAAATAGCATCGGGCTTACGACCAGACGTGTAAATACAGGTGTCATCGGCAAATAGTGCTAGTTCTACACCATGTACGCGCGGCATATCATTGGTGTAGAGAGTAAATAGGACCGGCCCTAGCACCGACCCTTGAGGCACCCCGGCTCGAACGGGGTGCGATTGAGAACACACTCCCTCGACGCGGTAGCGAAACGTGCGGTCACTAAGGAAGTCTCGTATTATGCATACGAGACGGTCGGGCACTCCGTACTCATATAGCTTGTATATGAGCCCGTTGTGCCATACTTTATCGAACGCTTTTGCAACGTCGAGAAAGAGAGCTCCGGTGTTAAGGCCGCGTTGGCGTTTGGCAAGTATATGTTCCGTGATGCGGTGCACTTGATGAGTGCATGAGTGTTTGGCGCGAAATCCAAACTGCTCGGCAATAGGCATGCCTTTCGTATCCATAAAGGAACGAAGGCGGGCTAAAACTAGTCGTTCATAAATCTTCCCAAACGTTTTGAGAAGGCTTATGGGGCGATATGAAGTAGGATTAGAAGGCGGTTTTGAGGGTTTGAGGAACCCTATGACTACGGCGTCTTTCCACTCGCTGGGAAAGACGCCTTTGGTCATTGCCGCATTAAAAATGGCTACGAGGAGTTGTATAATTGTAACGGGAAGCAGTTTGGCCACCCTATTGGTGATGCTATCCGAACCGGGAGCTTTACGTGGTCGCAAATTTTTAATTAATATCTCGGCTTCATCGCTGGTAACCGGAGTAATTGAGTCAAGGAGGGGCTCGCTTTTTCTCCTGTCGACCTCGCTGTCCACCTTTCGGAGGTGATCAGGGTCGATCGGTAGGCTACTAGGGGAGCACTGGGCTTCGAGACTGTCAGCCAGGCATTCGGCTTTCTCTTCGTCCAACATGGCTGGTGTCATATTTGAACGAGAGAGTGGTGGCATCGTCGAGTACGTGTCGCCTTTAAGTGACTTGGGAAGTCGCCAAAAGGCTAAGTGGGATGGCTTTATATTACGAAGTGTTAAATCCCACCGTTCGTTCCGGATAGCAGCTATGCGTGTTTTTACTTCACGCTGTAATTTACGTAGCGCTTTTCGGTTCGATTCAGTGGGATACAAATCGTGTGCTCGGGTGGCCGCGTTCTTGCGTCTCAACAAGTCTCTGGCATCTGGTGGAAGTGCCCAGCGTTGGTTGTCTGACTCTGGCATCTGCCTTGAGCAGTCCTCTATGGCGGTTTGGATATGACTTGTTAAAGAGCCGATCGCGGCGCCCATATCGTAATCCGTGTTAATTAGGTCGGGGACAGAGTTTAGGTGTGGGGAATTTATGTCTTTGAGCTTGGCACTAAGTTTGTGCCAGTCAACGACTGTTTTGGTTGGAGGATCAGTTTGTGCCGAGGTCCCTAGCTTTAGTAGAACTGGTCGGTGATCCGAGTGAAGCTCATGAATCACCTCAACGTTACGTACGGTTAGGTTGATATTCTTGATGATTGCAATATCAAGCACATCCGGAGTGTGTCCCAATGTATGGGGATAGTGAGTGGGCTCTAATGGCGCTATGAAATCAAAATCGAGTAGGTCAGACAGTGCGTCAAGCGCACGGCCGCGATTACTGATTCTGGTAGAGTTCCATCGAATGTGTTTGCTATTGAAATCACCTGCAAGGATCGTGGCTCCTCCTAAAGATAGAAGGGATTCAAAGTCGGAGCGTAATATGGTTGCGCTTGGTCTACAGGGAAGGTAGACTGAAGCTATTGTAATGGGGGCGTGACCAGTCATGGCCAGCTGACAGATCGATGCCTCTAGATGTGTTAGCGTGGGCGTTTCGATGGGTACACAGTGCAAGGATTTCTTATAGTAAATAATAGTACCACCGCCTGGGGCGCCGGTTCTATCATTTCTAACGATGTTATAGTTAGAGACTTTAGGGTCTCTCATTGTCGGTTTAAGAAATGTTTCCTGCACGAGTAACACATCGACTTGTTGGTCGCGGAGGAATGTATGGATTTCGTCGCGTTGGTTCCTAACCCCCCCATTCGCGTTATAGACGGCTATACTAATCGAACGCGGTTTGACTCTGCCATTATTACGCGCGAGAGACGGATCACTACAATTATTTAACGCGTTTGCAGCCATCGAGACGCCTAGTTGTGTTCGAGGGCACATACGATGTGCTTGTACTTTTTAATTAAGTACAGTCGGGTTCCTATATTTCCTGACGCTTTTTCGTATTCGTCGGCGAATGTTAGAACTTCCTCCATATTGAGGCTCGTAAGACGATTGAGGGATTCAAAAGGATTCCCTGTCGTCTTAGGTGGCGTAGGCATTGCCGTCGGCTTGACCGGGGCCGGCTTAGCAATGGGCGCGGTGGATGTATTACTTACGGATACGTTAGCCGTGGGACTGTTACTGCCCCATGCGGGGGTTCGGGCGTTCGTTTTCCACGAGGGTTGGAGAGGTGGGAATTCGTTGGCTGAGAGTACCGCAGGGGGCCGACGTAGCGATCGCTGGGGTTGCTTCGGGCTACGCTTAGGTGCTTTTGGGCACCCGTGGTAGTTAGCGGTATGATCACCGCGGCAAAGAACGCAGGCGGGCTTTCCGAAAGCCTCTAAAAGTGATTTATCTTTCGGCCTAGAGCACTCCGACGTACCGTGATCTCCTAGGCACTTAACACACCTAGGACGAGCGAAGCAGTTGCGGGCCGAGTGCCCGTATAACTGGCATTTGTGGCACTGACCGGGGAGGCCATTTTTGCGTGGCGGCTCTACTATGAGCCCGCTGAGGCCACAGATTGACTTTACGTCAAAAATGGCCTTCCCTTCAGGCGACAGCTCTAAATGAACCTGTACTAGGTCAATAGGCGACTTGGATCGCCTATTGGTCATCCGGAAGACGCTAATGACCGGAAATTTCTGATCTTTTAGGGACTGGGCTACGTCTTCCACAGGGATTTCCTTAGGGATGCGTTTGATCACCACTCTAAGGATGCGCTCTTCTGCGAGTGTGTACGTGTGGTAGTACACCTCCTTTTCCTGTAGGAACCGGGTTACGAACCTGAAGGCCTCGGCGGTCTCCAGTTGCATCCGAATGCCTTGGGCTGTAGCTGCGGCTACAAATTTAAATTTGTTGGACATGGCCGATTGAATCATCGGCCATTTGTCCGGGGCTTGGACGTAAATAGGTGGCGGTTTTTTGTCCGTCAGCGCACGGGCTACGGGGGGAACCGAACGGACAGACGACTGCTTTATGGGAGCAGTTTTGGGGGGCTCGACGGGCATTGCCATAAGGGCTGGAATCAAATCTGAATGGGCAGATCCGGATTCGAGTGGGGAGTGAGGGCGCGGCGCCTTCGGAGGGACGGGGGACGAGGATGATGATTCTGACGAGGGGGCGGGGGAGGAGCGCTTCTTGCGTTTTTTCTTGTTACGGACTTCCGTAAACAGGCCTCCTATGTCTTCCGGGTTCTCGGGGGATAGCGGGGAGTCTAGCTCCATTTCTTCAACGTCACTACCCGATGATAATGACGCATCGCTGATGGGGTCGGTCGTGGATGGGCCTGCGCGAACTTCGGTTTCGGCGGTAAGCGCCTTAAATGCGTCAGGGAATTTTGCCCTGAGGAATTCCAGGACGGCTACGAGATTTAGGTCCGCCATTTGGACATATGGTGGACCTAACCTATATATATATTAAATTCTCCCGGTGGGATGCCGGGGTGTGTATCCCTAGCTCCCTCCCTGCTGGGTTAAGCAGGGAGGATGTGTGCCTACTACGTGTAGCCCTAGTGCGTCCGAGTGCCGATCTTATTGTGCACTCGGGTGTGTACTTAAGTCTAACTAAAGCTACCCGTGGGCTCTAAAAGGCCAAACGTGGACCAACGTTGACTAGGGCACTACCCAAGGCCAGTGGTGGAGGTCCCTTCCGAATTACGCGGTTCCCTGAAGGGGAAACGCAGGCGAACGGGGCTGCCTGACTAGCTTCGTTATCACCGTTAGGTATCCGCTAGCCTTTTAAAATTGCGTTGTTAAGAAGTTGCTCCGCGCAGTGAAAACTGCACTTCACAATTCCTTTCACGCAGTTCCCGAAGTCGGAAACAATAGACGTTGCTATGTTATTAATAAGAAACTAGATAATTGCTTGCCAGGTGGCGGTGCAATAAATAGTTCTCTAAGGAACAATGAAATGACGACGTTCTACCTCGAAACTAGGATTATCGCTTGTCAAATGGCGGGCGCAATAAAAATTGCACCAACACAATCGGCTCGCGAACAAAGGATGGCGGCACCTTTTACGGCGCGCGCAGGTGCGGATTGCTCAACGAATTGTTGGGCGGTGCGACAGAAGTGAGGCGAGCGGACACGTCCTTTCACCTCAGCGGTCTGTAGCGGAGTGATGACGCGTGTGTTAAACATGAACTACAAGGTATTTCTATGTAGAAATCAAATCACATACTATAGGTTATGCTACTTTTAGACATTAGTTAGAATCCTTTGACGGGAATGGCGCGCTTTCGTTACAAAGTCAAGTGTCAGAATGATTAGTGAGGCGTCATAAACGTCGTCATTTTAGCAAGACTAGTTGCGCCGGTACACCGGGACAGTATCGGATTTTCTTTTTAACACTACAAAGTAGCCATTGCTGCTCCTTTTTTTTATTTTTGAATTTCAATATTGCAATTAATAACTGCTAGATTTATTTTTAATAAAGTGTATTTGTATAATTTATAGGAATAACGTGGAGTAAATCATTCCAATTTATCCGAAAAGTAAATTCTTAACGACGTTGAAAAGGTAAACGAGTCTCACGGCGCATGTATTGAATACTAACTGGTAGAAAAAGTTAATGGGCCACACCTGTTGCTTACAGATTGTGATGAAATCTCCACAGACATGTGTTCAACATTAATGATGTGTTCAAAGTTAAATCAATATAAAGATAGGAATTTAATTAATTTCATTTTAACAATAACGAATCTATTCAAATTTTGAGTTTTATAGTATAGGGGGAATAATAAGAATAATCTACATTTATTGATTCCTTCCTGCCTCGCACAGCAGCGTTGTGGAATGGTCTGTCCTCGGCGGTATTTCCAAACCGCTACGACTTAGGGTCCTTCAAGAAGCGAGCTTATCACCACCTCAAAGGCCGGCAACGCATCTGCGGTTCCTCTGGTATTGCTGATGTCCATGGGCGTCGTTGAACACCTCGGTGTTCCCGCTGCTCGTTTGCCCCCTTCTGTTATAAAAAAAAAACATTTATTGATACGGAAGTCAACATATTGCGAGAAAAATTATATAGAAGAAAGAAGAAAACAAAATAACTTATATTAATCTTATTACATCACTGACAAACTAAAGAACTTTACCAAAAAAGATTGTTAATTTTGAAGATCCCATTAATTACAAGTACTTTTTAATTTCAATTTAACAACGTCCTTCACATTTATAAAAAAACTAGCTAATATCAGATCGTCTAATCGCCCACTTTATCGTCATTGTGAGTCATGTAAGGCCATGATCTTCCTCTTGTTATCTGTATTATAGAATCATCTCCCACGTTTTTGTACATCCACACGTACAGACAATAGTCATCATCGCGATAATAAGCCGAGTTAATGATCTATACTTTTTATAACTACTATGATTGCTGTGAAGTTATGTAGATTATATTCAAGTTATAGTATGTAATTAAAAAAATATAACCCAAACTTTATAGCTGTAAGGGTCCTTTGAGACTGATCGGGGCGTATAAGCGAGCAGATTTTTTAAAAATGTAAAATTAGACTTTGTTTCACTCGCGTAAAGCTCATATTTATTTGCAATGAAAATCTGCTATCTTAACATAAAATAATAGCAGTAAATGTGAATAAAACGATCCCCTTCCTTTGTTATAATGTAACAATATGCTTGTCTTATGACTCCTACTATGAAATAAATAAATGCCAAACATCTTCAGTGTCGATGTCAAATCAAAAGGAAAAAATCCAGAACAGCTGTCGGGGAAACGTTCCGAGACATGATCGCGTGCCAGACTCTGAATTAAAAGAAAAAGTGTGAAAAGAAATCATACACTTATTTTATTTAAGTAATTTTTTGTGTATAATATATTTATTTTATATTTTAAATTGATTGTATTGTAAAATGGCAACACTACAAAACATCTTAGCGCGACATTGCACAACCGGAATTTTTTAGAGAACTTTTTCCGTCCGCAATCCTTTTTAGTTATGCTGTCCGGACCCGGCCGCTGGTAACACAATACAAACAGATGGACTTTATATTATCCCAATTCAAATGTTTTTATGTCCCATTCGTATATTTTTCATTTCTTGAGATTTACTGTGTTTTGTTTTCTATGAAGTTATAATGTTCTTGACTAGCTGTCGCCCGGGACCACGTCCACGCAGAAATAAAAATAAACTTAGTTAATACCCTATGTTTTCTTCTAGACTATGGTCTACGTCTGTGCCGAATTTCATCAAAAGCCATTGATCTGTTTCGGAGATTCTTTGTAACAAACATCCATCCGTCCAATCTTGTAAATTTATAATATTAGTAAGATAATCAATCTAAGAATAAAGTTTAGTAGCAATTACAAGCTAAATAATAATAATTATAACCTGAAGTTTAGGTTAATACAGCCTGACTTATTCTGTATGTATAAAAATGCTGTTTCATGCCGATAATAAATATTTGTTAAATCCATAAGGAAAATGCCATTTTCTACAAACAAATTATACAACACAAAAGCCACTTTTACACTACAATAATATTAATATAATTATATCAGAGAAATCACGTTCCAATCGTAAGCGGTTGTAAAATTGCTGCGGTTTTATTGAAAATGTAAACTTTTGTTGTGGAAACGGAACTAATATTATAATATTTACAATATCAATAAAACTTGATATTTGATATCTTAAATGCGAATCTTTAGATGGATGGATAGAGGGATGTTTGTTTGAAGGTATCTCCGGAACGGCTGCATGGATATCGCTGAAATTTGGCATAGATGTAGAACATAGCCTGGAAGAACACATAAACTATTTATTAAGTTTGTTTTTAATTCCGCGCGGACGGAGTCGCGGGCGAGTTTAATCATTTAAGATAGGCTCCCATAAAAATGTTTAAGCGGCAATCTACTGGCGCCAGTGAAAACCCACGCTGGGATCTATTAAGATGTAAGATAGCAAGGCTGTGTATGAAATAAATAAAAAACTTTACAGTTATAGTTAGTTGCGTGTATTTACCGTAGACTTGTTTAGACGAAGTTGTAATTTAACATTGGTTGCATTTTACTGTAAAGTGTAAATAGAATAACACTTTAAAATATAATACTTTAAAATGTCTGTAAAAATTACTATTACTTCTATTCGTTTGTTTGTTTTCTCAGGCATTGCCGAAACAGAAAATAAATCGAGTCGAATGAGCCTTGAATAGTTAGGTAATTTATACCTTGACAGAGCATTCCTTTCATATAAAGAATCCATAATTTACCTACAAATTAAAAAAAATCGACTTTTATTGGTTGATATCCCATATTTTATCATTTTTTCAGTTAATATATTTTTTATCCTATTATATATTACTTTATCGATAGTTTATTTTATTATTGGATTAAGCTACACTTCTAAAAACATGTTGTTTTTTACGTGAGTTTCGTCAATGGAAACCCACGGTAACAAAACCGTCACTACGAAAATATAGAAGTTTGTGGTTCCTCAACATACAATAACATTCTTTGAACTCAGTACTTATAAAATATTATTCCGATTCTTATACAAACGGCTACCCTTGTTAACATAAGCCAAGGTTATGTTATGGGAAAAATCAAAGCGACGTTTCTCAACAATCAATACACGAGGGTACCGACTAGGGTTGCCACCTTATCAGGTTCGACACGAATACTTTGGTTAAGGATTTGACGACAATGTTTTAGGGTCAAACAAGTCATTCAGTATGGCATTTATTGTTGTCCGCTAGGGATCAAGGGTCGACATTCTTTCTCCGGTAATGTTCGTGTCTACATTTATTGATTGTTAGCAACCCTAGTACTGACAATAACAACCCACGGGGATTCCCGGAATGTAACCGTGTATTGTGTTTCTTGTGTCGGCAAATGCATTATGTGCATGTAATCCCTTACCCATTTATGGTTCTTGAAGGAGAAGAAACTATAGGTTTTTTACACATAGTCGTTTCAGTATTTTTACTATGACAAAAACATTTAAAATAACTTAATCTTAGAGAGTAAGTATTCTTTTCAACTAAAAGAGTGTTTAAAGAACGCGTCAATGTCCTGTTTGTTTTTGCTCACATCGTTTATTCGTCTTTTATAATCCAAGTCCGACTCTGTATATGTCCATACGGTTGTCTTACTAGCTGTTCACAGTGTGGGATAGATCACCCGAACCAATGTTCAAACAATAACAAGACTTCGTCGCTATTGAACTGTTGTATATTGTACGACATCCGCAGTGGACATCGTCCAATGACACGCCAATATGCTATAACTCCAACATTGTTAACTTATCGTGGGTTTCTTAGACTCAGCCTAAAATTCTTGTTTAAAACATATTTTTATCTCTGTTTTGTCAAATATGACAGACAGAGATGACTATACGATGAGATTTTAGTCTCAGAAAAGTTACGGTTTTCTGAGATATATAAATTTGTCTATTGATGTTTTTTTTTCGTTTTTAAATTATCGTCAAATATAAACTTTGTAAATTAAATCCAAATGAAGAATAAAATGCCAAATTTAATACAAAAAAACCCACAAAAACATTAAGTACTCATATGTTAGACGGCCCAAAAGCATAAATTGTTATATAATTATTTTGAAAAACGCATCCCAAAAAAAAATAATCACATCTCCACATTAAGCTTCAGAATTGTCTGTCTGTCTGATATGTCTCATGTTCTTTTTCACAATATTTGCTTATTGTTGTATTACAGAGGTAAAATGTTCGCGCAGTGAAGTATGGACCCTCTGACGTGGCTATCACTGGGGCTGCAGCTGGCGGCTCTGTGCTGTATCGTGGGCGCGCTGTTACTGTACCTACTGCGCAAAGTGCGTGTTGCAGAGGTCTTACCAACAGATGGCGCTAAGACCGTGCTTGTCACATCCGTTGATACTGCTTTAGGTTTGCAGGTACTGTGAATGTTTTATACAATAAAGCTGGCATCAGCGAAGCGAATTAAAAAAATGTTTGTAGGCTATGTGTTCTTCCAGACTATGTACTAGATCTATGCCAAATATCATTGAGATCCGATCAGTTTTTCTGGAGTAACTTTCTAATATTCGCATTTATTATATTAGTAAGATGTGTCGAGTAAGTGCTAATGATATTTTGGAGTGACATATTCGTCCTTTTTGATATCCAAGTAGTTTCTTGTACTCCTGTCTCTGCTTCTCTTGTTCTGAAACTCGAGCATACCTATCAAGGCCAAGTACGGGTATTATTTTTTAAGATACTTGTTAGTAACATGAAATGAAAGTCGCTCACGGCCAGGTCACGCAGAGTGACATTAGTAGAAAAAGTGGTTTATATGACCTACAAGATACTCCAGAGAAGAGAGAAGAGTTACATTTACTTATTGATTGTTAAGTTATATTTCAATACAAGTATAAGATAATGTTTAAGAGTTAAACCGCGGCTTAATATGGCTGCTAACTTTAAATTATAATGATACTGAGAATCTTTTGAAGATACAATCCTAGATCCTTTAACATATTTATCTCTTATCAATTTATATAGCCGTACATACACATTTATATTATATATTTAACTTAAGTTTTTCTTCTTTTCATTAACTTAAATTTTGTTTTTATTATATGTATACCGGAGTAACTGAATTGTTAAATGCTAAAGTGTCGTGAGTGTGGGTTTTGTAATTTTGTGGACTGAATAATATATACCTATCTGAATATCGGTGCCCACGATACAGGCATTGCCTAGTGTGGGCATCACTAAATTATCCAAATTAACCATAAATGGTAACTTAGGTCTAATTTAATTTCTTAGTTATGTGCAATTTTATTATGTTAGTTATTGTTTCTTGGTTTAATCTGTTACCTATAATAATAAAAACTTTTCTTTCTTCTTCTTTCTTCATATTATACTATTGATAGAGATACTCTAATGCTCTTTAACTAATATCAACGAAAGCCTTTGTGTTGCCTGTCGTAATATTCTATTAAAAGATAAGAAGCACAATGCGAGGCATATTTCTTAGCTCATGTCTGTCGCAAATCTGACGCCCGTGGGTTGAAAGCTGATTAACTGTCAAACTCAAAGCCCTTAGCTTTGTATGCTTAAGTACCTTTACATAATATTGTGTGAACTACGGTCGTATATTTCTAGGTTATTATTTAGCTTACATGAGTCATTTATTTGGGTTATTGATTGAAGAATAAATAACAAATCCTATTCATATTTTTTAATGTTGAACTAGACTAAACTAAAACGATATACATTATATGTGATATTTCAAATAAATGTGATTTTGAAACAATGGAATAAAGTGTTAATTATTTCCACAATGAATAATCTAGTCTTGTCATTTGCATGATTATTAAAATCATCAAGCGATACAGAAAATAAATTTTCTAACAAAAATCTTTCAATGTTTCGCTTAAACTGCCTGACTTAATATTGAAGAAGACATTACCACATCTTGTACTGTAAATCTGGGTACTTAGTTTATTTAAAAAAAATCTTTGTGTTTCAGATAGCGACATATCTAAGCGATAGAGGGTGGCGTGTGATCGCCGGCTGCCGTAGCGGCGGACTGGGTGCGCGCCTGGCAGAGTCGTGGCTGCAGGCTCACGTGGCCGCCACGCCAGAAGACCAGCAACCACCCCGCCTCGCCACCCTCGAGCTGGACGTTGCCCGGGAGGATCTGCTTGAAGAGGCTGCAAGGGCAATCGCGCAGCATCTCCCAGCTGGAGAACATGGTATGTGAACAGAATAATTAACTGGATCTCGGAGTTAAATTATTTATATGATTTTAGTGTACAAATATGTGTGTATTATTGATACTTACAAATTAATAGAAAATAAATAAAAACTTGATAAAACTTGTAAAATCTTTTACAATTATTTTCTTTCAAACTTGCCGAAAGCGTAATTTCTTACAACTAGCAGCCAAAATTTTGCACTGCCCGGGAATCGAACCCGGGTCGCAAGAATGGGAATCTTGCATGATACCACTACACCAGCAGTGCTCAATTGTAATTATGAAAAATACCATCCAAGTATTTTTTTTAATTTAAATTTTTATCAAAACTTGGTTTCAATTTCTCGTTTATAACTTTTAAGTGATTATTTGTTTCTTTTATAACCATTGCTAGCTGTCACCCGCGACCATTACCATTATTCACTCACATTATTCATGTTAAAGTTGTTAAACTTAACGCCATCTATTGTGTAAAAATGGTAAGTACCATCCTAGCTTCTAGTAAACGACCACATTGACCATAGATGGCAACTGACTTAAAACTAGGACATAAATCAAAGATTAAAGAATCACAACCACAACTATACTCTCTAATGTTTTAGAACATTCCCGCAGTTGATGATTGTATTAAGTATATTAAGTTAGTATTATATTGATGTATTGTGCAGGAGTGTGGGCGGTGATCAACACAGCGGGGTGTGGAGGGCGCGGTGCGGCGCGCTGGGAGGCGGCACTGCGAGGTAACGTACTGGGCGCGCTGCGTGTCGCGCGCTCCTTCGCGCCTCTCCTCGCCGCCGCCGCCGCAGACCATCCGCACGCCGGACGACTCTTTTACATCGGTTTGTCTGTTTATTAATTAATTACATCCCTAAAATTTAATCAATTCCAAATGTATGTAACCGAGGAAGATAATAATAACCATTTTACAATTGTATTATAAAAGTTCTCTAATATAGGTGCTTTGTTTGTGCATATTCATAAGTTCAAATTGTAAGTTTGTACATTATAGGTCTGACATCTGACACTGCGTGTGAGAGCGTGTCACAGGGATTGGGGCTGGGGGCGGGGCAGAGTCTGGGCGCGCTGGAGGCGTGCGAGACGGGCGCGGTGTGCGCGGCGGCGCGCTGGGGCACGTGGGGCGCGGCGCGTGCACTGCGGGGAGCGCTGCGGGCGCGCGGCGTGCGCGTCGTGCTGCTGCACGCGCCGGACCTCTCCGCACTCGACGTGTACGCTCCGCCCGCACAGCTCAGCGCGCCCAGCCAGCCGGCAAGGTAAGCTAACTTTCATAAATAGTATAGCCTAAAATCTGACACACATAAAGGAACATAGGCGGAAGCATAAATCCTTTTTTAATTGATAAAATGTTCGTTCAGTTGGTATCACGTTTGAATTTCAGCCGACCCGAAAGTCCGAGCTCCGACATAAGCGGTGCGAGTGCGAGTGCGAGCTGTGCGGTGACGATGCCGGGCGAGGCGGCGGAGTACAGCGCCAAGGTGCTGCCGGCCGCCGCGCTCCGCCTGCTGGAGGACGCGCTCACCACACCCGCACCCAAGGACTCATACTACTTGAAACTCAAACACGACTCCTGGTTCACAAGGATGCCCTCCTTGAGGGTCGGACACTGAGCACATCAGTAGGGCGTAGCTTTTTTTACGAATTCACTTCTACGAAGTTTTTAAGATTTGTATTAAATCACGGTTGTTTGATTCTAAAGGTTTACAAATGTTTAATGTTCGAATGGGAGTTCGGATAATATAACATTCGTTTTTATAGTTTTTTTATAACTATATGACAATAATTTTAAATGGTCTCCAATTTAAGTAAAAGTGAATTCTGACTGAAACTATAATTTCATGAGTTTGTAGCGTACACCAGTCTAGCAGCGGACAGACAAACACTGATGATGATGATTATAAAAAATATACGATTTTTAATCGCAGAAAAAAAGAACTTTTTAACATTTTGTCGTTCTATGAAAAATAGTGAAAATAAAAATAAATCATAGGAAAGAAAAAATTCGGAGCTGCGCCCTTCTTACTCATTATTGACGAACCCTTTATTCTTGTAAACAAAAACATACCTTATTTATTAGATATGTTGAACACATTCAATAACACAATACGCACTAAATTATGTAATCCAAACAATATATCAGACAATTAGTTAATATGAATTAACCGTAATTAGTATTACAAATTAAATGAAGTAGGTACAGTTTCCAAAGAAATACATATTATGATATTTTGCTAATATTTAAATCCAGGCGTTGCGTAAAAACAATTTTTTCAGCAAACCTGAATTCGTATACTCATTTTATTATTATTTTATATAATCTATATTCATTTTAATGCTTAATATTCTATATATTTTCGACCCACTGTATCCTTGTAAGACGAAGGCACGGGGCAGTGGAGGTATTGTGCCAAATAACAAAAGGTACTAACAAATTACTAATTTAAACATTAAAAAGTATTTAAATGATAGAAATTGCTTTAATGAGATTTTAACAAATTTGATAGTACCTTTCTATACGATCTTTTTAAGAATGATGGACATTTTGTCATTTAACAACGAGAAAATATTTGCTGTTTTTTTGTAGATGACAGCAAATAGAGGCAGAAGCAGAGGCTTTGTGCCAATTTTATGATAAATGGTTTGATATTGGTTACTTACGTTGTATGTTAAGCCCTGATTTTAACTAACGACTCGATGGAACCATGACTAAAGTAGAGATTAAAGGAAATTGTAGTTGGCTGATTGTGGGTTTACATTAAAGATGTCACAATTGTATGTAAATAATTTTTTTGTTGTACATTAAAATATATCTTTAAAAATTGTTGTTTTTCCTTTTATAGAATAAATTTCTTTTCTATTGAAAGGTTATTGAGGAGATTATTATCTCTGTTCTTCTAATTTCCAGCGATTTGAATGCATCAAATAATGTGTAAAAACGATGTTTCTTATATATATTTATTTAATTATAAAGAAACTTTATAACATTTTATTTGTCCTTTTTTCAGTAGAGGATAACATCCAGGTAACAAATGGTAATTTTCAAATTATAATTAGTTGAAATGTATTTAGCTTGGCACGTGTGGACCAAGAGAACTCTTCTGCCACGCGTGCCAACTGGTTCTGCTAGTTGACAATTTCAATAACATTCTGGTTCTTTAACTTTAAAATTATCAAACGTCAACCAAATAGGATAATTATCGACACAGGTGATAAGACCGCCTTTTCCTATTGTATCCTCTTTATCCAGATTACTAACGCAGGTCCAATACTGTGGAGGTGATGACTTCATCTTCTGCCAGGAAGCGGCGGTGCTGACCGCAAACCTTGTGCGGTCATTCAAATAGCTCACGTATTGAACTGATTCTCTCATCTTTAGTGAGATTGTCTCTATGTTACGTACGCTGCAATTTAAGTTATATAATTATGTTTAATACTACATATTAGCTGCCAGCTGATGTATACTAACCTAAAGTTTTTTGCGCACACAGAAGATAGGTATTCTCCGTCCGTGGGACTATACACGTCCAACACTAACTGCTTGGAAGCTGCGAACTCCTCGTACAATGAACCTTCATTATCAGGAGGTCCCGCTAACATTTCCACGGTCAAAAATTCAGAGTTTGTCAAAAAATTTACTTTTTTCGTGTGTTTTCTAGAAAATAATCATCATTTTAATGTCGTATACACGTTTTAACTAAGGAACTTGGAACTTTTAATATATTTGCTATGAATTTACGAGATTTTTACTATTAGAAAACCTAATAAAATAGTTTTCATAGTTCTTGTCCTATTATCATCTAAATTACTTACTCATTTGAGTTCGTATTATTTTCAAAATCCCATGTGGGCAATAATTCTCTCATTCTGTTTGGTACTTTGACATAAGTGAACGTTGGTGCAGCGACTTGTAGTGCTGAAGCGATCGCATTGATTGCTAATAGATCGATAGACAGACACATTAATAGATGTCCATTTGCTCTCTCACTATCCGGGAATGTTGGACGATCATCTATAGTAAAATTGCATGTTTGTTTAAAGTTTGCATGAACACGGTTTTAGAATTTTAAACTATCGTGGAGACCGAAGGTCATCGGCGCGCTGCGCAGACTCGCGTGAAGTTAGCTCTGACAAGATATTTGGAAAGATTTATACAAGCTAGGCTCAAGTACTTTTGTTCCCTACTTATCAGCTCTATTGTGTCTTTTTCTAGCCCAAATTGGTGTACTGATTGTGATGAATTAAGTGTCATTTTCCTAGAGTATTATAACTATTTTTTCATTATTATTAGCAGTATAACGGTATAGTGTAACTCTGACCGCGCATATCTATCAAGCCGGGCACGGTATGCCCTATCCATACACCGCCGACCTCGTCAGCCAGCAGCACCCCGCGGGCCTGAGATGTCGAGCGCGGTTCATACACCGCCACCGCTAAGTAATCCGTATACGTCGGCTGAAAAGTCATCTCAAAAACAAGGCGCCCATAGATTTGTGTACATCAATTATTTTTGACGGTAAAATAACTAATATTAACGTTTTTTTTACTATGGAAGTGTGACAAATACCTTAGGTAAATACGTACTAGCGAAGAATAAAATTTTGTGTTGGCACACAACTGGCATACTGTAAAAATTAACTGGCGCCAGTGAGCTAAAGCATTCATCTTTTGTTAATAAAGTTTATGAATTAAAGCAAACAAATGAACTAAGTACTGGCATATTATTTGCAGTTTAGAATCAAAATTACACAGGTTATAGTAAACTAAAATTATAGTAAATAAAATCCTTACCCTATAAATAGGTGATAACGTATGTTGCAACATAGAATTGGCAGTTATATATTTACTAGAAGGTTGCCATCTGCCGGCGTTTCTTGAAGTAATGTAAGTGAAGTTACGTCCTAACTCTAAGTATGGCGCAATGTCACTAGGAGGCTTGTAAATGTACCACCTGTGTACAAAATATACTACAAAGTTTTACACGATTTTAACACGTTTAATATCACTATAATTTTTGAATAATTTGGTACAATAACAAAGACATCGTTGGGACAAATCGGTTCCATTGAAAGTGTTAAATGAGAAAATCATTTTTAGATATCCTATAATTATTAACTAAAATCTTGCCTAATGTTTTTTCATGCCAATGCTTTTTAATTTACTAGCTGTGACCTAAGTTACTCTGGCATACGTGAGCTACCTTCCAGTAAAAGTCCCGTCAAAATCAACCGAGACTTTTCAGGTGATTATCGCGAACTTACAGATAAACTGGCAATTTTTTAAATAAACTATGTTCACGAAATATGTTTTTTTTTATTACATAGAAACGATCATACTTAAAATCATGCTATCTTTGAATATAAAAAGTTAAAAAAAGATGTCAATTTAAGCCCGAAAATTGTAACAATTCTTACCATCCAACTGGTCTATTCTCGTTATCTCTGCAATGAAGATTCAAATAATTCCAACCTCTAACACGGTCCAATGGTACGGAATGTCCATTTACGATGGTGCAAAACGTCAAAAAAATACAAAAAACTTGAGAACATGCGAAGTAAGCTACCGATATAGTCAATGACAACATGGCTACTAGCTATTTTTATAGCTTTTTTTACGATGTTGCATAAAATCTTATGAATTTATACTATGCTTACATAAAACATAGTATGTGGAAAACTCCTGCGTAAAACATTGTCATTCTCCTTATCAAATAAACAGAGATAGTTGTTCAGATGTTTCGGCAATGGAAACACACTGTAAACGTGTTAATTTACACACGAACAGGCAGTAACAATGAGCATTAACTGAAACTGATATATTAGAAATCAAATACAAAATTCAAATCTCAAATTGTATTTTGTATGAGTGACATTTGAAACAAAACTGTTAAAAAAATACATCGCTCTTTCAAAAACATTCCTTATATTACAAGTACATAAATAAATAAACTAAAAAATATATATAAAATAAGTTTACAAATTTTACACATACAAGGAAAAGGTAAGTTTTAATTAAGAAATACATTTAAGGGGAAAATACACAATGGCACGTATCTGTGCGAACTATTTCGTAACGTATTGTACTAATACTAGAATATTAAACTTTTAAGGCGAGGTTATCAATTTCTCAAAAAAAAATCTACACTTTTTTTTTATAATTCCACAATTTATCTTATAAATAGAAAATCACCAATTGACATATTCTTTAATATACATTTTATTTATAACGAAATGGCCAAGTTGTTACAAATCATTCTGTTTTTAAAACGTTTTTTTTATAAAAGTTACAAAAAAAAAAGTTTTATTAAAAATTGACTCTAAATTGATAACAAGTTTCACATATCCCGATAAGGCAAAAAATATAAAAACTCCTGGGAATATAAAATTGGTACAAAATGTAAAACCCTCGCCTTAACAGAGTGGCACAATAGATATTTACACTGAGACTTAGTGAGAAACGTTGGTACGATTAGTCCTTAGGTAGTTCGCACTAGCTGCTAGTTACACGTCTGCACGGACTCGATGAGGTGCGCGAAGTTGCCCCACAGGATTGGCCCCGACGTGCACACCGTGCCCCCGCCCCGCGACTCCTGGGGCAACTGGAACCACCACATCACTATAAAGCTATACTCAGTACACCACCTTTTTAATGATCTTTTAAGAATTCTCCGATGAGAGATGCCTCGTACACCAAAATCTGATTTTCCACCTTTTTTAAGTAAAGCTTTTCCTAATATCTAGGGGTGGTGGTTTTGATTTTGCACAGGGAGAGACTAAATTAGTTAAATGACAAATATACCCTAATCTTTCGTCACTTTTTTTCTATAAAAGGGAGTCATAGAAAGGAGAAGATAGTCAGCCTGGAGGGCGTAGTGAACCTGAAAGTTGCCACTTACCGCTCTGTTGATGTCGCCGACGCAGACCCAGTAGTCGGCGACCTTGGTGTCCTGGCTGTTGTGCATCTTGTGAGCGACAGCCACCGCCCATTTGGAGTGGTCGTTGTGTGACGTGAACGACATCTTCGCGATCGGGAACTTCAGTCTTTCGATGTTACGTACCCTACACAATATATAAAAATGAACACATCCCACGGAAATAGTTGAATATACAAAAATTCTGCTTTACAGCCTTTCATTTCTTGGAAATATCACGAATCAAAAATGGCGACATATATGACCTAACGAGACTAAATTAATCATACAACTACACTAGCCCAGTGCTATGATTGACTTCAAACATATCTTAGAATCTTACTTCATTAGTGTACTTACTGAAAGTTCCTTGTGCATTCGGAGTCCAGAGTCCCAGGTCCGTTGGTCCAGGACTCGACAAGAAGATCTGATTGCAGGACTTCCGCCACCAGCCCGCTGTACAGGTCATCGTTGAACATCGCACTCTTCGCAAACGATAAGAATTTACGACCCACTAGAGTCTCGAAACTTTCTATATGGTACCTGGAAGGTTAAAACGTAAATTGTAATTTTCTTCTTACTATTATTTTTCTATCAGGAAAAGATAAGATAGGGTTATGGTTATGGATCAGGGTGGGTGAACAAGAAGAGAAAATATAATTTTTCAGTATACATCTCCAAAGTGTAGTTCTAATTGTCTATGGATACACAATAAAAAAATAATGTGTCAAAGCCTTTTTAAAAAGATTTACTATTTATAGTAGAAAAACAAAATATTTTGTTCAAATTCTCTTATAGTCTTACTAGTCAGATAGTTTTATATTTTTAGCAGTAAAATGTCTTTCTAACATTCTATAAAACAAGTAATAAAAGGGAAACTAACAAGGAATCGAGAAATATAACAAACATACGATATTAATATAATTCAGTTATAATTCCAAAACACATATCCGCTAATTAATTAATGTTTTGATATCCATAATATACACAATTCTTGCTTTACTTACCAAGGTGATGCGTCAATCGTCTTATTATGAACCACATCGACTAAATTCGGAAGTTCACTATCGAAGTCCGGTGGCATATGATAATACACGATTAAGGGTTCATTGTATTTTAGTTGGGTCGCAATCTGATTTAGTGTTGAAGTTTGAACAGAAACACATAGAAATGATTGTCCATACTTCGTACCCGTAGTAGGATAGTTATATGAAGAAACGTTCAGACCATGAACTGGAAGGAAATAATAGAACTTTAACAAGAAAAATATTTTCTCCAAGTTCTGAAATATTGAGTGCTGATTTTCTAAACTCATAGTTAAAAATGTATTTCGCCTCCAATAGACAATATTTTATGCACTTTATACACTGAAATTTCATTTGCAAATTATGATACATTGATGAATCTTACTAAAATTATTAAAACGAATGTTTAGATGGATGGATGGATAGATGCTTGTTAGAAGGTCCATAACGGCTGCATGGATCTCTTTGAAGTTTGGCATAGATGTAGAGCATAGTTTAGAAGACAACATAGGCAACAAAGTTTTAATTCCGAGCAGACGGAGTCCCGGTCGATTGCTAGTTTAGATAGCTAGGATAAGGTTTTTTATTCGACCAAAAGGAACATATAAGCAGACAATATAAGTATATTAAACGACTTACTGTCAGGTAATGGCGGGAACCTAGGTACTGAATGCACCAACCAGAGAGCTGTAAACTTATCCCCTAATATCACCCCCTTAGTGTGTCCGCTCTCGACGCGTGATTTCATGAACTTTGAATGCATTTTACACATTTCAGCTAAATCGTAATCATCATAGTATTTATCACCCAGTTTGAATTTCTTGAACTTTTTAACACCAGCTTGATTCATTTGACCTTCGAAAGATATCATGAATTTTACAAACAACTAAATAAAACATGCCTTTGAATGTGAGTTTTGTTAAAAGTTTTTAAAATAATCTATAGCTGTTCAACTAGAGGAATAACAATTGAACATGCCCACAAAAATATTACATTTATGTTAAATCGGCCAAAAATCTATTACTTATTCAACAAAATAGAGGCTCTACTTCTCACATTTACCCAAAATAACATACGATTTCTATGTATGAAAACATTGTTAATTAGCATGAAAATGAGTTGATAGCATTGAATGTGTTAAATAACATACATACCTCTTTTACTTTTAGAATACATCTCTGCAACAGACTGTAGAATGTCCGGCTGGTGCTCTGTGGCTGGAGGCTGATCATTGTACACCAATGATATTATATTTCTATCCTGAAATGTACCGAAATAAAAGTTGGGCTAAGCGGGATAAATATGTTAATTGACATTATGTAGCTCTCAACTTGTGCTATATATTTTATTTATGACATTGTGGATGTATGAAATAGGAACTAAAAAATTAATTCATGTTATAACATATGGAATCGAATTTAAAAGTTTGCAGTAGTTATTTGTGATTAATAAATGATGAATTTGTTCTAAAAATAAGCAGTTGCACAAACAGGATGTTTTGTTAATCATTTCATGAAGAATTAATAATTAATATTCATATTAATATTGATTAAATCTACAAACTGTTATTGTAAATTTAATTTACTTTTTACAATAGTCTTCTTAATATAATATAATCTTATATACATATAATGATCACTAAGGACAATCCTTAGTGCACTAAGGGATTATTACAATTAAGCAATTAAATGACTCTAAAGGTAAGAATTAAAAATACACTATTTAAAATTACTCTTACTTGGTACAAAGGCATTAAAGTCTTCCCGACCATAGACCGGGAATCACTTATAGCTAAATCTGACATAATCCATCCTCCTCTTAACTTAGATGGAGTTAAGTACATATATGCTACTCCTCTTCGCACCAATGGGTTCAAGTGATTCTTCTCCCGAGGCAGCTTGTACACATAAAACCTAAAGTATTATTATGAAATTATTTATAATACTCCACAAATAACTTGATTACAATTTCCTGTAGATTATTTTTTAAATTTATAAATGCATTTTAACAAACAATTATTTTTCTCTGTATGTGTCATGGGTATTGTGGTTGTATTTTAATTTCATAAAGTTTAAATTTAAAATTTATAAACTTCCTGTCTATTAGAACGCATTTTCAAAATTATGGTGTATTTGAAACATTATGAGTTACACTTTTACAATTTACCAATACCTTTTTTTATGTATTTCTGGTAATTATATGACTACCCTCTCTTTTAGATATTTAGTATTAAAATATAAAACTAATATTTCAGATCATAAAGTTAACTTTAAGAATAAATAATAGCTTTGTTATAAATTAAAGGGCTGGAGCATTATCTTATTGCGCTGCTAACTTAAGTGAGTCATATATACAACTTCTTTGTTTACTTCAATAAAAGTGTAGGAGATATTCAATGAATAAGTTAAAATGACTTACCAATCAACTGGTTCTCCCCTTTCATTTCTGCACTGAGGTGTCAAACTATTGCACTCAGTCAATATTAACGAAAATATCGCCAGTAATTTAAAGCTATGCATCGCGAGACGTGTTTACTTCATGGATGTCCCCCGCGAAGTAATAGGAGACTCAGGAAGTTCACATTAGAGTTGTTTATGATGTCATGGAATTTGATCATAGAATGTATCTACATAGGCTGCAAACAATTGTTTGTTTATAAAACATTGTTAAATTGTTTCCTTTCGTGTATACAAATTGATGTGACGAATCGCCGCGAAATTCATTGATAGACTGCGCCATTATTTATTTTTATTCACTAAACTGGTTACAAAGGTATTTTGTTATCGTTTACCAAACAAATGACAGTGACAGGTAGCACTGACAAGATAGAAAGGTTAGAAAACTGTCACCCAAGCACTTGTTCCGTTTTATTGAATCGTTAATTACAATAAAAATCATTTATAGTATTAATATATAAATCTCACAAACAATATTTTTTACATTCTATCACTTTTTATAACAAAGTAAGATACATTTATTTATATTTTTGGAGGAATCAAATTAAGTTCGGCATTATAAATGTGGTGTAAAACTTACCGCAATTGGTGGTAAAAGAAAATACTGCGCTGGAGCAACAACTAATAGGTCTTGACCTCCGAATGATACAAAAGATCGCTAACGCCGCCTGTCCTACACTGTCTCCCACCAGTTAACCGCATTTTATTCACACAGGTCTAGCTCCACGCCTAATGTCACTTTTCATGTACTATCTCATACCACTTTTTTCATCTACCTCCTCCACCATAACATCCTCTTTACCCTTTCAAAATCCCATAACCCTCCATTCCAGTCGAACTTCTATTTTTAGTCACGCGCTAAATATACTTTTAAGTCAATGCACGATAAAAATATTATTCTTTTTCTTGCATTGGCTTTGCAGGTTTGGACTACCTGTAAAATATGCCAAACGCGAAGGCGAATTTTTTAAGGAAAAAACCAATAAAAATAAAATATATTTTTTTATTAAAATATGACACTTTGAAACATAAATAACAATAACATGCAAAACACGAATCACATAATGGAAGACATTAGAATGTTTTCGTTTACATTTTAAAAATAAATGCTATAAATATTTACGCTTACTTTTAATAACAATGAATTCGATCCCCTTTAAAACATTTTAAACACACGAGAATCAGAAGAGACATATTTATTTATATTTTCATTGTAATCTTAGTTTACTGTTGTGTTGGCATTGAAACAGCTGCTTTTGTATGAGACACATCACTTTGTCTCCAGAAGGAAACCACAGTCTTCAACTCTGTGTAAAAATCGAGACCTTGTTTACCACAGAAGTGGTTCGTACCAAGGAAACTGCCTCTAGTACCGGTAAAGGAGAACATAGAAAGTGGTACAGGAATCGGTACATTCACACCGACTTGTCCCACATCGATTTCGGCAGAGAATTTCCTTGCAGCAGCACCGTTGGTGGTAAATATAGCTGTACCATTACCGTAAGGATTGGAATTAATCATTTGTATGGCCTCATCCAAAGTATCAACAAACAAACAGATTAAAACGGGGCCAAATATCTCTTCTTTATAACATTCCATGTTTGGTTTGACATCAGTAAGGATAGTAGGTCCGACAAAGTTGCCCTTTTCGAAACCCGATACTTTGATACCTCGACCGTCAAGTACCAGTTTGGCGCCATCTTTGACTCCTGTAAAAATTAATGATTTGTTGTGATGAATTGTTATGATAATTATGATCTAATGTCGGAGTACTTTTTAAAATCCTTTGGATAGTCTTAAATAAAGTTACACTTCTCGCAACATATTTGTCAGATGTATAGTGACTGTGATTCCATTCTTATTTTTCCCTGAATCATAGTTGTGGTAAATGAAAATAATCAGGTTGTTTAGTAACTTTTTTTTCATACCTGAATCGACGAGTCTAATGATTCGTTCCTTAGCCTTAGCGGAGATGACTGGTCCGACGTCAGTGCCGGGCACGTGGCCCGCGTTCACCTTTAGTGCTTGCGCGCGGTTCACCAGGTCGGGAATCCATTCTTTAGCTTCACCTGATTAAAAAAAACATTAAATTAACAATCTTTGAATCATCAATACTTCTAAAAAAGTCCAAATTACTGAAATGTAAGTTACTTGTAATAAAAATATTTCAAATCATCTGAAACTTTTTAGCGCCATCTATGTTTAATTAACAACAAAAATTTTGGAGTTTTGAAAAAAAAAACAGACAAAACGACAATGTTCCTATACGGTGTTACACCTATAAACGTCATTATATCATTAATCAAAAATGAAGGTAGAGGTCGAGGTCTCTGGCTATCCTTCTGGGTTACGTGTGTGTGTTATTGTTCAAAGGTAGTATAGATAAAGACATACCAACAAAGACAGCAGTGCTGAGCGCCATGCAGCGCTGTCCGGCCGCACCAAACGCTGCGCCGGCGAGCTGGTTCAGTGTATGCTCCTTGTTGGCGTCGGGCATGATCACGCCGTGGTTCTTAGCGCCCATGTTACTCTGCACACGTTTACCTAAAATACATGAGTTTATTTTATTAGACATTTTTCGTCAAATTTTGGAAAAAAATATAGCCAGCACACAGCATTCATCAGCTAACATCTCGTTAAATCCCAGTAAAAATCAGTCCAGCCATTTGAGAGATTACTAGGAACAAATGCGAACTTCATATGTACGAAATGTGAAAAAAGAATAATATTGTTAAATAGGTAACTATTAAAATGACTTACCAGCAGCGGAGGCTCTGGTGTAGATGTGTTTACCAGCTCCATCTCCACCCACAAAGGAAACAGCTTTGATGTCAGGGTGGTCACAGATGAAGTTCACCGGGTCGTGGGTACCGTGGATGACCTGCAAATCATATTTCACATAAGATAGATTATAATGCTTTTTTCATAAAAAACATTTTTTTCAAACTACATACTTTTAATTTTGAAACCTAAAATGCATGCAAAAGCCATATTTGGTACTTGGTCATAATTTTAAGCATGGACCTTATTAATTTTATATATATATAACTACAATATACACATAAGCCGTGTTATATGTATTGAGCAACATACATTAACAACGCCGGGAGGAGCGCCAGCCTCCTGCAGGAGTTCCATCATCATGAGGGTTGCGCCGGGGTCCTGCTCGGAGGGCTTCACCAGGCACGTGTTACCTGTCACCAGCGCCGGAGGGAACATCCACAGGGGGATCATCACCGGGAAGTTGAATGCAGCAACACCTAACACAATGTTATTTATATTTTTTTTGTTAATATTTATCTTACTAATACTGGATGTATCTGATGAAGGTATCTCCAAAACAGTAGCATAGATCTCGCTGAAATTTGGCATAGATGGAGAATTTAGCCTTATAGAACACATAGGCTACTAAATATTTTTTTTCCAAGCGGACGAAGTCGCGGGCGACAGCTAGTTGATAAACGAAAGTCACTCACCGCCAACAACACCCAGAGGCACCTTGTAGCTGTGTGTGTCCATGTCTTTAGCGATGTTCTGTATGCAGTCGCCCAGCTGCAGCGATGTGATGCTGCAGCAGTGCTCCACCAATTCTGCAACAAATTAATCGCCGATCCATTACCGAAACATACAACAACATATTTTTATCTCTTTTGTGTCATAATATAAAAGAGGGATAGCAATATAACATTATGATAGTTGAAATTCATAGTAGGATAAATCAGATTTATATTTAACGTTGGGTCAATATGCATATTTTTGTGCCATTGTGTACATCGAACACCCTGTAGATCACTGTCTTTAAATCTTTTAAGAAAGCATGCAGTAAAAAATTTAATGATTGAAACTTAAAGTACATTCAACAACACAATCATCGCATAAAATAATTTTATTAAGTAATAGTGTTTATTCATTGAAATAGAAATGTCATTCTTATTATTTACATAATGTACTTTGTATTCAAATTATGTTAATAGGATTAAGACATACATAAAGTGTATGTTAACTGTTAACTATTAGAAAATTAAAACTTTTACATTTTTTATATAGAGATATTGAATTGATATTTTTTATAACTTAATTCCCTTGTGTACAGCGTGTTTTTAAATTACCTTATTTTCAAAATTAAACACAATTGTTTTGTGTTTTTTCTAAGTACATAATTTTAACCAAAATCATTTTATTATTGTAGTTTAATACATACAATATTATTTAAATATTATTGACTTACAAATAATATATTTCATAATATAATCAATCCTTATAGATAGTGATATCAACACTTCTGTAATCACTGTTTTGCCAAAAAAAACTTGATAAGAATTATGTCATGCATTGCCAATAGAATATAGTAAATTTCGTTAAATTACAATATAACAAATAGATAATAGATGCACATACATAATGACAATTTACATTTTTCACCTATAGTTACTTTGGACTTTTAAATTTAAATAGCTAAACAAGTAATTGGTACTTTATAGTAACATTATGACTAGCGGTAGCCTGTGACTCCGTCCGCGCGGAATTAAAAAAAAACAAAATTAGTAGCCTATGTGATATTCCAAACTATGATTTATATGTAAGCCATATTTCATCAAGATCCGTTCAGCTGTTCCAGAGATTCAAACAAACATCCATGGATCTAAAGATTCATGGATATGGATGGATGTTGGTTTGAAGATATCTCCAGATTGATTGCATGGATATTGCTGAAATTTGACTTGATGTAGAACACAGTTTGGAAGAACACATAGGTTAGTAACAAAGTTTTTTTTTAATCACAGGAGGCAGCTAATTATTGGTGAACCTGAATTCACAATGGAATAGATACATGTTTCCAAAAATATCACCATTCTATTTAATTTGAAACAATGTGATTAAAAGGGTTACATCTTATATAAGATCCCTCAAGAGATGTAAGTCTTTTCAAGGTATGATTTGATTTGTTATAATCACTTACGAATGCCCCTAAGAACATCTCCTTCGGCATCAGCTGTTGTCTTGCCCTGCTCTTCTGTGATCTTTGCTGCTAATTTGCTTTGATTCTCTCTGAGTAATCTTGCAAACCTATGAAAAATCTATTATTATTGAAGCGCCTTTTGTTAACTCAACCATGTCAATTGGGGTTCAAGCCTACTCTAAGTTATGGGCTGCTAGCCTTTAGCCCATAGTAAACTACACCTACTGTGACTAGGTTGACATTACATACAACTTTGAATATCCACATAGAAATGTGCAGATTGCATCACACTGTTTTCCTACAATGTAAGAATATTAAACATCTTAATAATATTATAAATGCAAAAGTTTAGATGGATAGATGGATGGATGTTAGAAGCTATCTCTTGAATGGTTCATTGGATCTTGATAAAACTAGGTGTACCATCTGTAGATGTAGAACATAGTCTGGAAGAACACATTGGCTACTTATTAATTTTTTTTAAGCCCGCACAGATGGAGTAGCGGAAGAAATATAGTATATAAATGAAATAAATAATATCAAACTAACTTGAACATAAGTTGCTGGCGTGTCATGACAGTGCTTTGGCTCCATGGTTTGTATGCCTTCTTAGCTGCCTCTAATGCTGTGTTTAATTCTTCCTTTGTTGTTTCTGGGACTCTGGAAAAAACATAATGTGCAAACAGATAAACATGAAATTTGATATAGTTAAATGCAATGATAAAAAGTAAGTAAAAGGTATAAAAAAATAGATTTTGAAGCACACAAATTGAAATGGGCCACCACTAGGACAGTTTGATTATTTCTTTTCTGACTTTGTTCTTGCCATAATTTCAATGTATCTTAAAACATGACAATTGTTATAACAAAGTAATAATTTTAATAAAATATACTGATAAACTATATTATTTACAATTTGTTAATGTAATTTATTCATCAAATTACATATGGAGGCCTGTATTTGCTAAGTCATCAGATGTTTATAGTAGTTACAATAAAAAAGATAAGCTGATAACATTCATAGGACCATTTAAAATGAGATAATATCAATTTCAAGGCAATCTAAACAGTTTCTTCTAAACAATTAGAGCTTTGGATAGAGATAATTATAAATAAAATATTCAAGAATTTTATTATCATTGTCACTATGTACATATGAGGTACAGTGAGGGTTGCTGGTGATATTGAACTTCCAAAGCAAATTTATAATAGAATAAATGGTTTAACAAGAAGGAGGAACAATTAGGTGGTTATGAATTGGTTTAAATATGTACTGGGTACCTGTCATGCAATTTTAAAGTTCATTAAATGTAACAGGAGACAAGCAATGGTTTATTTTAAATCAAAACTTTGATAACATTGTAAAAGTAAAAGTGATTATTTTTAGGGTTGTGGGTACACCACCAATATAGGCCACTGTACAGAAAGTATTCTATCAATTTTTCAATTATGAATATGGTGTTAATGAAGAAGTAACATTTTTTTGGTACAGTTTAAGTCTTACCTGCCTATAACTTCATTAGTTGCGGGGTTTGTAAGTTCAATCCAATTGTTAGTCTTGGATTCAACAAACTGTCCATCGATGAACAATTTTGTGCTGGGAGCAGAGCTGCTGTAACTTCTATTGAGAATTAAGCGAGACTGAAAATATAGTTTAGACATATATTGCACCATTTAAATAATTTAAAGATATTAGACATGATTAGGGAATATTTTACAAAAAATACCTATGCAAACAGCTGCATAACATGTATCATTTTGTTAACTATGTATTTACTTGAAAATTAACTAAAGAGGAGGAAAATGTAATAATATCTCTGCACTAGTGTCTCAAATGTGAGTGAAGGATTATTGCAAATGGTTTATGTAAATTATTGATGAAAAATGACGAAACTAGATGAAGCAAATATTCAACTACGCATCAACAATCCACCGGTCCACAATGAATAATGTAAACGGTTGAAATAACAAATTACTTGAATGATATATCAAGTCCTCGGTTGTTTGTCACGAGAAACGCAGTTTCCAAAGTACATACACATATTGTAACCGGTTTAGGTAAAACAGCTCGAATTTATTAAGTACATGTTCAAAAGTACACTAAATCGTTAAATTTATTATAATGTCGCACAATAATCACTAAAACTTACTTCGTTTCTAAATACTTTCAACATTGTCGAAGCCATAATTATATATTTTTTATAATTCTACGAGTAAGAGAACATTAGCGGCTATCAGGTGGGTGTGAGGCCAAGCCGACTGAACTGATTAAAATACAAATGTGGAGTCCTGACCTTCAAATGATAAAATTATTTAGATCTGGCGGTCGTCGTCAACTCGACTGTTTTAATAACTTTCGTATCGATAACGCTCCGTTTTAACGGTTTCATAATATTTAATCTAGAACGAGGAAATCTTATTTTATAAAAAAGAAATGATACAACTTTTTCATTATAATTTCACGAACAAAGCTGAGTGGCGGGAAAGGGAAACGTCATTTAAAAAAATGTAGTCTAGTGACGTGCAGTTAGTATAATGGTTGTATGTGAACATTGATTCCTTTTAATTCTAGTAGAATAGTCTGAAAAAACAATATTTAAAGATTTTTTATAAAATCTAATCTAAATAAGGTAAAATCAAAAGTAATTTTAAATGGGCTTATCCAAGGTTGCATCCCTATTAAATTTCTCGCAACTGGTTTAATTGCATTGTACTAGATGGCGCTGTTTTCCACTTTATCATGTACGTGCAATAGAATAAATATTTTTAGGTAATCTTATTAACTTTAAACAAGAAAAATTTGTGTTTCATTTAATTTATTTTCAAAAATGTAATTGAAACCTACCGTTTATGTCAAAATTCTGAAAAAATTACATTCCGTTGTAAACTTGCGACTGTGGCTCGTGCAAAAAATTGTAGGAAGGTACCTTAAACAATAACCTACCTCTAACAATCTAAAACTTGAATAAAATGTCATATCAATATTTGAATTCCTATTAATGAAGCTGGTATAAAGTGCGAGCTTTCAGTTTGGTAAATGAGATAAAAGGTCTTTGCGGTATTATAAATTAAAGCATTGATCGTGATTCGCGCCTTGTATAATTTGAATACGAGCCACATCCGGTGGGGTTGTCAGGGGGATCACAAGGGCCCGTTGATACGAACACTGCTAGCTCTGTGTTGATAAGCCAACACTTGATCAAACAGTCAGTCGACCACTCCAGATATACTTATAATGACGTCCTGTTCTTACTACCGATGTGACGAAATTTTATAATCCACTGTAACAGATTTTCATCGGTTACATTACTAAATATTTACGACACAGTATTATTATTATTCAAATCGGAAAATTTAAGGGAAAAATCTATATTTTTTTTTAAATTACTTTTATGAGTTATTTTTTCTGTTCCCTGGTTAAAAAGGTTACAAAAGAGGTCACGATTCCTTAAATGAAATCTATTCATCTCTACAGACGTTTTATTTTCAAAAAAAAGTTGACGAAAAAAAAATGTTAAAGAAATAAATAATACAGTAGAAACCAAAACGTTTTAATTCAAAACAATAACCTCGATTGTCACCTTTTTCACGAATACTAAATTATTCTATTTTTAATTTAATAAAATTATAATATTGTAAAAGTATTCGTGACCAGGTGATCACGCCCACTTTTTTAATTATTGCGAAGAAAATAAACAAAGTTCAACAATCTTCAAGGTTGTCTGTTAAAAATTAAGTATTTATGTAAACCTCAGTTCATTGGCAACATTAGTAACTTATGCAAAAACACTCGTAGTGAATGTGAGTAATATGTGGAAAAAGTCATGTAAAAAAAATCAGTTGCGTGTTTCTACTTGAAAGGGTTTTTACTAAAATCAATATATTTTTTTGGAACTAAGGTTATTAATAGAGAACTATGTACCATGAAAATATAACGTTGTTTTTTTTCTCTTACCTAAGATAAGCTAACCATGTTCGTACATTTCAAGTTACATAAACGACACAGTATTTATCCTGCGATTTACATGCGCCTGTAAAATTAATCGCTTACAAAACATTTCACTTATAGAAATAATTGCTTGTACTTATAATTAGGCGAAATGTTTGGTATTCTTCATTAATCTATTACAAAATTGAAACTATTTTAAAAGTTCGTTATTATTTTAGATTACCCTTGCTTATAATTCTGTCATGTTTTTAGATATACCTCCACTTGTACAATTATCAATATTAATTTCATTATCAAATTTGTCCTATCTTCGCATTATAGATAGTATATACATATTTATCGTTATTTTGCTTTGGTACTTATATTTCCCTCCCATACATTACTAACGTTTTTTTTCTTATAAGATAAAAAAAAACAAGTTGTATTGATGTAAATACTTACATGACGTAATCTTTAATGAAAATGAAGACATTATTTTGTTTAGATTATTCGAAACACAAAATCAATTTATCTGGTATGTAAAGATAAAAGTAATAACCATCATTTCCACTGGTAAAGCACCAACATTATATATGTTTGTCTCTGTTTAATCAAGGAGAATAATTGAGATGACATTATGTTCTTAAACAGCAATTTAGTCAGTGGAAATTCACTGTAAGTGACAAATACGTTGGTCGGGTTAACGACACTTCGCTCTTCATTAGCAACGCTGTGGTCATACGCGACTGTTTGCACTTTACATTAGTTGTTTAATTTTAAAATGTACAAAGTGTACGATATACGGAGTGATCCATCCAACACAAGGGCGTTGATAATTATCTTAGTGTGGACATTAGAATTCTGCAAGACATAGATAAAAATAAAAGCTTATAAAACATCAATTAAATCAAAAACAGAATTTAAAGTATTAGATGGTCTGTTTCTTTCATTTGATATATCAATCGTCAGTGGATGTCTAAAAATGATACTTCAAATATGTAGGAATACCAAATTTATACATATTTATAGATCTGTCATCTTTTTAAAATACCATCAGTCGACCGCGACAGCCGTGCGGATTAAAGAAAATCTAACAGTCTGTAGTATAAGTTTTTTTTCAAATTAGTTCAATAGTTTTGGAGCCTATTCAATGCAAACAAACAAAGAAATCTTTCCTCTATACAACATTATGCATAGATACGAGAAACTTTGTAGCAATGTTAGAATCCACAGCAGCAACGAAATTTGCCGCCTTTTTGATATAAAATTTCAAAGTATGATCTAAGCAAGCATATTACATTCGAAAAGAAAAATTGAAATCGAATTTTAATAATCACAACCAGTAACTCGTATGCAACTGAGAATAAATTGTGCGCAAAAGATGAATATTGTGAACAATGACACGACAGCCAGCTACACAGATAAGTAAACAGCACACGCTATTTCTGTCACGTACTCATAGCAAGCGTTCATACAATTAAACCCTCACCTTATACTGAAATGCGTGAAAACGAGATCGGTGCATACGCATTGCTCGCCTGATAAAAGAGGGCAATGACCCCGCTATCGGTCACACACCCGCCTTCGCAAATGACTTACGCATAAACATATACATTCAAGCTTGAAAGTTACGGAGTAAATATATGATTATAATGCTGTGATTTTGTTAATTACTAAATTTTTTTGTCTTAGCTGTCGCCCGCGACTCTATTCGTGTGGGTTTAATAAAAGAGCTTATTTAATAGCCTATGTGTTCTTCTAGACTACGGATCTGGATGAAATTCGGCATAGATGTAGACTATGCCGAATTTCATCCAGATCCGTTCAGCCTTTCTTCATAAAAATATCCATCTATTCATTCATCCATCCATCCATCTATATTGTTGCATTTAAAATATTAGTAAGATTAGCAAAATATATGAATTTCTCGTGTCACAACGTTAGTTACCATACTCCACCGATCTTAATAAATTTTACATGCATATTCAATAAGTCTGGGAATCAGTTACTATCTTTCTTTAATCTAGTGCGGACGGAGTTGCGGTCGTCAGCTAGTAATCCACATAATTTTATCAATATTTTACTTGATTACAGTCCAAGGTATATTTGTTACCAAAATGCTTAATAAACAACGTACAAATCATATAGTTATTTCAGTTTTACTAAAGAGAATGAGCGGGACGACAATATATTTTAAATGAAAATCACGGTTATTATTCAATGAAGAAGTTAAAATTGAAACATTGTTATCATATGTTGCTTACACCAGGAAGTTCATGGGGTATAAATTTTAGCATCGCACACAAGATAACCTAGTCATAAAGTTTTAAAATATAACCACCATTAACCCGACACTTTATACGATGTCCGTTTGATAAACGTGTGGGGATTTCGTTACTTATTTTAGATTTTATCTGCGCACAATATTGATGGACTCATCTGTGTAGTACTTTGACCGTACAAGGTTGCACTTTCTGAAAACGAGCAACAAAACTTATGCGAAAAAGTTTTAAGGTTGCTATAAAAGTTTACAAAAAAAGGTACTTATATTTCACTCAATAGTGTTAAACGTCGGACTATTAATATTACTAATATTATAAATGCGAATGTTTAGATGGATGGATGGATGTTTGTTTGAAGGATGGCTGAATGGATCGTACTGAAATTTGGCATACATATAGAACATAGTCTGGATGATAACATAGGCTACTAATAATGCTTATTTTAATTCCGCGCAAACGGAGACGGAGGAGAAAATGAGTACATATACAATATCATTATACGAGTAAGTACTTATTGCCCGACGCCACAATGTCTCCTTTGAAACGATTCAAAGCGTTCTTTCGCAGATATTTATTAGCCGACTTCAAAAAGGAGGTTATCAATTCATCTGTAATTTTTATTTATAATATTTTTATATTATTAGTATTGGTTATTTTATTAAATTTTAAAACAAAAATAAATTATATTAATTAAACCGCAAAAATAATTTGCATGTTTAGATTTCATCACAATCCAACCTAATAATAAAACAATTAAATTCCTGAATATTCCTTGATAATATTGTGACTCTGTTCCTGAATAAACCTAGTACTTACTAATTAACAAAAAAAAATCTATCTTACTACGAATCTCCATTGTCGTAACACTTGTCTTACAAAAATGTTCATATCTCTCTCGTTCATGTGTACAAAAACAATTGTTTTTAACAGTGGTTATTTACATTCTATAGATTATATCAACGATAATTTTCATAATTTTAGCAAATCTAATAATATGCGGTAAAAGAGATAATCGGTCATTGTTTCCGATACGTCGTTGGATATTCGTATCTGTTTAGTAATCGCGGATGAAGGCTGGACACAGATAGCCTCGATTTCGTAAAACTTATGAATAAGAATGGCACACAGACTGATTTACAGATTATAAAATGATCATTTTGTGTGTTGAAATTTTCTATATTCCATCGCCTTTTGTGTGTATTTGTTACTAAAATAAGTAACATTTAGATTTAGAGATCAGTTTTTATTTTCGTAAAAAAACTAGCTTAATATTAAACATTACAACAGTTACAATTGTTGTAAAAATGGGCAACTACAGAATATCGGTGCTCGAAGCTTTAATAGAAGATTCTAAACCTTATTTCTTTGTTCTCTACTCTTTTCCACTCATAGATTGTTTTATAATAATTAAGTGGATTGGTTCAAGTAAGGTCAAGGTATGCCAATTCCTTTTACTATATAAGTTTCCTCTTATAAATGCTCTTTAATTTATCTTATACCGTAACCAAACCTAGAAAGATTTTCCTAGTCCACAAGAGACGATCATTGTACCGAGTTTGGTTTCTCTAGAGTATATTATTGTAAAGTACTATAAAGTGTAGGAAGGAGATAAGCACAAGAGGCCGTTGCCAACATAGATAATTCATTTCGAGGCATAATTACCGCTAATGAAATCGACTTATCCAACAAAAGGATCTCGCAATTAGCCGACTATCACAACGTAATCTGTACGCATGACGAAGTCTATTTCAGGACCAGGTCGATGACCATTGTATCGCTCATTTAGCTATAAACAAAGTTAATCGCACTCCACAACACAATAGAAACTGCGACAATAAAACCCGCCTACAATAACCGCGAGGTTTTCCATGCGATATTAGACTTATTCACTATACGCCCGGTTTTATTACACTTCGGTATGCGATTGAACCGAAACGAATGTTTGTAAACATCGCTCCACGTAATCTTAACGCTTTTAAAATCGTCTAGCCAACATTATTCACCTACGTTTCGACCTATTTTCAAGCTATAAACCGCTCTTTATCTTTTAAATTGTCGCTAATACATTTTTTATTTTTAAATTAAATCTAATAAAATTATTTTTCTTTTTAATGCAAGTGAAGTCGGTCGTAAAAGCTAGTTGTTCGTAATTCAAATAGAATCGATAAATGAGTTTGAATTTAAAGAGCTGTCAAAGTAAATAACAGTACGCGGCACTTGAGTCAACAAATTGTGCCCTCGTTCCGGAGCACACAACTACCGTATTTAAGGAAAATGTAAACAGAGTTTCATATAACATTAATATAATATTATTAGTTATTTGACCACAATTTTACTTGATATATGCAATAATATTGTCATCACAACAACATTGCCTAACTGCAAAATACACATAAATAGATTGATTTACTTATTGCCTCTATTATTACACGATTTACAATAATACTATAAATGCGAGTATTTAAATTTGTGGATGGATGAATGTTTGTTTGAAGGTAGGGCCGCATAGATGTCGCTGAAATTTGGCATAGATGTAGAACATAGAACACACAGGCTACTTAATAACTTTTTTTTAATTCAACGCGGACAGAGTCGCGGCCGACAGCTAATTTATAATAAAAAAATGACTATATATAACAATTGAAAAGTTTTATATCAAATTATTTTCACTTTATAGCAAGAAAAAATAGTTAAATATTAGCTATCTCACAGACATGCAGAAGTGAACAAAATCAAGTTTCATTTCTTCGTTGGCGACCAAAGATTCAACAGTATTTATAGAAAAAGATGGCGTCCGCATGTAATATAAAAGGCTTTCTTCAAATACGTTGGTGATGAAGTTACACAGGTGGTGCAGCGCGCTGTTTGCTTGCTGCATACCGGGGCCCTGATGTCGCGACATGTTTGCCCACTTTAAACAACCTCACAGGAGTTATCACATAGCCATAAAATTGTAGGAAGTGTACTACATACGAACATAATTACTGGTATCATTCTTACTTTGTGATTGGTCAGAAATCAATTCTATTAGTTTGGCAGGACTGTGATTGGATGGAATTAGACATCCATAACGATTTCGCGACCATTACCAAATTTAACTTCTATCTCAGTTTGGTTACAAAATGTTACTCAAACTATACTTTACTGGTTTTTATTTATATTCCTTATTTAAAATCAGTTAAATGTATGACACATAAACATAAACATTAATATTTGTAGTATAGGAAGTAAATGGTTGCATGATTTAATGCTAAAGCTATAAATTAACGATAAGCCGAGTACGGGTGTAATGTTTGAAACCACACGCCACAACATAACAGGAACGCATATGGCAAACTTAATCATTAAACTCTCACACGTTGAGGTTCGAGGATGTAAACTTTATAAGGATTAGTTTAAAGATTATATTTTGTTAAGATTGAATAAATACTTTTATTTTATTTTATAGGATATGGGGGCAAACGAGCAACGAATCGCCTAATATTATTTGATCCGACGCCCATGGACATCCGCAACGCCAGAGGAACGTAAAATACTTTCATATATTTACGTAATAGTTGTTACACCGAACAAGTTATGCATAATACTATTGTATTCTATAGGCTCTTAAAAGAATATTTTTAATTCTAAATCAAATAGTTAAAGGTCTAAATATTGCGTGGATTTTAGCTATTCTTTCTTAGCTTTGGAGATGACGGTACTCTGTTGAACTTTTTCCTCTAAGTTCAAAAAAGATGTCAACGATCATTGATACCAAGGTAATTATTTAAATGTGACGTTTTTTAAGCAGTGGAAATTAAGCTTAAAAGAGTTACATTCACACCAGATAAGCTTAATAAGAATGTGAATATAAAATATACTAGTAGGTATATTGCAGACGCTAAAACGAGCCGAGCCGTCTCATCCGATACGAAGCTTTCGATATTCTTTTTATGAACGAGTTTTTTTCGCTACGAGTGCGAATCCTTGTGAATAAAAAGTCACTTTATCTTAATAGACTTTTATTTTTGATAGCATTCAGCCAGCACTGTATTAAACAGTGAATGAATTATCTACACTTTTGAACAGGAATGATTTCGTATTTTTGTAAGTTTGCTAACGAATGAATGAATTCAAATATTCTTTATCACTAAATTAAAAAAATAAAATATGCGAAGTCGGGAGAAGCGGCTAGTAAATTTATAATAATATGATATGTCTGCTGCGTGCAGTGGAATAATATGAAACAGTTGACCTAAACTAAATAATTTTGCTGCTAAACACAAGTCGGCGCAATTAGACGCGTATTTGTGTAATTGCGGAGCGCACTTCGCTTTCAGTGGAGTGCGGTATCAGATAACGCCGATGTGGGTTACTGTCGATAACCGACACAACTAATAATAACCATTGAATATGTTACCCTAAACTAGCAATACAATACCCTACGGAGAATCAACACATTATGTACTACTCTCTAATACAGTATTATTAACCGTCATATCTGAATTGTCCCTTCTTACGCATATCCAGCGGCAGACGCCAGTAACAACATCTGTTGCACAAATGAGCCAGCTCGCTCGTGCAATACCATGACCACGAGAAAAAAGATCTTACTTCATAGAATCATTTGTATAGTAAGATCTTCGCGATACCACGGAGATTACGAGCGTGAAGTTCAAGTAATTTTGCGTCTTGTCTAATATGTATGGAGAAGGAGAGTGAATTTGACAAAGGAGGAGAAGCATAGGAGAGGGAAATATCTTCTTTCTGTGCGTCGCCCTTTTCTGTTGATTAGCCAGCCAGCAATCGCTTCGCTGTTTCTGCGAATTCAGGTGGCCGCACACTCTTAACCAATCCGTACATACATTTATCGTTACTAAATTATGTTAAAAAGTTTAAAAGACATCTTGTCCTAGACGCAAACAATTTTATTTTACTTTATTTTCTTAGTAAAGTAAACACAGTATTAAAATGTAAATGTCTTACAAACCACAGAAAATAAAAACATTGAACCGACTCACCGTCTCCATTAGAACTCAATCAGTTGCTAATGAATCATATCCACTTAGCGAACACATTGACGTCTGTAATGTGCAAGTCGCTTAGTTTATTTAACCGCTAATTAAACTAATATTAGTAACTTGACGTCACAGTATAGTATAGTAGAAACTATCCGAGCATTACACAGTTCACACATTACAAAAAAGTAATGAGATTGAATGTGGATGGCTACAAAGGTAGAGGAAGACCGTAGAAAGTATGAATGGATTGTGTGAAATATGGAAGGATATTCGTAGGAATGGGGTAGCTTCAGATATGACAGCTGAAAGAGATGTATGGAGGAGTAGAACATACGGCGCCGATCCTCCGTAGGGATAAGGGCAGGTTGATGATGATGACACACTTGCATTCATTTGAATATGTTTTGCATCAACACTTGAACACATGCAATAATTGATATTATAAAATAGATGCACATAAATTATTAGGTTATTGCCATGTCGTTACTCTTTCCGGACATTCCAAGCGCAGGACTACCACAGAATAAGCAAGAAGATGACTCAACGATGTGTAAGCGCAGACTGCCCCCCTTGCACCCCGCTACTGAACTGGTCTTATGACCATAAACTTTTATTTTTAGTCTGTGGGCCTCCTTAACGTCACATAGGGCGACAAACTTATACGGCCCGGTGGTAGATGCTGTTGTCAAGGATAATTCTAAAGATATGTAAAACCTACTTGGAAAATTACAACAAGATTTAGTGTGAAATGCGTGTTGTGATAATTATGGACATTGGTATGGCTAATGGGTTTCAATAAATCCAACGGGTCAGATAAGTTCATTAGACTATAATATAAAGTCGTGTGCAATGACTTTACTTCATTTTAAAAAGTTAAATAAGATTTTTTAGTACTTACTATATTTATTTTTTAAAGTTTATATAATGTTTGACTACAATCCAGTTCATTGAATTGTTAAATTCACGTCTATAGAGCGACCACGTTTAAATCTGTTAAAAATAAAAAAAAAAGTCAAAGCCACAAAAACTTTTTGTCGGCAAAGCTCTATCTAAATACATTTGACGTGTAATTCAATGACGATATACATTTTTTATTAGTTAAGTTAAAAAATAATCGTGTGTTTTTGAGACCAAAACCTTTGTATGAATAATATCGTCTTCCTAGTCATTATCTTTGACAAAACAGAGATAACAGTTTGTTTTAAACGGGGATTTTGGTCTTAGAAACCCACGGTAAATGCTGCAATGCTAAATGAAAAAATAATTTTAATAAAAGTAAGCAATCGTTTTAATACCACAATTTAGTTGGTATGTTGTTTAGTTATAGTAAGCATCTATTCGTTCTATGTTATGCAATGACAACTAGCTCGTTTAATTCTATCTAAAAACATACGAAAATCGAGATGAATATAATTACATTTTGGACATAATTACCGTAGATTTACACTGTTAAGAAAATCATACAAAAACATATTGCCATCTTTCTCAATCTCCCTTAAAAACCGAGATAAATATATTTTTCTGTACGGGTGTTGCAGTAGTGTTAACTAACGGTTACTTGATGGTATTGACGCGTTCGTACCTTCAGAGCGACGTTGAATTATAAGAAGGTATTTTAAATTTAAATAATAGTGGTGATACACGATGAATAATATATTTAACCTCGTTTATTACTCATTGGACGTTTATCGATTGACGTTCATCCATGCGCGCTTTTACAGAAAAAGAAAAAATAAAATATAAAACTCCGATCGAGGGTGCTCGATAAAAACTACGTATGAATATGTACACTTACTACTGCCAGTTGCCTGCGACTTCATTCGCGCTGAATTAAAAAATAATCTACTAATAATCTCAATACTCAATACACAAAATTCTTCGTATATAATGACTAAAGATTAAAAAGTCCATTCGCTGTGCGATTTTTATTGTCACTTTAGTAGGTGAAAATTATATAGGCATTGAACGTGTTAAACAATTTTTAAATCAGTAAACGCGTCTGAAGCGGTACCAAAATCAATGCGGTTAAGTTGCATTATCAGCCGTTATCAGAACATTCGATGTTTCTGAATCGTCGGGTTATCTTTGAAGTAATAAATATGATATTGATTAAATGGTTCGTAATGAATCGCCCAAAGTGATGACGATTTTCTCAGTGATCATGGGCTTTAAGAACACAATAAATACATGTGCAAATTGACGTATTAACTTCAAATTATTTATGATTATGCAATTATCTAGATATATAATTTTTTGCAATTTTTTTCTAATAGATGCACACGTAAATAACTGATTTAACAGGGATAAGTCAGCTATAACTATTTTTTGCAGAAGTATAGTGAAAACAACACTAATACTTGTATTTATTTTATATTAAGTTTCAACCCTTAACTTATTTTATTATCTTGTGTTACATTCTTTGAAATAAAATAACATGACACTACGATTCTATGCTGCTTTGACAGCTTCATAGGTAACTGTAAAAGGTGGGTACACTGGGAGCTCAGCTGTGCGTAGCAAATAATTTAAGGTTATCCTTATCTAGTATGATTGGTGAAATCCACCATAGTTGTGTCTCTTTTCAACCCTGTCCTATCGGGTTTATTCGATTCGACAATTTAAACGAAACTTAACCCGGACACACTTTTTATCACTAAGCGATGCTATTTGATACGCCTACTTACAAACCGGTGTTAGATCGAATTTCATGAATATATTACGAATACAATACTCAAAATCCTTATACAAAGCAGTCATGTAAGTAAATTGTCTTAAGACATCTCTAGCCATAGACTTCACTACTTTATTCTTTAAAAAAAAAGATACTACAAACACATCACTGCAATGGAATTCTACGTTATAAATACGCAAGTCTACTTTTTGTAAACTCACATATCTAGAACAAGATTGATTTGCATTTGAATTGACTATGAATTGTGTCATATGTATTGCTGGAAATGTTTCTTATTTGAATTTCAGTGTTGTGCTATTTCTCTTAGTACATATTGTCATCCCTTTCATACCCCTTGACAAGATAAAGACTACAGTATGTATCAAAATAATTGTCACTGCCGTGTAATTCTACGGTTATGTCGTTTGATAAGTAAAGAGGCGGGCTGTGAACGGCTGCGTTATCGTGTAAAAATAAGTGCAAAGTTCTCACGTAAGGCTTCGCGGGCGTGTGTAGTTACGTAAAGCCTACGTATCTTTATGAGCCTTTGTTTCGATTACGGCCAACCGTATTGCACTAGTACTGTTGCCGACAGAAGTGCTTACGATACATTTAATTATTTTTAAGTATCGTCGAGTACAATGGTGATGACTTGCTATTTACACACGATGTCTTGCAACGTTGTGCGGACTTATATTTTTATTGACTTCCATACGATTGCATAAAGTATTTTTATTAAGAGTAACGTAAAAGTTCATATATTTGTAATTTTTTCCAATTAAGCAGCGACGTTGGATAAATTAAACAAACATATTCGTTTTTTATGTTTACACGAAAAAAAATCATCAGAACAAACTTAAAAAGCAAGATTTGACACGGAAGAGTTATGTTCTAGTATGCTAAAATAAAAATAACATAAAAGTGAATTAAAAGAAACAAAAAATATTTTTGTGTCTTATTATAATTTTATTATCATTTAATTAATCGCAATTGATATAACTAGTTTTAATATAAACTTTACGGAAGTTATTAAGGGGTGATTTAGCATTTAAAAGCAATCTAATTTATAACAATATAAGCAGTAGTATGTTGGCAAATGATCAAGTTACAATTGTCGTGACTTGTATTAAGACATGTTTTTGTCTCTGTTTCGTCAAAGAGAATGAAAGGGATATCAATATCTATCAGACCAATGGAGTTCTATGATAACATGTAGCAGTGGTCTTTGTGTGCGCGAATGTCCACGGAAATACAGGAGGTTATGGTTTTTGTTCTCAGTTAATTAATTGTGTATGCGAGTACACACAGTAAACATTGTACTAGCGTCACCCGGCAGTGGTCACCCTTTGATACCACACATATAGTCTGTATGTTGAAGTATGTTAGTAATAATTTAAATCATAATCGGTTAATGCCATTAGATTTGTTTCCGCGTTCATTTCGTGTTACTTCAATATTTTTAATAGTTCATTTCACATAGCTAAAGTTTGCATGAATAAATGAAGCCCTAATTACCGCCATGAAACGAGACTAACACATTTCAGAACTGACACAAGGTGTGATATAGGTCTTTTAATTTTTTTCACATTTTATTATATATGGGTGCAAACGAGCAAGCAGCCAAATGAATTCGCCGGAATGGTGAATTGACCGCTGCCCATAGACATTCGCAATAGCAGATGCATTGCCTGGCTTTAATCGATCATTCTCGAAGGAAGGAAGGAATTTGATTCATCAGACGAAACGCGAATTTGTTTCCAGTTGACGCCTGTTTTAATGTTTGTTTGTGGTATTGCATCGAACGAGGCCCATTCGCTCAACAGATGTTGTAGGTGGCATGGCATCTACCACTGTTAAATATTAATATTCCAGATTCAGTAATCATATTAATTTACAATATTTTAGTTCTGTTAAATTTATATTAAACACACATTAACGTGATAATAATTTTGAGTACGTCGAACTTGCTGGTACCTTGATTTGTATCGTGGCCGACACATATCATGTAGAAAGTAAATACTTGATATTTGTTCGGTGATAATAATAATTGCTGCTGGATGTGTGATAAGGGCGTCGGTTATCTAATATTTGTTAAGCTAACAGAGCGATTAGATAACATATAAGATGTACCGTACCTTGCCAAGGAATTACTAAGAATTACCAAGGGATACGGCAATGGGTGGACCAGGAAATGGACAAGGCGTAACGAAGTAACATTTTATTTACATTACTTTAGCTTTTTAAATAAACCTTTTCAAATATTTATACGGAGGTTAAGAAAACAAGCGATATTTATGTTCTGTTTACCTTGAAGGAGTAAACATTATTTTTTCAATCAAGAATAAAAATAAAAAGCAATTATGATAATGTCAAATTACTTATTACTCATTATACATAAAACTGTAGAAACGATAATTTTTTTTATATGTGGGGAAAAAAATAAGTACGAGGGCACATCAAAAGAAATGTCAAACATCGTAGTTGCATGTTCACGCCAGTTGTTTATATTGGTATAAACAGATAGAGGTGAAGCAACATGTCACGTCCGCTTCCTACCTCGAAATAATATAGTCACGTTTCAAGGATGGCCGGAAAAAAAATTAAACGACAAAATTTGCATTGGACCGCCGCGCCGTGGGGCTGATTCCATTTACGGAAGGGATTAACCGAAGGGTAGACCGATAAGAGAATATTTAACCTCGTCAGAAGACCCCCACTCAGTTTTATCTAAGACCACATACATTGATATTCACTTTTTTGTATATTTATTTTTAGATAAAATGAACATTTTAAAGAGGAATTTGTTAGAAGAATGTGATTTTTATATTTAATATATTTTTAATACTCCCTTCGCTGGCCCAGCGATCCAAAGTGGCTCTTGGACTCCGACATATGAGATCGCCTGTCCTGTGCCTTCTCCTCCCAGTTCATTGCTAATAGCCCTCGCAGGTCCAGCTATACGGCGTATACAGAATATTTTTATAGCTTGTTTCTTTTTTCATAAAATTCATAAATTTTATAGATGACAAAATGATATCAGGATCCCAACGTCGATCTTTGAATCAGTTATTTAATTACAAAAATATAGTACTTATTTTTATTTAATTAATTATATTTGAAACTAATTAAAAAATAGCACATTAAAATTTAACTAGCCTAAGTGCAAACATCTTAAACATTTATAAATTGTACAAAAGGTCGATAGCCTTCTATAAAAATGTCGACAATTTTCCGGCTTTATGTTATTGAAATTGTTTACTAAAGAATTACTTTTCAACTTGTCCTTATGTACAATACATATAAATATGTTTCCGTATTTAATTAATGTTATATTTAGTTGGCTTTTATTTGACTTCCTAACAAAAGTTCCGGTCAACAAGTCAATAATAAATAAGAAACCATTAAAGTCTTGTAAATATTGTAGCCTCGACGGGGCACTGCCGAGCCCATAACTACTCATTAGTACATTTATAAAGAGGGCAAGATCGAGTCCAAGAAATATAGAATTGATCACACAAAGCGTTGCCAGGCGTCCGGATAAAGCCGGACATAGGTAGGCTTTTTAATTGCGCGTCCGGACAAAGTAAACGGTGTCCGGGTTTACATTTCGTAAACGACAGTGGCCGATGGAGTGTAGGCTGTCCGGCGTTTCTACCCAAATACAACCAAAAAACTTACTGGTCGGTCCGACTATTAGGTTTGGCGAACTGGCAACCCTAATCACACACGGTTACGAATTTCTCAATGTTATTTAGAAGGCATACTTAAAAAGGTCAGCATGTTTGTTCATATCTTCTCGTGTCGTATAAAAGCAATGGCTCACACACTCAATGTAACATTAATGGACGTTATTTTTCGGTTTATCTGCCGTCCGGTAATCGTACAATGGCTTTGATTAAACTGGTCGGACGTATCACGCCACCTATCGGCAGCGATGCGGAATGTATTCATTGTTTAGCGATTACATTGAGCTCACGAAATATTGTCGTACATACGTCAGTCTAATGGACATCATCGATTTAAGTATACCCTCTCATGGTTGTTACGAGAACCTTTTTTGAAACAAGAACATTCGACGCTATAGTTCTCTTTATGGTCTTACTAGCTGTCGCCCGCGACTCCGTTCTCGTGAAAATAATAAAAAACTTAATTAGTATCCTTATGTATCCTTGCAAGGTAAATTCTACATCTATGGAAATTTCAAAAAGATCGATGCAGCCGCTCCGCGAATTCCTTGCAACAAATATACAACCATACATCAAAACATTCGCATTTATAATATATTATTAGTAAGTAGTCAGACATCTTGCCCACAGACTATGATATAAAAAAAAAACAAAAGCTTTACGAGACGATAATAGGCTACCGCTTATTAGTGGTTCTTATACAAGTTGTGGTTATGATGCTAAATCTTTCCAGTAAAGAAAAACACCAGGACAGATACATTATGGCGATCAACTAGTCCTAAAACGTAATAATATCCAGTCAGACTTTTCTTTCTAGCTTAATCTAGCTTATTTAAAGAAGTTTTAAAAAGATTGAAATTGCATTTTCGTATCTTACCTGTAAGGTAAAGGGTAAGATATGCAGTAAGCAAAAGATATAATTTGGAATTACTTACGCTTTTAGCAATGTGAAGATATTTTTATCTCCAAACTGGTTGCTCTTCCGATGACCCGGAACTTCGTTTTAATGTTTTCGTTCAGTTCGACATTCGATCCAAAGATTCAGAACGTTTTAAAATTTAATTAAACTAATTTATGAGCAATAAATTATCTAACATATTTAATAATTTAACTTTTTAACTAACTTCAACAGATTAACACGACTTTTTATCATCTAATTGTTCAAAGAAATTCATAAAATTATTTTTTGTTATAACACGAAAATCGTAAAGTGAATTAAACGAATTTTACGGATTCCATCGCACTCATTTACAATTTGTGACACGAAGTTTTGACATCGAGATGTCAAAGTTATTGTCGAAGTACCCTCCTTTTTGACATTCTTGACAGTTATTCTACGGCAGAATGAGCTCATAGCATCTCGAGGTATTACAGTCTGAAACTTTTTATGACCAACAAAAACTAGTTTTAAAAATTTTATAAAATCAGTTTTCGGATATTCAGAGTAAAATAATATCACTATACTAATTGATCGATTTAAATTTTGTATTTTAATTTGTTTTGATAGCGATAGCTATTTTTTTGGATCATTATTTTAAATATTTATAAAGTAGAAATAATAGGATCAATCACCTTGTAGGCGTAGGCTTTTTCTAGATTATTAAACTCAGCACGTGGTCTTACATTCTTATAATAAAACATACATTAATATGTCTTGTTTCTACAAGCATAAACAGGCAAAAGATAAAAAATTAAATTTGGTGGTGTTTTTTTATATTTTAAGAATGTAACAAGGCACAAAAAGACGATTTTTCCCAATCCTATGATTCCCCTCCTGCACCAAATCGACTTCCCCTTCCCATCATTTCCTTATAAGAAAAGGGTGGTGTTTAAAACTTGTTTCAAAACCAAACCATACGAAGGTTTTTGTTTGGTTTAATTCCACAGCAGTTTTAATTTTTGATGAACCATTTTAAGCGTTCGTTCTTTTCTTTCATTAAAATACAAGCTCGTTTATTTGATTCGACAGACCGCAGATTATAACATCCGTTTTATGTCATGTGTAAAATATATTTTTTTTAAATTGAACTTTATTAGACAGTGATAAGGGTTAAATATGATATGGCCGTGGGTCGGGTAGTGTTTTGTGGTACCAAGGCCAGTCTTATCTGAGTGTTGGGTTACCATAGACACCGACGAAGCAAAGGAACGGCCATTCGACGCCGCATATACTACGAATTTATTGTTGTCAGCTTTAATTTCATATGATTAGAAGTTAACGTCTCAACTAATAACATTGTAATGTTCCTGTTTTCAAAGCAGTACACTGAATAAATAGTTTGGTATTGATATTTCATTATGTAAACATGTTATGTGCAAAAGCAAATTCATTCTTATAAAGCAAATCATTTTAGAGCTGTATTTTTGTCGTATGTTTTTTCTTATCTTGTCGCAATGATTCTTTGTTTTTCTCATTCATAGGCTCTTAATTCGTTTCTACTTAAAATGTCTGTCGAGCTCAAAGCTAGCTGTTGGACCGGATAAAATCTTATAAAGTTGTATTGAAACCTTTAAGTAATTACGTACTTACTTTTTAATATAAAACTGCAATTAACATGTAAATGCTTGATGCAGAACCTGTATAAAGAGTATATTTTATGATACGTCAGAATGTTCAGTTCAAAACTATGTAACATGTTTACTATGAGTTTTCGCTGCAAAAACACCTAACATAAACTTACTGCCATCTCTTTCTTTCTCCTTAGAAAAGCTAATATCAAGTTATATGGGGTATGTCACTGCTTTATCTTATCTTAGATAATATGGAATATAGTTTTTAACCACTTGTTTCTCCTCTTTTAGTTGCAAAGGCTCTAACCACTGTTCTCATAAATAACTTAAGTTGATCATCAACTAAGCATGACAGTATTATTTTTTAATTGAATGAGCGGGATTACAACATTGGTGGACAGGTGCTACAACAGTGGAAATACAGTCACTCAACAAGCTATGTCACCACACCAGTAAATTCTTTAAGGATTTAGTCGCAAGTTATTCTTGCTATGAGTCACTTAGATTTGTACGCAATCTTACGATTTGTTGTGAAATTTGTATTATGTCTTTGTATGTGATAGTATTATGTCTTTAAAAATTTGAATATCTTATGTTTTTATTTTGTGTGAGATGTTTCTCTTCCATTTATCTATTTGAATAGATTTGATTCTGGCTGTGCGTATAGGTAACATTTTGGGTAAAGGTAGGTGGTGGTGTGCTGGGTAAAAAAACAAAAATAAAAACAAAAAAATAACATATTTTCACTATAATTCAATAAAATGCAGATGGAAATAAGAAAACTTACAAGAAAAATGTCATAAACAAGCTTTAGCCTTAGTTCGTTTTCTTTCGTAAGAAAATAGAGTAGTCAATTTTTTTGAAGATTAACTTAATGGAATTAAATAAAAAAAAATTAAATACTTAATTACAATTGACGTAGGTACTATAGTTTACACTAATGCCTGTTACAATAAATGACTCATGATATATTACTAAAATTAAGTTATAAGTAATCATAGTACTTAAATGTCTGTTTAAATACAAAAGGAAATTAAATAATCAGCTTTAATGGTTTATAATTCGTAATGAACTGATAATAAATAATATTCACGAAGTTTATGAAAACGCTTACAAACTAATCTCCTTAGCATTAGGTACAAAATTATTATCATCAGTGGTCACCATGCAACACTCGCACCAAACAGGAGAAACGCCAAAACTAAAGTAGTTACACAAAAAACAGGCAAATAAAAACACCACCATCTCGGTTCTATAGCTGACAAATAATTAAACACAAAACCATCAACGGTCAACATGTCATTTATTTCTCTTACAAAATCTTAGATCTGACAATGTATAAAAATAATTTACGGAGGCGCGAGGATACAGTTTCTCGGTAAGAATCAAAAGCGTATCTGGCCCTTTCTATCAGAATTTCTCCTAAACACTTACATTGGTCCCTTAATTAAAACTTTTTTTTAAACTTTGTTATATAAATATTATAAAATATCACACTTTAAATTCAAAGAAAAAAAAAACTATAATGCTACCACGACAACTAATCACTTAGCTCTGTCAATGTCCTAAAGCAATAACTGTGCCGATTTGAATATTATATTCAAAGGAGACAATAAATAAACAATCTATCCCGATCAACTAAAAATTAAATATAATCGATTTATTTCGTTATAAAGTAAAAGGCACTGCGCGGGAGGCGAAGTCGCCCGCCCTATAAACTATCGTGTACTTATAACTTTATACAGGTATTTCGGTGAAGAACGAAGCCTCGGTAGTCCGGCGGGCTTATTCTCTGATTTCTGACATTTTTTGCGTGAGCTCAGACGCGGCCGTGTCGAGCGCCGAGCGCCGAAGCGAGAGGGAGCGCGCGGCGCGAGGACGAAAAAACAATCACCAAAACTCCGAAACTGGTTTGTGATCGTTGTTAGCCCTCCTTGCCGGCGCAAAAACGAAAAATCCCTCGCGCTGCGGCGGCGGCGCTGCGCCCGGGGCGCTCAAATGAGCTGCGGATGATTGATGTTGCGGACGCCGGGTTCGAGGTTAAGTCCGAGCTGACGCAAAATATGCGGACGAAATGGAGCGATGTATGAGTTTGTGCAGCCCTGCCGAACTGGCGAGGTGGCAGCTGCCGATTCCGTAAACTGTAACGTGGAATAAGAGGGGAGTGGCGCGCGAGAGGAATCGGCGCGCCGCCGTCGCGCGGGCCGCGTCCCGTCGTCGCGTGTCGGCCGTGTGCGGTGCGGCGTCGCAGCTGGATACCGTCGGTCATTATAGTTAAACGAGACTCCAAATAAATAATAAATTATTATCTTAAATCCTTAAAAATAGATCACGAGCGCCTTCTCGCGGTACGGCACCGAGCGCGGGGAGCGGTACGAAATAAATAAAATGTTTCTATAAACTAACTTTACAGTGACCACCGCTCGGCGGAAGATCGCATCGGGAAGACGACCGCGAGCTACGCAATAAATATTCTAACAATATAAGGTGCCATTTACAAGTGTGTGCCGATAACTAAAAGATATATAAGACTATATTCACACCGCAAACTTTCGAGACGCCAGTGAACGGGTCACGGGGAGCATCGGCAGACTGGAGATCATTCGTTGAGCGGGTGAGACGCGGCGATCGGGACGTCGCCCGCGCGGCTGGAAGACGTCGAGGAGGCACTAGGGTGTCGGACGATCCTTACACACTACGCTCGGGTTGTAGCAGAGCTAGGCGATGATGAGGTCGCCGAACGCCGAGGACAGCCGGTTGAAGACGGGTAGCCGCTCGTCGTCGGGGTCCGGCGAGTGCGTGCGGCGGAAGGCGAAGGCGCCAGCGTGCGCAGGCGACAGCGCAGGCGAGTGCGGTGACCGCGGCGACCGCGACCCGTCGCTCATGTAAGAGGCAAGTGAGCCCGATGCCGAGCCGGAGCCTGAGCCCGAGCCCGAGCCACCCGAGCCAGAGGACAGCGAGGCGAGTGAGCCGCCCGGCGACGGGGGCTCGCGGCGTCGCGCCTCCTCCGCGTTGTGCACGAAGTGGCAGCGCGGTCCGTACGGACAAAAGCCCACCGAGTGGAAGGTGCGGCACAGCTCCGTCTTGTACTTGGGGTGGCGCTGCAAATTGCGTAGCTCGCGGACGCCGTGGGCGAATTGGCACTTGTCGCCGTACTTGCAGACCCCAGCCTCCTCGAAGGGGCGACAGAGCTCGGTCTTGTAACGGCTGGTAGCAGGCGGCGGCGCAGGCTCGCTTGCGGTGCGTTCGAGGCGGCGGTGTCCCAGGCGGTCCAGCAGGCCGGCCAGAGCGCGGTGTGGCACGGAGGCGGCGCGAGCCAGGGCCGGGTGCTCCCAGGCCGCACCAATAGCGCCCCCGCCTGCGCCCAATGCGCTGTTGAGTGCGCTGTTCATCGTCTGCACTGGTCGAGCTTGGTTCTGGAATTGAAATAAAATAAGATTTATAAATCTAATCTGATGTAGTAAAAAGCGAAAATACATGATTCATTAAAAATAAATACCAAGAAATATACCGTTGAAAGTGCAATAGAAGTACCACGATACATCTTATTTAGAGAAATGTTGATGATACGGAAGAACCATGATAATTATTATAATATTCAGATCAGACCATTTTCGACGGTGGCGTTACTAGATTCAATATAATATTATCAAACGAGGATCCGGACTTGCACAGATAATTTTAAAAATTGTTTTTGTTGTTAAATGTTATTTCTTAATTTATTTTAAAAATACCAGACATTTATAAGTCGTATAATAGAAACCTGCTATTACAATTAAAAAAAAAAGTTTATATTCAAGTAAGTGTAGGAACAGATAATTATGGTTCGTCGCATCGGTGTTTATTTTTTTTATTTTATTTGAAAACTTTACGATAGTCGTATTTATTGTATTATAGAAAAAGCGTTCACAATCTACCCGGACCGGGTTGGGTACCTGCGCTAACAAAAAAAGCACCCCGGGATGCTGGTGCCGTCTACCTGCGTTTCGTTTTCAGTAATGGCTTCGACGTTAAAACGCTTAATATTACCAATTAACCGAAACCTTAACTGGCACTGTTAGGGCCTCGGGATGCGTCGAATTTTAATGGTCGTCGACCAGATTTCATTCGTGTGGGACCCTGTCATGAATAATTTATTTCTGTAAAAATCTTTGGCTATTGGAAGTTAATTGTCTTAGAAGAAACGAGAAGAGAGGGGAGCAGTTTTAAGATGTAAATGTGTCTATAGCGTTGTATTGTTTCGTGCTGTGCGTCGGTCTGGTGTGGGATATCACCATAACAATGACGGTGGTTCACGCGCGCACCGAGCGACTAGCGAATAGGCTCGCTTCGCGGCCTCAATCGCCGCGATTGTGCATGACGAAGGAGTAGGCCGACGGAACACTAGCTGTCGTCTAACGTCAACTCATTATAATAAAATGCCATATATAAGAATCTTTTCTTTATAAAGTAAATTTAATTAACTACTTCTGTTAAAGATAACTTCGCTCCAGTCGAATTGTTAACTCTAGCAGTACATTTGACCGAATTGTAGTTTATTAGGTTAGAGTTATTGAATGAAATTACTTACATTAAATACGAAATGTGGTTGTAAACCGACATGTCACTAGATAATAAATAGTGCTTGAATGGAATTGCTAGAATATAAAGTCGTTCGTGTGTATACGGCCTTATAAAGTGTTCGTTGTATTGTCGCAATGAGGAATAATTGTCGGCAGTTGTGCACACGAGGGGCAATGGTCGACGCGTGTCGCAAGCAACAGTACCCACATGGCACATATCAATACATCTATCAACTAACTGCAAGACAAAGAAATTTTTAATGAGTGTTATTTTTAGAAAATGTAGGATGATTAATGTTTAGCAAAGATATACCATCGAACAATTTTTGTAGATTGTATTAGATGATGAAGATAAGTGTTGCGCGACGCGGAACACGGGCTCTATACATAATGTATGATACACCGCATCTTGTATGCGGCCTCAATCGATGTGAATGACACATCATTGTATATTCTATTCGACTCTGCCTCGTCCGGGGATCGTAAACACGCAAACACTTGTGTTTTGGAATACAACAGACAAATTATTATGCTACACTATATGCCGATTGATGTGCGCAGCTATTCCACCGTCCCGTCATAATGATGTTGCCGCCTTTGTCGAAAGGTTTTTTTATTTGCCTTGTCTCCTGTGGTTTGCTGTCGTTTTAAGGATGCCTCTAGATCTGTACACGCTGGTTCCTCGGCAAGGCAATGAGTGAGTCGTCTTCGAGTGAAAAATGTAAGTGAGTTCATCCCTATAATAGAGCTTCTCGTCGAGGAGTAGTCGTGCGGTTGGCAGCGGACTGCGCAAACAATTACACACGAATGCTTTTAACGGCGCGGCGTATGAGTGGTTATTGTTCGCTCACTGGGCAATAACCGACCGCGGCGCGGATCGCCTCGGTGACTGTGCGCGACCTTCTCCCTACAAATATATTCAGTTTACTAGACTTCTAATATGTACCTACAGTAATCCTTAAAATGAAGCAATATTTATCTTGGAAATTGAGTCAAATTTCAAAGAAAGGAAATATTAAACAGAAAATTGAAACAAAGAAAATACATATTACATTGCTGTCGTACTGTCGGGACAAAGGATTGTTACCCTACTCCGAAAACGTCAACTTGGGCTTGAATACATAAAATGTATTTATTGCAAGCAATACGTCACTATTCAAACAATACGGTAGCGTAACCGCGGTCGTGTCAAAGGCGAAAGTGTAGCTAACTAATGAACGTTGAACTCTGCCGGGGCGGGTGAAAAGCAGCGAGGAGTCGGCTCCAGTGTTTGGTGAGTGGCGATGGAAAACAGCAACTGAGGCGTAATTAGAGAGTTATCAGAGCGGAACATTGGTTAAGCGTCGCTTTCCATCGGAGGTTGCGCGGCCGCGGCGAGCCCCAGGGAAAATGGTAATCACTATCGATTTCGAACGCGATCGAAACTTGGGGCAATCAGAAGCGCGCCAGCCGTGCACTTTACGATTCCGTGCTGGTCTTTATAACATGTGATGGTATTACAAAGATCTGTGACCATCATATATAGTTGAAACTGCTTGATTCAGAGGTCAAACTTCACGGTATATAATTAACAAGCGGCTGGCATCTGAGGAGTATGACGAGGTCCCAGCTAGCGGCCGCACTGTGTACTCTCCGCATTAGCAAGCTGCGGTGTCAACGTGACAGACACGCTGCGACAGTGTGTTTACACTGCCACAAATGGGATGTTGCGTGTTTCAACATACAAGTTGAGTGATTTTAATAAAATTGACTAAATTGGTGATACACAAACAATAGGATTAAGCGTGGATATCAGGATGTAATATCTGCTTATTCTTTACATGTTGAAGCCATGATACCCAGCCATTAATGATGTAACGATATAGCGGTCTAGTCTATGTATTAAAATTTACTAAAATAATCGTCTAATAATTAGAACCACATGAACTAAATTTGCAACATACGTAATTAATTCCACATGTTTCCAAACAGATGTTTTCTATTCTATGAACAGAATCGCAAGGTTTATAACATTATTTTACTTGTTAATAATTCAAATTATATTCCTTGTTTAAAATTCTACAGTTAAACTGAAAAATATTAGCGAGGACAACGACACAGTCTTCGCTTATTCATTCGTATAATTTTTATTTAAGTGTGTACCTATGTACAAAAAGTTTTAGTAGCTACTGAAAAAATTACTTTGTTTCTAAGGCCTACTCTCCAGGGATTTTACTAAAAAGACATTTAAAAATATTAACTACGCGTGTATATATACTGATTTAAATCAAATGTAACTTAATTTAACAAAGAGTAAAAACATTTCGATCGGTACGAAATAAAAAACAGCAGAACAATATAATTAATGTGGTATTAATTTCCAAGGTGGTTTTAGTTTATTGGTCGAGATCACTTTGAAGTTCGTGGCTGTAATTTTTCTCGCGTGCTCACCACGGAAACTACAAAAATCAAAATTTACAAGGGTCATCGGCCTCTCTGTACGGATGCTAATATTAGAGCGAGTATTTACGTCGGTAACAAGTAAAAATTTACACTATTAGCGAATGCTGTTTGTTATTGTATCTTTAGAGGTCCTGTTAAAAATATTCTAGATAATTTTGAGAGGGCATCGGCATCGAGCAACAAAAGATCGAATCCGGGTCACTGGTTTTCAGCAAATTTAAAACATGCGACATATTTAATTTAAATATTCTATTTCCATCACAAAGGAAAATGTATAGACTTATGTGTCTTGTATGACGGAAGCTATTATTAACATGAATGCGTTATTCATCTTAAAACGGTTAAATTTAATATTTGAAAGGTACTCGAAGTTCTTTTAATATAAACTTGAGATACCTCTTATAAAATACTAATATTAACGTTCTTTTTTTAAATTAATATACCTGCTTCGTTACCATGATAACATCGTCGTGACGTAAGATACTTAAATTGGTCTTATATTTGATCCGAGTACATTGTAATTTAGCCCGTAGAGAAGTGATTGCAACGGCCCAGACGTCGCATACAAAGGTTAAACTTTACCCGCCATAACATCCAACACGACAATTGAAGCCGAGGCGTAATACAATCCAAGAGACGGGCCTTAATTACTCTTTAATTGTCTTTAATCAAATGCGTTCTATTTATAAACGAACTTTTAATAACTTAACGCAGCCCTCATTGTCCGTGAAATCGTAATTTAAATGGTATAAAGCTTTCTATCAGTAACTGAGCGGGTGACAGCTATGTAATATTGGATAGTTATTCTAATATTAAATTGGTCCATTTCTCTGAGGAGTCGGAGGGTCTTGTCGATTGCGGCGATCACGTTTATTGAATGATTGCGCGAAAATACATTCAAGATATCGTCGTCCCCTCGGCGGGTCACGCCGCGCCGTCGTTCCGTCAACTGACCAGTAATGTCAAGTGATTAACCATTGCATCTTTCGCCTCGAGTTTGTTAAAACATTAATAAGTAAATGTTGCATACGTGCAAACAGCGTGTACTCGGAAATAACAAACAATGAATACGGAGCGTATGATTCATAATGCGACGATGCGTAATTAATCCCTCGCGTCTGGTATTGTAACGGATTATTTAAAAATTAAACGTTTCACACCCATCATAATTGATTCGGAGACAAATGATTGTATATGAATTATTTGTTAAATAATCGTAGGACAAACGAAAATAGTTCAAAATGTCCGTAAGATGCATGTACTCGGAGCTAGTCTCCCGCAGAGCGGCCGCTTGTTAATTACTGCGGCTGGGGAGCGATGGAGATTATAGTTGGTTAACACGACACACATTTTTGTATTAATATACAAACTTAGGAGTTTTTAAAATAACTCATAAGTTTGTATATTAAGTGGTCGGTGGTTCCACGTTGTATTTTGTATTTAAAGATCCCTAGATCCTTTATTTCATACATTGGTGAAATTACTTAAATCACTCTAAACATCATGGTGAAATGTAACTGAAAGGTATACTTCATCTTTTACATCTTCACGAGGAAAAAGTGTAAAGAATTCAATAAAAATACATCGTCTCGTTGAGTGTACGAGTACGTCCACTGCATGATAATTAGTCTGGCCAACAGCGGAGTGGTGAACATATAATAAAGTTAGCAACTGTTAAAAGAGCAGGACCGGACGCGCTGGCCGCGACGCGCATTTAGATCGGCTATTCCACATTGCCATGCAAGGTACACCCGCTATGGTAAAAATGCCATCGCATGTCTTTATTTATAATTTGAATACACAAAACGATTGTTTCTGGTTATTAGAAGAAACAATGCGCTTCCATTGTTCGAGGTAAACGTTAATCTTTGATACGGCGAAGAGGAAATCACGTAGGGGGCCTGATGTTACAAGAATCGTAACTTCATAGCCTGTAGGGTCGTATTTACGTGACCGAGGCGTATATTTGTATCTTATGTTTTTTAAGTTCAGCTATACGATCACATTGTTTTCTAATGATTCACTCGATGATAATATGTGGGCTAGACATCAGGAATGAGTGGTATCGGTTTTCTGTGAAGGCGCTGGTCTTTTCCTGTTGGTGTAGACCACCGTTGACGTTACAGCGAGTGTTTAGTTGTGCGTAGCTTTAGTGGCGATGCTGGTTACTGTGTGTTCATGCGCACGGCTCGTGGCTCGGCGCACACGCAGGCGGTGTAAGACGAGTGTCAACAAAGGGTTCGGGGCGTGTTTGCCCAACTGCTCAAAGCTGAGGAAGCACGTCCCCCGGCCGGGCCGCTTTTAGCACCTCCTTATTTATAGATGCAACAAATGAACGCGGTTCGACGCTGATTTGCAGAATTGTACGTGTAAACAAAGTTGCTCACGACGCCCTACGGCCGACGATGCCGGCCCGCAACTTAACCTTCGTGTGTTACTGCCATTGTAACACTGCTTAGATATATTCGTATAATGTTTAGGATTAACTCATTAAACCAAACATTTTTAGTATTAAAAAAGAAATGAACTTTTTATGTGAATACAACCAAATTTATTTATAAAAGTCCCACATTTACACTGTAATAACGTGCAAAATAAAGATGATACTTTTGCGTCTTATCTGTCGACTATCTTATCTGGATTACTAGACATTAAATTAATCTCGTACATAAATCTATTAAATGTCTTGTAATAGGATTGTTTACTGCGTACCATGTAATTATTTAATTACGCAGTTTTTGTTGCGCGTAGTGCATTGTTAGCGCAAACGCATCGTCGAGCGCATGCCGAGTCATTACGGTAGGCCATTAGCTGAGTAAACTGAGCCCTAGCGTCAGGTGCTCGCTCGCAATTCCTTTGTCCGTGTCATTTTTATTGTTGCATCACAACGCGACGCTTTCCCCGCCAAACTGACATGACTCAACCGACGCAATAACACAAAAAAATGACTAATTTCCTTCGCCCTATTGTTCCCATATACTATTTGTTACACTTAGAAAGTTATCATGCGGTCCACGTGCATACACATAATCGTTACGGAACAATTTACATGCCACTAAGTGGGCAACTTAGTCAGTGTTTATCTGTTTAAGATAATTCTATTGATGACAAACTTAAGGCTTTATTTCTTGTACTGACTTTAAATACGTCGACATTTAACTGTAGTCATATAACGCATTATTTGTTTTAATAAAGGTAACATTTTAAAGTTATTACATATATCAACAGAAGTTCAAGAACTTCACTATTTTGGCGAATTCAGGTATATGTACTATAAATATTGACTATTTATCCACTGCTACAAAGAGATAGTCTGCTCTAATCTGTCTTACCATATAGGTGATATACAATTATAAGAAGCAGCTGAAGAGTTCAACTTACAAAATTTTTTACTCCACCATCGTTCTGGTATTCGGGGCTCACCTGGAATAAAAAAAAGACAATGTTAAAACTCATCACAGGTGAAAGAAAATAGCCACATATTACCAAAAGCGAACTGAATATTTTCCACAACAAAGTTTTTAAAACGTTCTTCGAACAAAGTTTTACGGTTAACAATTATTACGTTGGAAGTGCTGTAAAGACAAATACTCCTAGGCTTACGATGCGATAATACTAATAACGAGCGCCTCGGTACAACTAACCGGTCTCCGTTGAAAGCGACAGCACTTCCTACAAGAAAGTAAAACTTTACGCCGTCCGCCAGCCGCCGCGCCATCGGCCCGGAAAACCCGAAGGCAGTTCATATAACTTTATTTGTAACGACTATCATAAGATTAGTCCTAAACCTCATTTTTTAATATGTTTTATGTTACAATCAATATTACCCTTCACTTACACTGCCGATTCGCTTCTACGAGCTTGGTAAATATTTACATTGTCCATGTCAGCAGTGAAAATGTACGGTAACCTAACGAGGTAAAACATTAATATGGTATCGTAAAGTGAAAATGTGACTATGTAATTATTTTGGACTAATGTCTATATCAATGGGTCAAAAAATCGTAAGAAAGCGAGTGTTCTAAATAAAATATAACAGATTAATGGTTATATACTTGTAATTATATATTTCGCAATCGGGATAGATTAGTGGGATACGGCGTATCGAGAAGACATATAAGGTGTGTAGTAATATAAATTTGACGAAACGAAATAAAATTATCTTCCCAGTATCGTATATATGTAAACTGTCACCATCAGAGCCATAATTTACTATATGTTTCTTTGGCCAGTTTTCGACCTAATTGTATTGTATTAAATGCCGTCAACCGGGTAGGAAATAAACATCCCGACTGTATATTGTAAAATATTAGTGGCAATTAAAATTTTAGAAGCGTTTTACGACAGTTTTATTGGAGGCGAGCGCTGCGTATGGTCGTTAGTTATCGAATAGTTATGTAGCTCTATCTGCCAACTAAATCACTTACGAAAACTTATCGACTTGCTATGCATTTAACACTCTGTGATAAATAAATGTTTGAATACGAAACTGTAGAATCAGTTTATTAATATAATTGTAGGTTTATTAAAAATACTTTTTCTGTTGCCACAAAATTACTTAAAATGTATATGTAACCTTAGAAGGACATCATCATCTAAAATTTAATTAATTATTAGCTCTTCATATTGTAATATTTTAAGGAAATTGATCATCATCATCTCACTATATGTCCTCACCGAGCGGCTCGGAGCCTACCCTAAGTTAGGGGTGACTAGGCCATAGTCCGCTGGCCAAGTGCGGTTTGGTTGACTTCACGCATATCTTTGAATTTCTTTTCAGATATGTGCAGGTTGCATGACGATGTTTTCCTGCACAGTAAGAACGTCGGATAAATGTACATGTGTAAATCGGAAATCGAAAAACACATTGGTACATGGCTTGATTCGAACCCAGGACCTGCAGATTGCAAGTCAAGTGCTTGACTCCTGAACCACCGACGCTCTTACTAGGAAACTGATACAAATCAATAATTAAGGATTCATTGTATTGAACTAAGACATTGATTGAGGTAAATGAAGGATAATGTTTAACAATTCAATGCTTACCGCTTGTTAGTTTGCCTTTCACATCAAATTAGAACAGAGCAACTGTAGTACTTTATAATTAATAATAACGACTCGTACAGTAATCGCAACAGGCTTGGCCTGAATCATAAACAGATATATTTAATATCAGCATGCAGATAAGACTGTCATTTATGAAAGGAGCTATTTCTAACAAGCTACAAACATATGTGGCGTAAGTGATTCAATGAACTATCAAGTAACATGTACTAGTAATGATAATTATTGCCAAGAAGCGTCGCGCAACGTTATAATGTTACAAAATAAGAGTTGCACTTATTTTCTATTTATTTCAGAACAATATCGCATAATGTACTTTAGTCACATAACGTATTTTCATAACATTTTGGCATTAGACTTCATAAATCCCGTCTTTATTTAACAATGAATTAATTGAAGTACTAAATCCCATAAATGTCTAATTTACTTTACAGCCAAACGGTTCCGATCAACACCATTAATGAAGCAAATGATAAATCGAGGTAATGATAGCCTTACGACATCTTAAACCGTTTTAGCTATAAATTCTAATTTAGCTCCAATTCCGTTGTTCGTGAGCTACTATAAAGTGAGCAGTTTGCAATTGACGCCAGTGGTAGCACGTGGCAACCGCGTTGGGAAACAGTTTGCAATTGATGGCAGTGGTCGCACGTGGCAACCGAGTTGCGCCAGAGTTCATTTAGTACGAACGCCCAGTACGAGCTGGTAATGGCACCGGTTGCCAACGCTGCGCTTGTGGTTCGCGAGTAATTGGAGCCGACAGCGCGCGAAGGTCTGAGCAGATCGCGGACTTAATACCTTAATAATAAACATACAAGAAAATGAACATTGCTTTAATAATTTAGTGTGCTTATAATATTCCAGTCAGTTTGTGTCGTTATGTTCATCCCCTACTTACATTGCCACTTCAATTTTACGTCATTTATATTCTTTGTTTCAATAAAGATGAAATAAACAAACGTGGACAGATAAGAACGACAAGTTTTACAATTAATTACCTCCCGTAAATAAGATAACCATTGTTTATTTAGAAATTTCTTGAAGTAGTAAACAATTGCAGGGGCAATTTCAAAGTTTTATCACACGAGGCGACGCTGATTGACTGATAATAAAGTCGTTTAAAAACCCATTATTTCTTAATTACATACGTTAGCCAAGACGAAAATATAAATGACTTAATACTTATTGTCATTCTATTCAAAAATAATACGAAATGCAACAAGGTGAGATTGACAATTTTACCACAAGGTTATAATAGTATAGAAGTTATAACAGAGTTCCAAGCTTTCAAAAAATGAGCCAAAAATCAGTTCAACGTGTGTACATTTTCTAATTTGTGGCTGTGGACAAGAGGCGCCGCGACGAGCCGCAGTTTGGCGAACAGGCTGCCACAGATCAACGAAGCAATCGAGGCCACTTGTGCTAATGAAACACTTCAATTGAATTGGGGACATTAATTCAGCGGCCGTATCGTGACGCTGTTTATACTCCGCAGACGAATAAAAGTGGTTAGATGTATATGGAAATGTACAAAGGCGCTGAATCGCTTCGATATGTATTCGACTCGCGAGAATTACGTGAGCGTAAGGCAATTGGATTGGAATAATCTACCACTTAACATCCTCTAGTTAAGTACTAAATTAAATTAACTATGCTACTTACTGTCTTCAAGTAAAAAGGCATTAAATAATCAAAATTATACTTAACCTAGATAACAATTCCACAATATAATATAACATAGAACCTTGAAAGTTGTCCGCTCACGGATTCAAACATATCCATTACTTTATTTTTTTACCGAACCATATCCATTCTAAACATATGTAGCATATTTAAATAAACATCGTTTATTTTACAACTTTTAACACAAACGAGTATAACTTGAATATCATCATTTTGTACTTTAATGAAATTTTGAATTGGTAACAAGAAAATTAGTTGTTTGACATTTTGATGACGTTTTAAATAAATTAATACAAATAGCATTTATATTTAAATCCAGTACAAAAAGTTTAAAGGTCAAAATAGACAAAAAAGAGACGAAGATATATGCTACAATTTATAAGGCGGTCTTAGATGATATAAACATATTAAATGAATTTTAAAATTTATATAAAATGACAGAAATACAGAATTGTATATTCCAATTTTGTGCATAACCAAAAGTGTATAAACAAAAGGGCTTATAGTACTAAAAAATTCCCAGTAGATGTTCCTACGAAATAACATCTGACTAATTTGTTTAGTTTTATTAAAATACTGATTCAAAGTACTAAAACTTATATTATAAGCATGGAAGTGTTGAGAGCGTACGTTTTCACTAATTACGGTAGCTGATAGTTAAATTAATGAATATTTTTTCAATAGTTTTCCGGATCCAAAGGGAAACGTATAACTAGTAAATTGAGCAATCTCGGCAAACAATTAGATAGTCGATGCTAATGAATAATGACCACATAGAACCTTCACCTCGCGCCCTACTGCGCTCCTAAGTGAACCTTTACATACTTAATTTGTTTTAACACTCGTTTAATCCGAAATCATTCAACGACACGCAATATTGTAACAAAAAAAACAAGTTCATGGCAATTCGAAATCAATGTATACATAATATTAACATGTTAATGTAACTTAAAATATTTGTGTTTTAGCACTAAATATTTAATTGTAATACTACTCATCCATTCTATTAAAGATCACAAAAATACCATCAACTGGGCAAATATGATAATTAAAAACTTAGAAGTATCTTAGTAGAACATCAACCATCAGTCAAGTACGACAAGACAAACACAAGTAAAAACTATAGTATTTTTAATATTAAAACATTAATCGTGTTAATCTGTGCAACCAGCGAATATGGCGTGGACTTATGGGTGCCGGTTATTTCGAGCATGGAAATAAAAAAGCAGTGACCGTGTAGACTTCAGCAATGACCTTGAAAACATAAAGAGATTTCGTCGGATAAATAATAATTAAATATTTCACAACTCGTTTGGTCGGTCTGCAAAAAACATTCAAAATGACCATCAAGCATCTTCATTACTAAGAATAATTCCTAGAATTTTTAAAACAATTCGTTTAAGTTTCGCTATATTTGAAAAAATGAGGGGCGAATGGGGATAATGAAAACCTGTTAAAATTATAAAATCCAGTTGAGAAAGTATAGATCCCAAATAAGTTCATCTAAACTTTTCAAACACGTCCAATGCTACTACGATTTTCAAGTACAAAAGTGAACTCGTGAGGCGAGTCACTGAATGTGTTAACGCAACGAAAACAAATCATCGGTCAGATTCGAACCCTAGACAAGTCTAACGGTCAACTAAGGCATAATATGATGTTTGATTGGTGCATCAATTACGACATCGAGGTTGTATGTAATGGCACGCACAATTACAGCTATGTTGGCGGATCTACGGAACGTTTGTCGCGGGCGGAGACGGGCGCACGCGAGTTGGTACACGCGATGCAAAGTGCACGCCGAGACTGTCATACGTAGTACAACTAAACAAACTTTTAAGATACATTATAGGAACTTTATCAAACCCAATTTATTTGTCAAAATCGTAGTAAGATTTTAAGCAATTAAGTAATCATTTCTCAATCTACAGAAGTCGTTTGATAATAATTAATAGACCAAATATTAAACGTAACAACAATTAAATTTGAAGTAAGGAAATTTTATAGTCAATTAAAAGCCCGGTAAGGAGGTAGAAGAAACTACATTTATATTTTTATATTATTTTAAATTTACTTTTCCATTGATTTAATTAAGTCGCAAAAAATCGTATCATAATATTATTAACGAACTAAAACTAAATTTGGTCTTGTCTTCATATTACGATTTTTTTTATGAATATTTTAACATATCTAATAAAAACAAGCAAAAATTGTATTCATTTCGCTAGTAGGTCCAGTGTTAATTAAAGGGAATTAATCTATAATTCAATACATGGTACTTAAAAGGTGGGCATTCAAGTTTTACGATATTTGATGTGCCGGAAATCCGGCTTTTGAAGGTCGAATAACAAAAAAAGACAAGGTCGTCAGCACCACTTTCTACCCAAACTGAGCCAACATGCGTCACGAAATAAACTCCGCGAAACAATGATAACATGTTACTTACTTAAGGCACACCATGATTTTAACAGGATACGCCTCGAATATGCACAGTTGCAAATCAGCATATTTATCTAAGAAAATGTAAAATACATTATTTCTGGCAAACTTATCTCATACGCCAATCTGTCTTTGGAATGGTTGACATAATCACCCAAAATTACGAGTTTGCTGCCAATTTAGATTAGACATAAGGGGAGCTGCGACGTAAGTATTGTCTAGGAGGCCTCGGTCGCGGGCTATGGACACGGTATTCTTATTATGTATAATACCCCGACCGCTTATTGTTTACGCAATTCTGTTTCGTAACATTGATGATTTACGCAAGCCGCTATAAAATAGTTAACATTGGCTGGCTTCTTACTTACATCGTTAGCGTATACTTCCTACTTATGCGTTATGCATCTGTGTATGATGCATTCTAGTATAACTGGTAACGTGAACACTTTTACTTTTGCACATTATCTCATAGCCGAGTTGTGCAAAGCTCGTCGATGTAACGACTCGCAGTAGTAGGCATGCGAAACGCAATCATTTCCAACGAGACGTTTCGTTATCAGTACGTTATGTTATTTAAACTAACACCGTTGTTGTACTAATGTGCAGCGCAGCGTACGGTAATGTGGCATTGTCTTTCAAGGTGTAGAGTTACGATTCAGACGTCAATCTAATCGCGTGGTGTTAGAAATGAGGTGCCACATTCATTGACGTACGTTACAAAATGTAAACAAACTTAAATATGTGATATACGACAGTGACACTGTGTGTATGGACAGTTTGTGAAATCCTCCACCATCTTACGGTAATATGCAATATTGCGATGTATTTGACGGGTAAACTAGATGGTGTTAAAATGGTAAATCGAAGGTCTTTTGGGGTGGGGTTGTCGAAGCGATGTAAGATCGTTGCAAGCGAGTTGCGACATCCTCGGTGGGTGGCGGTACGTGCCGCGGCGGCACTGGGCTGCCCGACTTAGTCAATGTTTTCACAATCAGCCTGAAATATTGAGTGACTTAGCAACGGCGACCACGCACACGACGTGCAGTCGCGATGTACTTTAATACTGACTGGTTTACACACTCATATTTAGAAAACAATTGAAAGTGACAAAAATTAAAAAACTAGGTTATTTTTAATCCTCCTTGTTCAGTATGCAAGTGAAGATTCATTTCTTATTGAAGAACGTACAATAACAAAGAAATCGTTACAAATCAGTTTAATCCGACAACTAAAATCGATTTGAACGATGAATTTGTCATAACTTACAGCAGTTTCACTATTCAAATTATACCGAAAGTAAAAGTGTCTCGTCGCCAAAGGCCTCGGAAAATGGCGTAAATCTTACCTGCAACAATCAAAATGGACACATCAATAAAACAGTCAGTGGGGCAATAAGTGCCAGGATACGTATCTACATTCATTTTCAAGTCGTATAATAAGGAGGGTTACCATTAGACACGCTTCATTTGTGCGGACATACTATATAAAAACTAATAGTGTATTATATAAAAATGTGTATATACTTTTAGTTTTCTTGAATATAACCTATGTAATACTTTTATGGTTGCTTAATTAACGAGGAAGCTACTTGAGTAGATAAAGGCGGTTAAAGGAGGGAGTATAAAAAATAAAACAGCATATAATGCGGTTAATTATCGTTAGGTATTCAACACGCTGGCCGAACGCGTCGCTTATCGCTAAATGTCGACGTTGTTTTTATAACACAGTACTTTATTTATATTCACAATACCCAGAGTTCCTCATTATGCGTTTTTAAGTAATTTGCAATCAATTTAAGGTTATTTTAAAATCTAAATAATTTGATTTCATCACCACACCACAACATAGTATTAAAATAACCTTAATCTTGTTCCTAAACAAGATAACTATGCATTACTTTGGTAGAAGCTCGTTAATTCCCAATTCATTTAAAGATGTTGTTCACAATTGAACACATCCGTCGTTTAATTTCACTCTTGACACAAAAGTTGACCCAACGTCGAGATAATGAAGAGAAAAGACGCTATCTATACAGTTCCTTTGTTATGAATTCGTTGAAAATTATTAGGTAATAGTGACATAAGAAATAATTCATATTCAAATTTAAATTAGCAGAAGGTTATCATTTGATGATATTATTTGATGGTAAGATAGATGCTCTAATGAAGAAATATTTTAAAATTCAGCTAAACTTGAACCTAAGTAAAAACAAAAGTAGTTAATGTACTGGTGAGATTATTGAAAGAACTTAACATTCTGAATATTTTTTAAGCTTTAAGTACTAAGAATGGAAACTAATATAATTTGTCGTTGTCTTTAATAAACGAAAAGTAGAAGCTAAATATTTTTGATCCGGAATATTTAATGATGGAGATATCGTTTATTACAAGAGGTTTGCATTGAAGATTCAACATTTTACAATAGCAAAGAGGATCTGTTGTTGAGTAGGCGTACGCTGTAACAAGCTGTCGACCTTCGCTCATTCGCCAGAGAACGGCACATCGGCGAACGCTCCACCAGTTAATAAACACCTTTAATTATACTCATTTTGACGATTGCACGATTATAATAACTTTAATAACATAACCTCAATAGTGATAAGGCGTTTACATTGCGTGATTAGATAAATGGTTTATACGCAAGAATATAGCGCCACAAGCCACAATCATGGGCAAACCGAATTGTTACTAGTATTATTTTACTTTTTATAATTATATTATATAATGAAAATAGTCCAACAATAGATTGTCGGACTATTCTCATTAAATTCAGGTACGTATTAATGTATTCTTTAATTGTATAGATAATATTTTATTATTTAGTAAGACGATCAGAAGAGACTAGAGGAAGCCTTGATGTGTCTCATTATTATAGTTGCAACTTTAGAAATGCGCATATCCCGCAACTCTTCTTTTTGATTGAAGCAATCTTAATAATATTAATGACATAATTATTGCCGTTTGCTAGTAATTAGGCCACAAACATTATAAATATACGCTTATCGCTACTGCTTATCGAGTCTAAAATTGTATCATTTTTATCATTGCATTTAATCCATTCTATTCAATTTAAAAACTGACCATCGGACGTTCCAAATCCGTCGATTGTTACTTACATACTTTAAAGTTATTCAAATCTGGTCATGGACTCCAAATTTTTATTATATGTAGTCGCGAAATTAGTTTAACGAATTGTATGCACATAATAATAATCACGCTTGTTTTTACATTTGTCAAAGACAAGTGGTCACTCGTCAGCCAAAAGTATTCACAACACAAATTGTTCAATTACGTCGAGACATCGAATCAATTCGATGAGGAACCATCAGCCACCCCACACATGGGGGGTTAGGGTCCCGACGGAAGCGGGCACAAGACAACGTGCGGGACACATTGTGCGAATGTGTTCACTGGACTCGGTCCCGCCTCGCTAATTACTTGTAATGCTCACAAAACAGACAGATGCGCGACATCCGCTCGCTGGTTTCGCAAACTTTTTATGTTCTCATGTCTTAACAACCTTATTAGCGTAGACACAAATAGTATTCATTAGTTTCATTTTAACAAACTTATAACACAATACATAGTCTAGCTAGAAAGTGACCCGAAAACATTAAAAATCTAGACTATGATGTCTTAACATTTACACTAAGTTTATCATGGAGTGTACAGCATCACTCATTTAAATAAAATGTAAACGTATAAATGTGATTTATGTCATTTAAAATAATATTTCACTAGAGAAGCTGTGGGTGTTTCAATCACACGCTTAATGTTGCGTTGGGCCAAAATGTCCGCTTTGTCTTTAAATCGAATTATTTACGGCGATTTCGTCGAAGTAAGATGGCGTCAGTATTCATTGACGCAAAATGTGGCTTATACCGCTAAGCTATTGTCAATTGACACCAATTCTCGTTAAACACAGTTACACATGCATCCGTAATTGTATGGATACATTTAAAATGTAATTTCGTAACATACGAGAAAATAATGATAACTATTATTTTCATTCGAAAAGCAATCGTGTCGTATCTATACTCTTTTGCAACTGTGCTATGAAACAGATTCAAACGAAACAACTCCCAAAGAAATATGTATGTAATCGTAAATGTTACATAACAATGAAATAAATGTTGGCTTATAACAGTTACCGCAAGAACTTATAATTCTACAAATAGTATTTTAAAAATGAAAGCGCATCGGAAAAATATCTCAATTGTCCGATTACTTTTAGCATTAAACCACTACTATTTGGACTAAGTAAATAATATTTTGGAGAGGATACACAAATCTGTAATTGCTAAAACTTCGTAAGAAATTGTAAATAAAGTAACACACGAAACGTCGTAGGTTGAACAAACTTCCATAAAACGGTTTCTCTTAAGTGGCTATCGGCCAGGTCAGGCCAGATAACATTTGAACTGCCACTGTACTAGTTTCGGATAACTTATCAATTTGCGTCACATACGTTTTTTGAGCTTTTATTCCTACCGAACATAAATATCAATAAAGAATTCCGAACTCTTTTCTCCAACCAAGCATGAACTGTGTTCTATTTGCATTTTAAAAACATATTCCAAGAATAATTTTATTTTAAAATCTAATATTTAATCTTAGGTGTAACTAATGTGTAATATACCACAGGGTGTTATCTTTTTACACTCATTGTAGATCAAAAATTCAATCTCATATTACATTTCTAAGTAATTTTATCTGTTCTATCGTGTCATAATAATTTAAAACGACAAATTATTGAACTTACAACTTTGTGTCTAAACAGATTAGATTCAAGAAGTTTTCTTGTACTAATTAACACTTTCAGTGTTACCAAAATCCTAGTGGAATTGAAAGTGTTAAGCCTACACAGAATCAAGATTATGAGTTAAGAAATAAGATTAAGATAGCCAGTTTTATAAGTTAAAGTGAAATGGAAACAAGTAGGGATCGGTTCCTATTACCAAGGGTATCGTCCGAAGAGCAACGAAGCATAGCCTCACCGTGTCATACACCACCCCACTTGTTACGCTTACGATTTCTAACCAAACGACATGTAGAGGGTTTAAAGTTGTATCATAAAATGTACCTTCTATGCTTTTAACGATCACATCGAACACGATGTATTAAGAGCCAACATATTGAATAAAAAAACTTCATATAACAGCTGTTATTAAAAATAGTTGTTTGATAAACAACTTTATGCTAAATCAAAAAAGTTAAGACGCAAAATATTGCCATCTGCCAAGGTCATTCTGATTAACTTGATAAATTGTAATTTATTATTTTATTTTTCTACTTTTACAATCTTGTTTATTAAAAAACTAAAGCTGCCTAAAAAGGAAACGAAGGAAGATGTTTAAAATTATTCGTTTGTGGTATGTTGCGAGGGGCTATGACCACCACTCCTAGTGGGTTGCATACATCGTATGAGAATAGCTGGTTACATTTCACGGGCCCTTAAGCGTGTAGGTGGGGTCCGCCCGAGCGCATCGGCGCGTGAGCCGCGATTTGATAACGCGCACTACTTGGTTATCGCTATGTGTAATGCAGCTAGGCCACTTCACCTTGTGAAATGCATAATATCATGCAATTGTTTGCAATAGCGCCAATAGCCTCCTAGTTGACAACACAGCCTGCAAAAATAGGGTCACGGGTTCGAGTCCAAAAGATTGTAACCGTAGTAGACCGATTTATTACTTGTGAACGGATACGACTTTAATTTTAATACTAATTCCTAACGCTCACAACGTATTTGGAATGAAATGTTTTTAAATTATTACCATATGTTTAGGTTAATAGATGTAGAACGACATTAAACAGAAGATACGACGTTGTTTATTAAATGTGAAGGTTTCTGTAGTTTTGTGACAGGTTCTGCCATTCTCCGCAAATTTTTGTATTTAAACTGCGAATAAACTAAAGTTTTATATTTTCGTTTCTAATGAATGTCTATTCAATTCACAAATAATTACATTTAAGGTTATTTCTACGTTTACTTACATAGTTGCATTAGCTGTTAGATAACCCGCAATAAGTAGCTTAAATCGTTAAGACGCAATAAACATATTCACTATTTTGCTTAAGGATTGCGAACTGAATGAGGGAACAATCCGCGTAACAAAGTTGGATGTAATCGTTCCAAGGCGCTGTAGGATTCGTAATAAGTTTAACCTCGATTTACGAACATTATTAATGGTCTAGTAATGATGGTACATTTATATGTTATAACGTCTTATAACTGAAGATCGCTGGAGTGTATCTGATGAGAATCACGCATTGGTAAATAACGTTTGCAAGGAATAAGATAAAGAATTGCCTGACGTGTGATGAGTCATTTCCACGTCGTAGATCACATTATAAGGGCTATATAATTACGACCACCTATTCCCCTAATCACGTTTTAGCAGACGGCACGTAAAGCGGCGAGGACACAGCAGGGCCGCTCTAATCCGGAAGCCTCTAAAACCCTTGACCTTCCAAAGCGTTCATTGTTTATGAAGCTATTATGACAGGTGCGGTATAATCTGTATACATCTGAGCTTTGATATTATTGCGATAGCGTGTAATGTCACTGCCTCCGTTAACAATGGATGATTATCGACCGTCTGTAGTTCATGGAAAAAGCGCGTTACCTTTGTGTAGAAGCAGGAAATAATTGCGAGGCCTTGTGAAGTTCATCGCCGCCGACGAGCCCCGCGTTTCTTCCTGCCCACACTGTTCGAAACTATATTTCCGCGTCCGAGAGAAAACCGTTCGAAAAACCAATCAATTATTTTTACAGTGAAACTCGAGACGTATTATATTAATCGTATGTTATAAAATACGCAGTATGCAAATAAAGCGTCCGACGGAGTATTGAAATGTCAGTTGTGCTTCGCTTCAAGCGTGAACAATTGACGTTTTTTACTTTTTAAATTGTATTAAAACAACTAAAAAGGTTAAACATCTACAAAATAACATTTCTTAATAACTTTGAGACTGGCAGAATCATGCAAATTATCTCTGTATTAAAATCCACCAACTGTATTAAAAATTAGAATAATCTACCTTATTATAAAGCTAATGTCGATTTCGTAATAATTAATCGATGTAGATCGTGCATTAATTGATTATGATCGCGATGCTTCGATTCCTAATATGTTACGTAAGGCGCGACACTGACCCACCGTTGGCCGGTCACGTGCCACTTTCCTTTCTTTATTGACACTATCTATAAATGGAAAATTACTATCACTGTGAACCGTACAATCGATGTGGTGTAAACAAAGCCGATTTATGCAAGATTCTCATTACATACGTAATAACGAAGCAATAAGATAGATGTGTCAAAGTCATAACTTCGAATGTTATACGCAGATTAGTCTGTACTATAAATGTTTGTGGTTTTTAATTTAATTTAGCTTCATTGACAAGAAACTCATAAAGAAACATTTAACGCGTAGTCTGCACCTTGTTCCTGTGCACAATTATTACAATGTAAAACTAGCACTCATCAAAAACTTAACATATACGACAACATTGCTTTGCAGACACAACTATATAGGTATTTAAATTTGTACGCGATATTACATTCTTTTTTGATTGTTCCTTTTCATGTTAAATTATAAGTTTAAATTCAATTTGGTTCTTAACATGCTATTGAACATTTGAAACGGGATAAGAATAACAAGTTTTAAAAGTTATAATATATTTCTTCGTTGTGAGATAAATGTGAATTATAAAAACGTAGTTATGATTCCGGCATTTCTTGGAATTCATCTTGCTGTATCAATAGCACACGTCGTGTTTAAGAAATAATTCATTGAGTCTTAACATTCAAGTATCAACTACGCGAAAAACATATCGAGAATTGAATAGGTCGTTATATCAAATCCAGAAAGCATACAGACGTGTATTACATAAACATTGTAGATTTTCATTCATTTCTCAGACGTGTATCCAGTGGTGCATCAATACCTACTAGTCAGTTATTGTGAAAGCATTTTCATAACACGATGCCGTCTTACGACCCGCTTAGCGTTGCGACATTATCTAGTTATTAAGTACACGTGACTTGCCGTATAACTAGGACCACACTGATGAGTGGCATCCTTGACACCCATCCTCATAAACTGACCGCTTGTTTGACTACCTTAACGCATTGTTTATTGATCACCGTAGTTGTCTACTTATTACAAGGTTCAAATCTTAAGCGAATGATACAATTGCATTAAGAAGTCATTCTTCTTGGATTCCTTTATACAGAAAACGGAGTCCCTGTGTGGAATCCCTTATATTCCACACAGTTAACCCTTACTCAAAAACTTGTTCCAACAAGATATTAATTCCGACACGCTCATCGAATTACTTGTAATGGCTTTTAAACTTAGTGCATCCGTCTGTTATGTTATTACTAGACTGTTATTATTAGATAAAAACTTTAAATTTGTCGCTCTTCGTCAGACTGTTCCCGCGCATATTCAGCGATGCGATATAAACATGACATTCTATCAGAAAAGCAATTAAAAGAGAACATTTATTGATTTCATATTGGAACAATCGGGGAACAGTAGCAGTGTACGATTACCAAATAATTATTACACCAATGAGCAATGAATATTAAAACTGGGACGTTTCAATGACTAAACAAATAGCGAGGTTAGGGCATCGGGACTCGCATAATTACAGATACCTCGTAAATTAAAATACAATATAAACCCGGGGTCGAGTGACACATCGCATCGCTTACATTATACGGCGCAATGTACAAAATTAAAACAGGTACACCGGTAACAATGCTAATGGGACACGTTTAGTTCCGCTCACCCTATATCCATAGATAAATTCGTACGTCATCATTGTTATTTTCTAAACAATAGACGATGTAAGCTAGAACGGACAGTCTAGAAAGGTAACATTGCGAGGTCCTTAACTGTCGCCAATGTTTGTTTTTCTTATTTAAAGGTGTGGTGAGCTCTTGGAATTATTTGACACGTGCTATTTGTCTGAAGGTGAAGTGCAATCGTGTTACAAAAACTTACCGGACAGCACGTTTTTAATATTTAAATATTAAGGATAAAATGTACATCAGTAATATCGGAGAGTCACGTATCATCAGGTGAACGTACTGACAGTCTGATAACCAAGCGATATATTATTATGCCGCGTACATCAGTGTTTCAAACATTGCTTACGAATTTTTGGCGTCGTAATCGATACAACAGAAGGATATCGTACTTTTATGTACTCATAAATGGTTTAACCGCAGCAGAGGTCCATGATGCACAATGAATAGCAATGCACTCAACAACTTAGCAAAGCATTACAATATGATGCATTAAAAGTGAAAGAGTTCGAAAGTTCGCTTCCTGCATCACGAGTATAAGATATGGCGCATGCGCGGATTATAATCGCGATGTAACAGACTGGGCTTTGTGCAACAGTTATGCAAAACGCAATCGTGCGGATCGCGCTTGACGTGGGCCGATTCTGCCACCTATACCCCCTCCGCTAGCCTTCGCTCTTTTGAGATAGCACTAAAATATGTAATCAGCTAAGTTTTTTTATAGTTATAGTTAGTTTCTTAATATTCAGAAAGCATAGGATATTCTACGAAAATGCTAGTATTTAGCTGTGACATGAACGTATAAGAATAATGTATAGAATATATAGTGCAATATCGAATGCCTTTTAATATACGGAACGTAATGTAAGATTTGTAACAAATCGTGTTATCAAAATATTATGCATGCTTCAGAAAAAAGAATGGTTTTGCACTTGAAAGAAATCAGTGATGAAAAAAATCCAATTGCTTTTACGAATTTAGCACAATAAAATGACATCCTAATTTCGATCTTTTTTTGGCTGACCGGAGCCGGTGGTATTGGGAATAGTTTGCACCAATATTAGACAAATCATGAATCGTTATTTAAAGCATCGATATAAGTATCGATTGTGAAATATGTCCAGTGTAGCACGGCGCCTGGCTCCTCTCCGGTCGGCCGTGTCATTACGAAACAAGAAAAGAAAGTTTAAGATCGTTCCGGGCGAGAGAATGCCGCTAGCGTTGCACTGTCGCCTTGCAATTGTAATACCATCAGCCCTATGACCCGCTCCGCTTGTGATGTAACCTCACCTTTACAAAGGACTTGCACTTTCTATGCAGTTCCAATTAAAGTTTTGGTTAATTTAAACTGTGCAATAGTTCTTCTAGACACTTGAGAAGAGGTAACAATGGCTCAGTTAAAGATCAGCACAGTAAGTTGTATGAATCTCTGCACCTTACAGGAACATTTCTTGTATGTTAATTTGACTTTATAATTTGTATAAAAATCGCATAACAAATCTACAATTGCACACTAATTAGTAAATCAGCGAACATTTGTGTAAAAACAGAGATGGATATCAAGATAAGTTTGTATGTAATACACACGAAAACTATGAAATTGGAGCAATCAAGAAACTAACCGTGTTTCGAACAAGTCAAGAATATCAAATGGTCTCGGAGTTGTTGCGTAAGATTATAAGTTTACGGGCAATTATGTAAAGTGTCGAGAAGTGGGTAGAGAGGCGCGGAGCATGTTGCGAGTTGCTTATGGTAAAAGTGTTACGCCGCGTGCTCGATAGCTTGGCGGTGTGACGCAACGCTGCAAATGTGTGCCAAAACTGCACTCAAACATCGGCCGCGGACGCTGAGCGACACCACGTCTTACAGAACGAAAGTGAAACTAGACCGTCGTTTACAAGCGCTGCACTGGAGTTTTCGCTATAGCATAAAGTCAAAGTTATATTTATATAGTTTCTATAAATTTTGGAAGGTTTATAGATGCCGGCAATTTAAGTCCGGAAACAAAATTGAAGCATCGAACAGAGATATAAAACTCCAATGAATCTGAATTTATAGTTACGAGGTAATCAAAAAATCGTTTTGGTAAAAACTCGACAACTTTAGTGAAACTACTGTCTACTTGAACATCTCAACTTTGACGTTATCGGACAAGTCTCTATCGGCTTAGGACTTGAGACACCGACGATATCGGCTAATAATTATTATGTTCATATCAATAACACATTATGCTACTGTAATGCTTACGACACAATAATGTTTTTACTGTAATTTAAACTTCAAAATAACAAATAAAAAACTTATAAATTATAAAATAATCTGTTTTATCACATTGTATGTTTATCAATATTTACAACGATATTTTCAATATTGCTCAATATTTTTATTTCGTTAAAACAAGAAAGTCTCCACTGGCTTTCTAAAAGGATTAAAAATAAGTTAATTATTTATATTGTTTTTAAAAAGTTATTACGTCGCATGGTTTATCATGCGGAGAGATAAGATACACGACGTACATACAGTCCTTTGTTTATGCACTACACTCCAATAAGGTCTCAGATATGCATTATCACCCGCATAAGTACTTCTATAACCATCTATTTGCTTACTCACTTCAATCGCCTATTATTTGTCTACAAAGTAAATAGGAGACAGAAATATGTTGTGGAGTACGTGTACTCTAAGTACAAAAGTAGATATAAAATGTTTTTTTAATGATATTATTTAATGAATCGTAAATATTTATATCATTATTTCATACTTAGGTAATGATTTATTGTTTGGTAAATTTTTATTTGTTTATTTTAAACTTTAAAGCAATCAGTTCATTAAGTTTCATAATTTACCCTTTAATAATAGTAGTATATGGGTTTTTATTTTGTGGTAGGCAGGCATTACAAACTTTTTTACGTAACGCGAATTTACTGCACCAACAATTTTTGATCATAATATATGGCGCAGGCATATACAGTGAACGGCGGAAACAATATTTTTTTAATTAAAGTTAAAATAAAACCGTATCATTAAAACAATATTAATTTAAAAGTAAAGATGCGTAAAATTTTGTTGTAAATTTCAAGATGTGTCCGTACCTTTAAAGTATTCACGTATGCGGCCGTGGGCGTAGCCTGTACGCCGACAATGCCGCCCGGCCGGCAATGAACCCTCACATTTGCTTTGCCGAAACAATTAGCAGAGCTTCACAACTACATACACAGCGACGCGTTATCGAAAATCTCGATGCTATACCTATGTTTATTTTATACATATCTAAATCTTACATTTAGTTATTAATAAAAGCTTTCTACAAAATAAGTAAACTGTAATTATTAATGCGAAATAGGAAACACGTTTAAACATTGGATTTTTTTAGTTTCACAGGGTCTCGAGAACTGTGTACAAATAAACTAATTTTCGTAACCTGAGTACGTAACTACCGAATTTGGTGGTTTAGGTCAATGGCGCAATTGTTTACCCACCGCTTAATAATGCTAAATCAAGTTATTTTTCTTTAAATTTTAATGAACTTAACGTGGGCGTCGAGTCGTTTGGCGCAATGAGCGACAGGGCCGCGCCTTCTATGCCACGAATTAGAATCTTGTGACTATATAAGCAAAGATGTATAATGGATCGTCGCGTTGTGTAAGAATGGTTCAAGGCGAACTGGATATTAAAAAATCTAAACATTATTTGGAAAGCTTCAGCACCTTGAGATGTGTTTGAGCGTCCATCTCGCAGATCCGTCCCCGGTCGCGACGAGGTCGTGCGGCTGGTCGGGGGGAACAAAGGGCCGTGACTCACGTCCGGGCTACGATGGCCGGAGAAAGGAACAGTTCTCGAAATAGAATAATGACCGGTGGACCTGGCCTACGCTCGTTCGACAAATCGAGCTGCACCGTCGTGCGGAGTTTCACATGAACGGATTTAAGCTTAGTCGTTATATTCATATAGCCTGGAAATATCTTGCCCAGCTACTCGCACACGCGACGTGTTTATTGATAAGTAAAATCTTTAAACACGTTTCTTGCATACGAGCGGCGATTGAGTGAGGCGAACCGGTTGCAATCGGCACTTACGAACGCGTTTTTCCACTGAGCTCAGTCGTTTTGTAAATTAATGTAAATGCAAATAACACGATAATCGAATATATTCCACGGTCACAGCGAGGCAACGAATTCCGTCGGTATTTGAAACTAATCGTGTCACATTGCGGCGCAAAGCGAAAACAATATAGGTAATAATCTAAAATAGCTGATTGTCGACTCTGAACGCTGGGTTGGCGGCGACTCCCACGATCAAAACTTATTGTTCACTGCAGTCGAAGGTTTCTGCAGCGCCTGGCCATTGAGAAACAACGGAGGTGGCGGCCTAGAGGCCAGAACCAACCATTTGAGATATCTTTCCACTTTGAATTGCGAAAATTGTTGGAAAGCTTGTTCGCATTGAAGTCTTAAACACACATTCTCTTATTGGCTACTGTTTATAAGAAAACTAACCGTCTTTCTTTTCTTATTCCAAGTTAAAATATCATGATGGAGCAACTAAATGCATAAGTACATAATGTAGCTCGCACTAATGTTCGTCTACCTAAAGGTTAAAATAGAACGATAAATTCCGGGATACTTTCGATTGCCTATTTTATTACCAGCGTTTTATTAATTTCATGAATGAGCTCGTAAAGTTGATTAACGGAAGTTTACAGGTGACGCGTGTGATATGCACAGGGCTGTGGGTGGGGGACAGGGGGCAATTACAATGCCTTTATCTGAACACGTGGAGAGCTAATCACGTCGCGTGACCTCCGTCGCTAACCGACAGTGTGTACAGCACACGGAAAATGTTACGCCTTACACAACACACGGTGTAGACAGAAGATCAATGAACTATATCGAGTGGGTCTTCATTGTTGACTATGTTCCAAGAATACGACGTAACCCTTTTCACCAAGGTCATGTCTGAAATTCGACATTAGCATACTGTGTGCATATAATAAGTGATTTTTACATACAGATAAATATGGGTTATTGAAGTTTTATATTAAAATAATTCAACACTTCGATTCAACATATCACGTTTAGTTCTGATAACACTACACGAGTATAATTTTCCTTATACATTGAACGTGGGGTATATGTTAATTAATCTCGAGTTAATTATTGTAACGACTACAAAATAACACCCTGTAACGTATTGTGTAAACTTGTTATCTTTGCATTTGTTCAGGCGTTTCCTCTCATTATTTTGCAAACGATAAGCAATATATGACGCGTAAATAATGTAAAAAAACACGATCGACGATGCTGTGGCAGTGGTGGGAAATGCGTGAGGCGGTTAACGAGAATCATCATTATTACTTTATACTTTACTGACCGAATTAATTATTTCTAGATGGTGATTTTTATCGCATTTAATTTAAATACGCAAAGAAATTTGGTATAATTTACTTAGAAACTTTGATTACCAGTTAGTTTTGATATGATAATTGTTACTAAGTTTTTAAATATCTTTTTGAGCACTATAAAGGCCTTTTGTTCAATACGTAAATTTTCTATAAACTACCTGCAATTTAGCATTATCTATAGAAAGCCCGTGTAACCTGTGAAGGTACTCAATTTTCTGAACAATACTAAGCATGAGGTACAAAGCACTATACAGCAAGGTCTCCGTGCAGGTACAAAAAAAAAACTTTTCAATATAATAATAATACACGGAGCGGTTGTATTTGTAAATAGGCAGGTAGACGGTTGTAGGTGTATTTACGGCCTCAACGGTTTTGAGATTTTTTTTTGTTTCGATCCGCCGAAATACAAAAAGGGCACCAGAACACCTTTCGAATTTCCCACTGGCAGAATTCAATGCGATCTATTGTGTAATCGTGGGCAAAGATCACCTGAGTTTAGCAAATGAAGTTATGTAAATGTCTAATATTGTATTGGTAACGTCTATTTATGACCTTTGAATATATTTGGCTGGATATTCTAGCTTATAGGTACTAAATTGTTGTTGTTCATTGCTCCACGGGGTAATTAAATCTTTAAATAATAACGAATGTTGACAAATACATGAATTCAAATGTGTAATAATGACTTGTTGGTTATAAAAACACATGTTTCTCAATTTACAATTAAAAATATTTCTTGCTTTATTTATATACCTGATATAATATTACTCTCCTGTATAAACAAAGAACCCTACTATCCCCTACCCTACATAACCGAATATAAAATGGCGCTGAGCAACAAGTGGTTCATATGCAATGTAAAACACCACAAAAACGGACAGCAGGTAGCGTAAAAGACGAGCGAACGATTTATAACTATGTGAATTAGCTAATAGAACCGGTTTTGCCCCACCACAACACTTGAGCTTCGGAACGTATGTACAAGCAAATGTGTGACTTATGACCAGCACCCAAGTTCTTTTTTGTATTGCACGAAGTACGATAATATGAGCCGTACCAGTCACACCACTTAACCGAGTCTGTTCTTCACCCTTGCTGAGATTTGAAAAGGATTTGTCAAGCAATATTACCGACGATCGTTTATGTGAAAAAAAATATATATTATGTACTATTCTTCAACCAAGGATGAGCTATTTAAATACATATATAAATTCTTTACAAATTGATCAAGATTAAAAATCGTGAATTCAATAATTTTAAGTTGAACAAGTTTGAAGCCGTCATGATAGTTTGTGCGTTCTCTATTTTCAAAACTTTAAAAAATAAAACGTTCCTATTGACAAGTTTTCTTGTGTTCAGATGTCAAAGTGTCAACTTACTTTTACTTTTCCAAGGAAACTGGCTATGCGTCTCGCCAGATCGTATTCAACTCCACAACACTTCATGAACAGACTGGTCCCACCAGCGCAATCGCACGCAATACTAGCAACTGGTTTAACTTATTTTCCGTATAATGTAATTATGGAGTTAGGAACCATTGACTTAGGCAGTAAAAGGTAAGGGGAAATTCAACTTACCTTGTTTAGCGTAAGTGTACACAGTTGGCTAGTTACGGACTATTACTAACTTAACGATTACGATATAGAATGTTTTCATCTTGTTTAAATTTAAATTGATCTATAAATAGTAGGAATTACAATACTTTTTTCTTTTTTAAAAATATTTGCAATTGTTGTTGCAACAAAAACATTACAAAAAATAACTAACATTAAAAATCGAATTAGAAATTAATTTGTTCATTATCTTTTGATCAACATTACCTAATTAATAAAGAATAATAATTAATCGTTGTTGTTATTGATTGAAGACATTTGGAATAAAACAAAATTTTATTTTAAGCTGTACAATTACATGCAGCTGTTAATTAAATGTGAATAATATCTCACAAATATAATTAAAATAATTATAAACGGTAAAACTTTCAACAAATACACACATTAAATTGCATTAGTTATGAAAATAATCTTGTACATAACCAGCGCAAAAATGCACAAAATATACGATAATCATAATTATATCTGCTTTTAGGTATGTTATATGAATTTTTTGTGAACTATTTTACGCCTATACAACTACAAATTTACTTTTAGTAAACTTTTTAGTCTGACGAAAGTCGTTGCATTTTTTAAATTGACGCCATTATTGGGTAGTATGATATTTTCAAAAATCCGTAAAATTCAAACGAAAAAGTATTATAACAATAGAAATTGATAAACAGTGATAACTCTGGTATATATTTACTTAAATAAAAAGATTTCATTTTTATAAAGTTTTGAATTTGACCGAAACATGGCAATTATGTTTACTAAGAAATTTGAGTGACATTGCAAAATAAGGTTAATATTTTCTACATGCTTAAGTTTACTAAATATTACGAAAGCAGTTTGCAATTTATAACACGTTTTTAAATATATTTGTTGCATTTCAAAAACTATTACAAAGTTTTAGTAAAAGTTTGGTGACATTTAAAAAGTTGGATAGGTTAAAAACGTGGTGTATTGTTAAGAGCTAAATGCAATATTTGTACTAACAGCCATTACTATTATTATAATCAATATCCAGCAACGAAAAAATAATAACTAAATAAATCTTACCTTCAAGAACAGATCCCCAAAATCATACAGAGCAGACTGATGCATTATGGCAGTAGACATTATGTAAAACCAACTCGACACTAATTTTGATCCAGGATTTTAGAGCTTATTTTGCGTAGTTGACAAACTGATCCACTAAATCACGATATGTTCAAGGAACTCACTGCAATTTTGGAGTAAAATAATTAGTCCACGATGTTTCGACAAGAATTTAAAAGAATCTCTGCGTAAAGTTTGTTGAATGTTGTAAGAGTACGAGAATTCGTTGCGTTTTTGTTTTTCGTTCGGTGACCACAGATTGAGTCCGAACTAGTTGGCCGAGGGCGGTGATTTTTTTTTCCTGTGCCCTCCACGATTAAGCCAGAACAAATTTTTTCTGAACACAATTTCGCATTAATTGCGAAAATGTACAAAACAGTCCTTTGTTTCGAAAAGTCTTGTTCACTTTTATTTTTCGCGTCTATACGGAAATACACAAATATCGGTCAAAACTCTGCGCGAACTGTATCTATATGCTTTGGACAATAAATACTTTTTAGTTCCCGACTTTATACACCAAAATGTCTTTATACTGGCTGTATAAATCGCAAGATTAAAAAAATAAATCGCAGTGTCAACGTCCGCGCAAAACGCACCACACGTTCATTCCGTATCACGCTCGCTCGCGCACTGAGCCTGCGATTCGGTTCGCCCGTGACTTGTGAGCCCGCGGCAGGCGGGTGGATTTTGTTTTCAAATCAAACAGCGCGATCACGTTTTGGAGCGAGATTCGTTTTCCGCTCGGCCGCTCTCGGCTTCCATCGGCTGTTTTCGACGGTTTGTTGTTGCTCCGACCGCCACAACAAAAGTGACAAAACTCTCCCATGGCGGCCCGCTCTTGCTTTTTATATTACGTTTATTACGGGATACTTTTTAGACTACGCAGCAATAAGGAGTTATAGTCATTATAAGGACGGCTTTTGCTTTATGCTGATTTATATCTCACAATTACTGATGTAAGTACCAGACAATTATTTACTTATTATTACAAGTAGGTACCTAATTTGGCATAGGAGTAGTATTAAAGGTATTATACTTAACTAGTGATTTTGCTTAAGTTTACTCCTATTATCAGATTTGTACATACGATGTAGTCAAAATTACTTCGACATTTTAACTAGGTTTTACATTCAATACCAAGAATACATGCCACGCATTGAATGACAATTAATGTATCAATATACAGTCATCTTATAATAATACCATGCTGCCATACTGGACGACATAATGATGCCTGTATTGGTACTTAAAGAATTTGCTCTTGAGCCTAGTATATACCCGTCAACTATATAGAATTCGGCGAGGAAGTGCTAAAAAATAAGTGGCCAGAACGGTGAACAAACGCAAAAAGTTGTAATTTTAGAGCTGGTTCGACCAATGGAGGTAACCGCTGCCCGCGTCCTTTTTAAGGCAAGTGTTATTTTAACTGTAGCAGCGTTTTTAACATGCTATTATGATAATATTTAAAAAGTTTAGTTACGTAAAAAGTAATAATTTATTTTTATTATGTACTAAAATTTCAACTTATGGATTGATATATAATAAGTATATAATTAAAATATAATTGAGATTTTTATCATTTTCCTAGAAAACTTTAAATACATGAATGTTGATATGCCCTAATTTAGAATTCGGTTAATAAAAAAATATATATATTACAATGAGACTTTAAAGATATAGCGCTTAGATAGAATATTTTAAAACTTTCAACTATACGAGGCGGTTTATTTGATTGTGATTTATACAGTAAATTGATTATTTAATTACTTTTCAATACGCTTACGCTCCGCTCGTCAATAAGTCGTTAGTAGATTGTCCGCCGCGTCCCTCGAGCAACTTTTTATTATGGCATTCGTTGCAAACCCGTTTGTCGGTTTAGTGTTATGCGCTATGTTGCACCAACCATACGGGAATCGATAGTACCAAGCACTCCACTCAATGGTAAATGGACGGCAGAGTTTCATGCTGTATCATCTACACTAGACAAACAAATCGGACCGTGGGCTTCCACGAACAAATGTAAAAATCTGTTTTCCAAATAAGATGAGGAATGTGAATATGTTTTGTAAAGTTGTTTTGTTAGTGGAAACTCAAAGTATAACGTTGGATCTCTGCTTGGGTTTTAGTTCTTGAAACATAGTTTTGTGCTCGAGTGTTAGGTAGATATCATGGTTCATCGGTACTTCTTGTTAGTGGCTGATATACGCTGATTTGTAAAAGATTAATAACATAATAATTTCCATACAATTAATTGCGTTGAGTCGCAGTTCTACAGTCTCATGGGAAATATTCTGTAATTCGAGTTGAAATATGTAACTCGTGTTAGGGTTTCAGACGTCAATTTTCAAATACAAAAACGCTATATACTCTTTAGCGTATAGCTTATAGTATTTATTTTATTTTGTTTCGTCACTTTTGTTGGTCTACCAAGATGATGGTTGTTTTGGGGGTGCGGCATCCCTACCAAGCCTAACATATATCTTTACATCATCACATACTAGACTAGGATAGAAATATTTAAAATCCAATTGACTAAAAATAAAGAAGCATTACGACTACTTAGGTTAATTTTAACATTTGCCCTACGCGGGAGGTCGTTTGATACGGAATAAAAATTTAAATTTGATAATTAACTCTTCCAATTTATTTTTGGTCCTTTTTAAGGAACCGGAATTTTATCGATTGATTTAAATAGACATAAAGCTCATAAAGATGTTTGCGATTTTATCCAATATTTACAAATTTTGAAAAATAAAAACTAAAGTATCTTGGCGGTTTTGATTGTTTAGGAAATGGTTATAAAAATTGAAATAATCACTAATGTCTGTTGTTATAATCTTTATCAATTAAATCATTCTACCCTAGTATGATAGTTTTTAATTTTTTTTTTTAAATTTTCAATCGAACGAGGTTAATCCTTATCATTAGTAAAGCACAAAAAAACAAATGATTTCACGCATCATTATTATATTAATTTCAATAACAAAAACCAGATGTATAAAACATAACTATAATAACATCCTTATTGTCCTTCGTAGGCGATCTTTTGAATATGAAATTACATTAAAAAAAATCTATGATAGATGGATATAAAAATAAATATTTATACGGAACCACCGGGACAGTGAACAATGACTATACATGACTGTTTTATATAATGTGTTAGTGTCGAGTGACTCGAGTGACGAGCACGTAGAACTTAGTGCTTACTCCTAAAGTTATGGTGCTTGGAAACCCAATACATTGTATGCAAACACGCTTTGTATTACTGCTCGTGCCTGCACATGAACTTTATAATTAACATATCACAATATCATAGTCTATTTACGAAATATAATACAAACTAAACAATAATCAAATTATCAAAAATAATATAGAGATAGCTATGAGATATTTAGAGTCCTTAAGTGTTCTTATTCAGTACAGATTTTACAATTGTAAATGGTAATGTTTAGATGGATGAATGATTGTTTGAAGGCGTCTCCGGGTCGGTTCTACAGATCTCGCTGGAATTTGGCACAGATGTAGAACATAGTCTGGTAGAACACACCTATTAAGTTTTTTTTTAATTCCGCGCGGATTTCTTGGCGTCAGCTAGTATATTTATAAAATCTATATTAGGGGTGTTAGTAAATAAATAAATATTTTGAGTGCGGCAAAAACTTGTCAGTACTTCTTAAGCAATGTAAAAAATATTTATTCTAATTAAAGGTTTAATTTAAATCATGTCATTGGATACAATATTGGATAATTGCATTCGGAGACTGAATAAGTCCTTGATTAGTTCAGACTGCTTTGTAACTCGAAACATTGAGTCGGTACTATTCAATTAATTTGACTTTCCATTTTAGATTTACTCTTAGTACAGGAGCACTAACCAATTTATAACGAATTAGTTCTATTACAATACTATTAATAATTAATTAGATTATGATAATTATGTAATTAGTTAATCAAAGAATAAATAAATAACATTTACAATTATTGTAATTGACTATTAAATAATAAAATTATTACCAAACCAAATATAAATAAAAAAATTAAAACTATTTATAGCATATGAGATAAATTTCAAAAGTTCATATTTCAAAGAATTTTGATTAAGATATTTCTTTAGAATCTGAACTTCTTGAAATTAAATAAATAGGTTATGAGTCTCCGATGAATTTAAAGAACAAAACAATGTAAAAACTGGCTTAAACCTAACTCCAAGAAGTCTGTGATAATGGTGCATTGCTGTTAGTCATTTACAACTTTAAACAATGAATCGACCAATGCGGGATCCACGATTTCTTAGTATCAAACAATAATGTAAACCCTGCTAAATTAGTTAAGAAATATTTTCATTATACTTCACGAAAAGTGTAGTAGTTTATTGTAATAGTCTTTTGTATCTTTTACTGTGGATTTCTGAGAGCAAAATCTCCGTTTAAAACATATTGTTATCTCTGTGTTGTAAAAGATAATGACAAGGATGGCGATATGTTTAATACAGAGATTTAGGCATCAGAAATTAACAGTTAGTGATGTTTATAGAGTAAAATAAAGTTATTACTGTCTGGAATAGCAATTAGACTTATTTCTTTTCTAATTCCATGCGAACGACAGCTAGTTTTAAGAAATAAATTGAACCTTCATTTAAACTTGATGCGCTACACAGTGCAGATTACGTGGATTTATTACAATCATTGAAAAGCTAAACAAATACGAATGTAAGGAAATGTTTACTCGCAAACAGTACACTATCAATTGAATTGCTTCGTATTACCGTAGGTCTTATATCAAAGATCGTGAAGAACAAAGTCACCTTTGTTGTTATCGACCGGTGTCTATTTTATGTCGTAATAACATACTCGAGTCTCGAGTGAGTGTAAACATAATAATTTCTAGTCACAAAAGTCTATTGTTATACTCAACTCGAATATTATTGGATATGAAATGTATTTACGCGATTTAATTCTTGAAAAATATTACGTAGATTGGAGTATACGACTTCTTTGTTACAAGGAGTTTGCATTCTACCTTCAAATAGGCCAAACTGGCCTCAAATAATTTTACACATTAAATATAAGTAAAAAGATACGTTTAAAAATAATTAGGAATCAGGCGGGAATTGAAACGAAATGCACAATAGAGCTGTAATGAAATATTACATGTCAATGTAAAATATATGTAAATAGTTTTGGGTGCAGAGCAATTTCTTTAAATTATTAATAAATTTTTTTTAAATTATCCAGTTGTATTTCAGTAACACTCTTTCGGTATCAAAACAAAGCTATAAAAGCGTAGAAAATCCATAAATTAATACGATCGTGCGCGACCTACACAATCCTAAAGACATTAAGACAATCTATAAATTTATTGTTTATAATTTTTTGATTAACGTTATTTCGATTTCGCATTACCCTAATTGAAAATCATAAAGGCCATCATTTGCTATAAACAGCAGTAAATTTTCGCAAAGCAAGTACAAAAATTATTATAATTCCAAACATAGGAGGAACCTATAATATGTACAGTGGACGAATCGACTAGAAAGCAATAATCTGTAGATGAATACCATCGTAATAACTGTGTATTTCAAGAGCTATTAATGTTATATTCTTATAATAAATTCGGAATTAGATAGTATAATATACAGGTTTCATTTTTTGTATGTATATTTAGTAATAAAATTGCATAAAATGGCAAAGCAGGTAATAATTTGGCACGCATACATTGCGTTGAAACAGGGCTGCTTTGATGCGGGCGCGGACGTCGCTTATCACGAATATATTACAGAATATATAACTCAGTATGTTACACGATAACTGATTTTTACTGCTCTAAATACTTATGTAACAGCACCAGCAGTACAACGTCGTAACGCGCCCCGACGCAACTAAATCACGAACTATGTTAGCGCGTTATCTCCGCATTTCGTGTGCATTTTCGACATACATTTCGTTTATTTTGTTGCACTCAAGTATGCTTAAGTAATTCATATTCAAACTAACTATTTCAGTTTGTAAACATTTACGAAATATTGTGTTACTTTTCAAGGAAATCAAAAGACTGTGTAATAAAAATACTACAGGCATATTTGGTATTTATTCAACTTGTTTTTTATTCATAATTTAACTGGCAGTGTTCATTTCAAACACAAATTCAACAATTTTTTTATTTATAATTTAACTGGCAGTGGTGTTTTATACGTTACTAGCTTTTCGCAAATCCGCTAGTGAGCATTTTTTGCTGAAAAATACTTTATTATTTGTCTATGTGTTCTTCCGAACTATGTTCTAGATAGATAGCTTCTAAAAACATCCATCCATGTATACATTCAAAAAATCGCATTTATAATATAAGAGTAGTAAGGTTATTAATATTTTTAACTAGTTGAAATAATATGGCGTTCTAAAGTCTAGGCTAGAGTGTTATATTACATTTCGTTACATTTTTGCAGTGTTTTGTTTTGCGATGGAAAAAAATCATATTCTGTACACGTTAGCTATCATTTTATTTCCGCTGGTCACTTTATAAAGGTTTCAAATTGTATAATTTGATACTACTAATTACGTCAATATACGAATATGATATTTTAAAAGTAATAACTTTATGTATTACGCAAATATACACTTCGAGTGTATGCACTTTTGGATAATAAATATCAATTCAATTTTCAATATCCAAAGTGAAAAGAAAAATTGTCTAAATTTTTATATGAAAGTCAACTTATCTTACTTCTTACTAATATGGATGGATGTTTGTATGAAGGTGACTCCAGAACGGTTGCAAGAATCTCGCTGAAATTTGGCATAGATGTAGATCGTAGTCTGGAAGAACACAAAGGCTATGTTTTTTAAAGCCACGCGGACGGAGTCGCGAGTGAAGCTTGTTGCGCATATAAATACAAAATTATTAGTCGCAAAATATTTTTGGCACTTTTATACTCTTTCCTTGAGTTTAATCTAAATATTTAGCACAGGTGCATTTGTATCACTTGCTCAAATAGTTGTTAACATCTGCAATATTGTAATTACCGAATGTGTAACGCCGGCTCGTTGGTTCCATCCAATGTCAATAATACCTAAAGCACGTGGTGCGTTTGCACAATTGCGATATACTTCCTACAAACACGTGACTTATAATATAATACGAGAACAACAATGTTGAGTGTTTTTAAAGAATATAGATAATGTCGTTTTATATTGCCGTTTATAAATCATTCATCAGCTCTTGATGCCTCGGTGTTTTGTCTTAAACCAACCAAGATATACGCTTTAAAATAAATTTGCTTTCAAAAATACTAAGGTAAATATTTTGTTTTCGGTACTTCTGCGGCCAAAGCGAAGACGTCATTGTGCGCTCGTCCACATCACAGTAGCAACATCACCAACAAACTGTTACTTAAGTAAGGTAAGAGTAGATTTTAATAATGTTATTCTTAATTCATTGTCATTAACCTAACTTAGAATTTCATATCAGTAAATACAAAGAAACAAGATTTTAATAATTTTACGGGTAATAGTAGCGCCATCTGTTAGACGCTTTTTGAAAAGAATGTTTTTTTGTAAATTTTTTTTTCTTAGGATTAGAACTCGTTTTACTAATTTAGAATTTTAACCCTACGTCTAATACGTGCGCTTTGTGTCAATGATACAACCTATGACACTCCGGGGAAGAAAACAAATCGAATGACACCTTATTATTGGGTAAATGGATTGAGATCCTTCCCATTTTTTTTATCTGTTTGAAAAAAAGAGATAAAATATTTTTATATGTGCTATGGGAATGAAACGGTTAAACATACGATCATCTTTATTGCCTTTATTTTATAAATGCTAAAACCATATCTTAATGAACAAATTTAATACGATATAATCTAAATTAGGATCTGCATTTATTAACTTTTATAAAAACAGGAAAATGATATGCAACTTGATAGCAGCTAATTTTGCATTTCGCGGTAGTGATGAAAAAAGAGAAAAACAAAATACGATTTTTTAATTTTCTTTTGTTAAAATAACATAATAAAAACTGCAAAGTCAGATATTATGTATATTCTTTAAACGTGAAATTCCACTTTGAGAATATCAATGAGTACCAAAATTATAATTAAATGGTACAGTCAGGGCTATTCGCGGTATTCCAATAAAAATACCTAGTTCCTTACAACAAGACAAACTTCAATCCTTCTTACAAAATAACCAATTAGGTAGCAATGACTTGCGCAAACAAAAGCATAACAGGGAAATGCAATTAGTCGTGTTCTACCGATCACATTTGGTACAGACACATTTAAAAGCTATACGTCATTTATGTTCCACGTCGTCTGCATGTTTACAAAATTTTGAAACGACTTTAGCTTTCAAGCTGGGACACCGCCAAATTCCCCGACTGTACATAAATCCAAGAATAAAGAATAGGTCGCGACCAACTTTTGACAATAAAGTACATAAAAATACACATGACAGCACAACTTGATAAATTAGAATTACTTAAATGTGTATGTAAATTTTAAATATATTTAAAGAGAATGCTAATTTAATGGCAATTGAATTGTTTAATGGATTGAAATAATAAATGTTAAAGTTGTTTCTTCCTATATTGAAACAAAAACGAGTAATATAGAATTATATCTAATTAAAAGATGAATGTTTTAAAAATCATAATATAAATTACGTCCGTCCTTTCGGGAAGAATTCAAATCTAATTACGGTCTCATTTTGCAGTTATTAAAATTAATTGCATTGAAATGACAATGTAAAGTAGATTAAAATCTATTCCAAATTACACCAACAACCGTACCAATAAAAATACGATAACACCCATACATTTATCTCATGAAATCATCAACTTAAGAGATGTATAAATGTTTACATATTTATAAAACCAAGATTACTGTACGACGTCTTGTAAATGTATTTGTTGCTCTCTCAATAATATAATAGAACCACAAACCAAACTTATATTGACTAGATTAGTGGTATGTTGTGTTTAAGGATTGAATGGAAACTTGAAACATCAAAAAGGTCAAGAAATAAAATTAATCAAATTGTTTACCCCTTGTCTAGGAACCATGACAGATAAAAAAACATACAGAGATAATTTATTCCTGAAACTCAAGGTATCTTTTTTTCTTTAATTTATTTTCGTAAAATTCCTTAGACAACCTAATATGGCAAATGTAATATTCAGCAAACAATTTGTTACACCGAAATTGGACAGCCGAAGTAATTAAAGGAAGCCTTCAGCTTCACTAAATAAGCTGTTCAAAGGGCATGCGGCAAAGAAAATATGTCTAAGAATTGTACAGTCGCGCACACCATGTACAAACATTCAGAATCTTATCTATGTAATATAAGTTTTACTTATCCTCGAGAATGTACTAACATTGCGTGTATCGTCTTTATGATTACCATACGAATGGATTTCGACAGGACATTTCTAACTGTTACCTTACAATGTTGAGTATATAGAAACAGTATAACTCTATTGAAATATCTTGGTGGCCCAAGGTCATCAACGCACTCCGCAGTGCACTAAAATTGTATTCTGCGTAGCGTCGCGCGCAAAGTTATGATACGCCAAGATATGTGAAAACATTTATACCTACTTTATTGCACATTTGTAATTTTATTTTCCTTACAACTTGTGGAGCTTTTAGATGCTGCGATGTCCGTTAAGTATGTTGGAAACTGAACACGGCAAGATCAGGGATGAAAATGGTAAATCATTTGTAAAAATTGTTTTAAAAATGTTTTGCCAACACTTTTGACAATATAATAATGTCAGTGCTGAAGTGACAAATATAATCATTTACTTTATCTCATATCTTACATTACATCAAAATAATTATTTGCTTTAACTTAATATTATCTATGTTATTTAGTGCAAGTAACAAAAAATATTTAATATATAAATAATCAATATAACAACGATTACGAAATAACTAAAATTAGCGCAAGATACATTTATAATCATAATGAGTTTTACATACCAGGGAAACTATTCCCTTTTAATCTGGACATTTAGTTACCAACTACGAGCTACGTAACACGGTGGTACGAGTAACTACCAGCACGATACTGCATAACAAAAATACAGTCCTGAAGTTATCCCAGCTTTTCATAAAACAATGTCACACTTATTCACACTCCCTTTTGAGGACGGTAATTTGAAAAGGGCAAGCGTCGATCACCTCGAGGCTCGACCTCTCTTACTGCCGGGTTGCTCGAGCACACGTGAACGGATTAACATTAACAACGAAAACAAAGGCCAAGTGCGACTCTCGAATAAGGCATTTCAGGAAGCGATACAGCAGCTCGTACTAACGGTTCTTTTACTTTCTAACGTGGTTAACGTGTCTAAACAAGGGCAGAGATCCGATGCCGAACTAATTGTTGCTACCGCGCTCGGATGCTACACGATAACCTTTTTCTATTCAATTAGATATATTTTACTTGACTTAAATGTTTTTTTTATACGAGTCATGTCTTTTTTTTGTTTGAATAGACTACAGGTTTGGTGCATTTTTTATTTTTGTACTTTGGTTAAAAGCTTTTAATGTGCAACACGTGTAAAAAGATAATACGCCCGCGACATAGTTCATCACAATTTATTTCAGAACTGCTACTATATGTGCCAAAACTTAATTCTTTCGTTAAAACAATCGCCGTTAACTTTAAAATGGTCTTATTATTGAATATTATTCTAGAAGGAATCTTCTTCTAGAAGCTTAAAATATGTTTTAGTAATCAGTATAATAGGTTCAAAGAATTTTCTCGATGTTTTTGTGTTTATCATAATATTTTCGCATGTTTGAGCCGAACTCTATAAACCGCAAAGATAATAAATACAATTTTATTCAATAACCTCTCTTATCTCCGCTGGTATTATTTCCTCTTTATTATTTAAAATTTGTACGATAACATAAAACTGGGTCGTTTGTGTAACTAAAATGTTTGTTTTTCTGAAGTTATCTTTGTGGTCGTTAGGAGATTATTATTATACAAAAATACATACAATCATTTATCTTAAAGGACAGACAAATAGCAATGAACTGTTGTATTATTAGTGTGTAGAATTCAAAACAGGATATATTATTAATATTGACAATATGACATGGTGTTCGGTTTGTGGTAAAATATTTAAGATACAAGACAAATTAAGTTCACTAGTAAGACTACTAGCCAAGATTTTAACTTGTTCAGACTACATAGCTTTCATTAATCACAATAAAGATATGTACTCCCATCCAAAAGAAGTAATGGACACGAAAAAATCATTGTTCCCATTGTACTAAGGAGAGTAAAAGCTACAATAATAAATTAATTGAAGTCGCGACATCTAGTTTAAGAGTTAATTGTCCCCATCCTCCGGACAGCGGTGAATAACGCACGTGATTGTCTTAAAAGGAAGATGTTAGCAATGATTTGCTTTGGTAATTTAATGACAAATATTCCCACGGTATTTTATACTAAGAGTTGACAAAGTTTACAAAATCTTTATCCCGTTCTTTGAAGAACGACTGCTAGACATTTACTTAATAATATCCTACGAGCCCTAGGATCTCCTGACTTGTTTGATTATTGCTTTTAAAAATTTAATAGTAACCCATCATTGCTCTTGGTTAGCTGTTCAAAAATGGTACCTCTGTTAGACATTATCAATCATTTAGTTAAGTAAATATTTGTAAAATGTTTTGGCACTTGTTACTTATGAAATTCTCGTGTTACATATGCAATATTTCGTTACTGTGGGCCCGAATGTTAGTGACAATCGCCATTGTCATTTTTGTCAAAATTATTATAAGACTTTTGGTGTACTTAATGCCCGCTACAAAAATGTTAATTACAAATTTTGTTCGTTCGTGCTAGTACCTATGATCGTAGCGTTTACGTATAAACTAATGGGGGCGCAGTAACCGTGAGTTTCTGATACCAAAAGGCGTTTAAAATATAGTTTTATCTCTGTGTATTCAAAGATATTGACAGGAATGACGATATGTTTTATACAGAGATTTTGGCCTGAGAAATCCACGGTTAGTCAATTAAATCATTGCTATTCTAGTAAACCTGTGGTAAGAATCATTAGCGCACAACTTAACTTGCAATACGTTCACAATCAGTTGTAACATAACATGCGAGCTATTCTTGGACTTATCAATGTAGCTAATTCATTATGTCATGAATATACTTGGCATGGTGTAGATAACTGTAGCTAGCCGTTAAGTAGAAAGCAAACATAAGTTACTTTATTCTATGATAACAAGGAACAAAAAGGTCACAGTCCATTGATACTCTTTGACCTAGCAGTTAGGCATTAAGTAGAATTAAGCTTTAATCCAGTTGACGCTTCAGAATTTACGGAGTTTATACTTTAAGTAAGAGCGTCGGTGGCTCAGGGGTCAAGAACTTGACTTGCAATCTGCAGGTACTGGGTTCGAATCCCGCCATGTACCAATTTGTTTTTCGATTTCCGATTTACATATGAAGGAAAACATCGTGATGCAACCTGCACATATGTGAGAAGAAATTCAAAGATATGTGTGAAGTCAACCAACCTGTACTGGGCCAGCGTGGTTGACTATGGCCCAATCACCCTTAACTTAGGGTAGGCTCCGAGCCCCTCGGTGGGGACGTATAGTGAGCTGATGATGATATGATACTTTAAGATACTTCGTATACAAGATAATCATATTTAAATCATACATAATATAATGTTCACCGTCGATAAATTTTATTTCTAGATATTTCGTTTCTTTTAGAAATCATTTAGTAATATTAATTTTACAGTAATGCAAAACAATATTTCTGGTAAAATTGTACAAAACGCGATTTTGTCGCATACGTGTTTCTTGTGTTACTTACAAATGTGTGATCAATCACTTCGTCACAGAATTAATAAACCAATATTTCTTTTCTATTTATTACTATATACTTCATGGGATGAAATATTATTTTGATTTTTATTGCCTACGATTAAATCAAATAGACCGGAACAAAACAATAGAATCATATTTTAAGCTAATTCGTAAATAGGTTGAATTAAAATTGAATTTCTTTGTCCATTTTTTAATATACTATTAGGTTCATCTGTAGTAATGGAAGGAATAACCTTCCTTAGTCGAATGAAATCTATTCTTTTAGATTTGACATATGTCTGTATTTAATTATTATCAAATATATCTACATAGTAACACGTGGTAACAACTAACTGCATGATTGCACTTCTTAAAACAATTTAATTTTTATCTAAAATATTAAACGTTACATTAAAACCGCCACGTTACTGTAGTTATCAGACAATCGTGAACGGCCGTTTTTTTAGGTTATCAAGTTCAAGAGAACGTAATTTATTAATATTACGGTTTCGTTTATACATAAATCATATGATAACAGCCTCTACTCAATATGTTAATCTTTTGTTATCTTATTTATTATTTACTTTTAAAAACATTTGAAATCCTGTTGGTCCCTTTGTTGAGAGAATCTTATTTTAATTCAAAAGACTATTTAATTTTTAAAAGAAAGTCTGTATATAACATTATACTGTCTGTATATAAAAAAATAGTATACCATGGGTTCTTCCAGACTATGTTCTACATATATATAATACCAAATTTCAGAATGATCCATGCAGCCGTTCTGGAGATAACTTTTAACAAACATCCATCCATCCAGACATTCGTATTAATAATATTAGTGAAATGTATCGCAAGACTTCAAGCCTACTTATCTTGTCTCTGATTACAACTGTCAAAAATTAAAAACTGTATTAAAATAGTATCTTGCACATAATAAATGTATACAATGATAAGGAATTTAGTTATGCGGAAATGTTCTTATTTCATTTAACACAGATAGCAACAGAAGATTTGTTATATCTACTAAAGTGGTTTTTTCCATTGCATACTAGAAACGCTTTACACTGTTTCCTTGTAAAGCAACATGATATGTACGAGAATTATGGAGTTAAATGTACCTTTGTTTCCGAGAAAAAACAACACTATAAATAGAAGCACGTGCAAAAATAGAATTTAACACATTCACTTATCTCTTGGTAAAGTTTTTGAGACACAAACATCTTAGAGACCAAACAATTTAGTGACCAAAACAAGGTGGGGGTTCGGAACTTCAAAAAACTGTTATGGGCCTCTTGTAATCATTGTCACTCCAACTAACAGTCTGATTAAGCACATTCTAATTCATTCGGCTAACATTTGCTTCTAAGCCATGGTCATACTTTGAGGACCCATGTTTCGCTTGTATGTCTGTATAGCGCCAAAATCTTATTACCATCTCAAGCTATAATAACAGCTTTCATCCAGAAGTTTGAACTAAGCTGCTGAAACTCTTGCTTATATGCTGGAATATTTTAATATTTCCTACAGCTTAGAATCCCATAAGAGTAATGTTATTGTGGTATCTTTTGTAGTATTAAAATTGTTTAGCTTTGTACGACAGCCATTACTAATCGTAATCGTCGTTGTAGAACCAAATATGTAAAGAAGTCTCGCAAACAAAAGTTTCTAAATAATTACGCGAATGCCTTTTAAAAGAATTGCATATTTCGCGTCGTTCATTGTTACATGGTTTTATTTTCAGTTTGTTACGACACGAGGACGGATTATGATGTGACACACTTACTCATTGCCTTTGTAAGGCGTTTTGACTGGTTATTATACGTATTTACTTTCATTTTTTATCAGTTGGGAGATCATATTCATCTTTATAATAAACATTTTTAAATTCGGAACTGCACAATGTGCTTTTTATTATGCTGTATCATTTGTCGTTGACTGTTTGAGCGATAGGCGTTTGAGCAATTTATTAAAGATCATGAATCTTGTTTATAATTTCGTTAAAATAGTGTTATCGATTGCTTCCTGAAACAGGTATTGAAACCGAATACTCCTTTGGTGTCAGAGGCGGTGCCAGATCGGCTAATAGTTTCTATAACGCGGATCGGTCTCGACACGAGGAAGTCTGACGGACCGGTTCTGCCCCCCGAGCGACTATGCCCCTCGAGCGACTTGGTGTCGCCGTTGCCTCATACATGCCATTTATAATAATACCCTCCACCGTACAGCTGACAGCCGGCTCTGCCCACGTTCTTGTGACGTAATCATTAAATATCAATTGCAAATTGCAAAGGATGAGACTTAGACCAGGAAGTCGTGAGAATTTGTTAAGATGTTACCAAATATAGCAACCAATATGATTATGATGAACAGTATAATTAAGTTTTGCATAAAAAATGTGTTCCGGCATATTGCAGCAACAAAAAATCATACAATGATTATGATTAACAAAATATATTCTAGCTAATCAATACTCATGTTATTGTAATCCAATTCATGGTTAATAAAAATCTTTCAAATGTATTGATCATTAAAAGAGACAAGCGAATTTACATTTTATAGAATATAGCCTATACTCGCCTTTAAGAACTAAAGTAACCCAAATAGGACGCAAAAGTATAAGTGAAATTAATTAAATTAATTACATAAGACGGTACAAAACTTTTCGAAACTTAACGTCTAACTCTCAAGTCGTGAGAAGGGCTAATGGGAGTTGGGAAGGCGAATCATAACAGGCAATTTGAATAATGAACATTGTTATTGTGCGAGCGTTCGTATCACGCGACCGCAGCGTCTGAGCTGGCCCGCTTTACGATCGGGGATGCTAACTCTTGTTGCCATCTCCTCGTTTGTGCTAGGACAACAACTATAAGCATATTTTTGAAATATTAAAAATATCTAGAAATCATTGTTACGTAATAAGACCAGGTCCGGACTATTAATCAATGTCAATTAATCTTTTAAAAGCATCTTATTTTATCTCTTGATTTGAAGGGACGTGTAATACATTATTAAGTTTCAAATGCTGCGAATATTTGTAAATAGTCACTTTATATAAGGTCCATCTGATGTCACTGGTAATTATGACTAGTTATTAATATCTTAATTTTATAAAATCCTAGCAATGAACATTGAAGAACAGAATATTAGATCTAAGTTCGACGCTCGGTTACAAGGTTATTAAGACAAATTGATTTCTCGGTAAAAGATATGCACAAGCGTTGTCCGTGACGTAATAAACAAAAAAATAAATCGTGAGTATAATCGTCAGTTTTGTGCAGTCGGCGGTCGCCGGATGTTTATCAACATTGGCGTTCCCAGTATCCAATGGTGACCCTAGCGCTGGGCCATAAATGTGCGCCATAAAACTCTCGCCATTCCGACACACGAAGCGTCTGAGAAAAAACGAACGGACAACTCTTTGTTATCCTGCTGTGGTGAATCAAAGTACTTACTGGTGAAGCATCGCTTTTCACTATTTTCGTTTAACTCATCCAGGCGGCAAAATAATTAAATCTACTTTTAGTCTGCTTAATAAAAAATTAATCATTGAAAAACGATAATTTGAACGATATGACAAATTAGACCGCATCTTTTCTTTCGTTAGAGAGTTGTTACACCAAAACAAGGTGACATGATGTTACCCTAGCCGTCGGTTTCTGAGACCAAATTGAATGTATAAAATATATCTTTATCGTTGGGAAAACCGAGATAGCAATATGTTTTAAACGAGGATTTTAGTCTCGGAAACCCACGGTAGGTAGTCTATTCTGTCTTTGAACAGCACAAAAAATAATTTAGGAGAGAATATTATAGTTCTGTCACAAGTTATTTTACACCTAGCCAGTGTACGTAGTGTGTACGTAATATGTAAAAAAAAATATAGTAAAACGATTGAAACTTATAAAGCTACGGAGTAACCAAATCAAATTCCTATACATAAATATACCAAGCGCAGATCGTATCTCATCAGTTATATAACGATACATCATCGCCAAACCAGTTTTTGTCAAGTCATCCTGAATGCCAAGTTACATAATTTAAAAACAAAAGGGTCACGACAAAAAAAAACTTAGGGCCGCCTTTGGATGAGAACAAAGCATTTTGCCAAGCTATGTTATAATAGGTTCGGTTGTTAGACGTCACATAAATCGAATCCTCAAGCGGAAACAATGAACGAATTTTTGTTTACGATTCTCGGTTTCGAATTTAGGTGAGCGTTTTCTGGCTTCATTATAAATGTTTATATGTATAATAATTTTAGCAAAATAATTCCAACGAAATGCGGTCAGAGTACTCCGAATGATCAAATATGGTATTCGTTTCATTTATTTAGTTGATGACCTGATTGATTTTAGCAGATGCCATGCGTTTTATACACAGCGTGGGTTGATGAAAACATGAGCCAGTATGATCGTCATGTTTGTGAAAGTTCATATAATGATCTTCATGGAGAATCAATTGTTCTATGTCAGCTGATGTTATGAAACTGACGATGATTTCGTTAAGACTTATCTCATCGCTCTTCTTCATGTAGGGGTAGTAATTTAAAAATGGAACCTCATTTATAATTACCGTTCGTAGATCTATATAATAGGCGATACTGTTGGGCAAAAAATTTACTTGAAAACTAGTCTTATATGAATTTCATTAAAAGAACTCGACTTTTATATTTTGAAGCAGCCAATAAATAATCATATAAAGAGGTTTAATTTCATTTACAGTGACAGAAAACATGTCTAAAACTAACAAGATCGTGTCTCGTTAGGACGGACCACGTTTCGTTGAAGTTCATTTATATGTCAACTGGTCCGTAAAAAAATAACATACTTACGTCGGTTGGTAACGATTGCGTATTCGTCCTAAAACTTCTATAAATATACCTACTTCGTGAATGTCATACCTTGATAATTAAATCTTATATCATCATATACAACTTTATCTTGTTTATTTCGAATGACAAAAAATAATAACACGTTTTAAAAATATTTATAATCTGTAATTAAGTCTGTAGATATAATAAAAAAGGAAAAGTTTTAAAGTAAGAAAACATAATATCACAAGTTAATTTACATATACTCTACCTAAGTATACATAGAATATACATATACTTTTAGTTTAGTAAACCAAAACAGCCACAATTATGTCGTCTTTGACATTGTCCTTGAAAGTTAATCCCGGAGTAAAGTTAGTCCCGGAGGCCTCATTTAGTCCTCTTTCCCTTCCCACCCTTTTTCTTATAAGGATAAGGAAGTGGAAGTGGACTTCTCTTCTTCTTCTTCTTCTTCTTCTTCTTCTTCTTCTTCTTCTTCTTCTTCTTCTTCTTCTTCTTCTTCTTCTTCTTCTTCTTCTTCTTCTTCTTCTTCTTCTTCTTCTTCTTCTTCTTCTTCTGACTACCTAAAAACCAGTATGACATTGTTACGTTTTCGCGTGACAGAATTACACGGGACACAAGCGAAGCTTATCGTCAGGAACATTAATTAACTTTTAGCAACACAAACTAGGTTGTGGTTTACGGTAAAACAGTTTTTTTACTCTATACTTCCGGACAGAACATTCTTTCGGTTATAATTGTACCTTACTCGTTGTGCTTACTTAATTAAATATTTTTACAAATCAAATACATAACAAGTGTACGGAAATTAATTATTGATAACGGAATTAAATATTATTTTTATTTGTACCACAGGATATTTTTAAACAATATATTTTGTAATCACAAAACTGCTTTGCCGTAGGAACTAATGACCTAGACGGATAATGGGACTGCATTAATACATATATAATGTTGTTTATTTGACGTTCGTATTATTTAATTGCTAATTTCTGCTTAAAACAATATTTTGCTATTTATACGACGCTTAATGTTTTAATTGATATTATTTGCTATGTAATTATAATTCATAAGTTAATATTATGCTTCGACGGCTTCGTAACTTAGAAGTAGGTTTTGAACCAACAGCCTAAATTTCAGTGCTTACATTTTACTAAACATATACCTAAAATTGAGTTGTTTCTCGAGGTATGTAAATTCTTTGACAATTATTAAAAGCTGCTTAAATCTGGAATCTTCTGAACCTCGCAATACACCTTCAATTTTAACTTACGCATAAATTATACAGTTTAAATGACAGTTCTTCGAAGGATTTAATTTTTAGTTTTAAAAGTAAAAGTGTTTTTTCAAGCTATTAGCATTCTAATTAAGTTGATATTTCCTTTATAAATAGCTTTACCCCAATGGAACAAGTTTTTGTAAGTTCTTTTTAATGTCAAAGTTTTTATTAACTACTCTTGTTATTTTAATTCAATTAACATAATAATTGTCGCGGAATTGAATATGTGATAAATTCATGAAATACGCATTTTTAATCTTTTAGAAAAAATGAAAAATACAAAACAATTATACTAAAAGCGAACAAAAATATCGCGTAAATTATATAAGGAATTGTCAATCGATTTACGAAAACATTTAAAAAGTTCATCGTGTTTGCACAACATTGCGAATAGTTAGGAAATATAGTTCGAAGGCCGGTAGTCGATAACAGTTATCTGCTGACCCCTGTCGCTGCAGATAACGCGCGTCACTCCACACCCCTTTGTGATCCGACTCACGCTCAATTCAATATAGAATTTGGAGTGACTCAATACTGATACGAAGTCGTGTCTTCTCCCAGCAACAGCAATAAGTCTTTGAGACACACCAAGCCGAAGATACAAAACCATTTCCATGTTAGCGATAATCCACACAAAGGGCTAGACGGCAGTGTAGCGTCGCTCATCGTTTTGACGCACCACTCTATCTGGCGTTGTGGTGCCATCTCTATTATAAAGCTTAGAAATATATAAAAGAGATGTCAGAAAACTCTATGGAATTTTAAACCGCATCCAACTAGCTAGAAGTAATTTATATTGAGTCTATTACATATAGAAGAATATGTTACATTTTAAAACTATAACCACAAATTTGCATTCAATTTCATAGCCGATATAAAAATATTCAACGGCTAAACAAACGAAGCGCATCGCGGACGAGTGCGCATTTGCATTAGTTGAAAACAATTTATCATAGCACTTTATTTTAGGCATAGACTAAAAATACTATTGCGGGCCATCGACACTGTAGGTTCGCAACGGACGGGGAGTCCGCAATTAGACGTCAATTGACCCGGGGCCGGGATTGGAGGCGCCATCAGTGGTCACTACACTGTCACGTGCTGGGGAATGGCCTTCAGCTGGTCACAGCTGCATGTCGTGATACTCTGTATTGTCGTTGACGTTTATTGTTGAAGTGTATCTGACTATTAGAAGTATCCCTTGAAACGTCTTTGGGATTTGTAATGCTATACCTTATTTTAGTAAAAACAATGCGATTTAAATTAAATATCTCGATGACTGTAAATGTTGCCGCGAAAATGACTTGTGAACGGAAACCTCATAGAGCTGAATGTTTAAGTTTAGAAACCATGCACAGGAACCCTAAATTATCCATGGATGTGGTAAGATTAACCTTCGTAGCGATTCTGAGGAAAAAGGATACGCCATGATTTTTGAGATAATTTATTTTTAACCAATCTTAAAAATTTTAAGTTTGTTAAAGTATAGAAAATATGTGTAATTTATTAACGTTAAATAATCGATAAGATATAGGTATTAAATATCAAGTTATAATCGTCAATGTAAAAACCGGCTGACATTATGGCGCCGGTGTTACATCGCCTCTATTGAGCTCAGAAAAAAAAATTACCTGTTGAATTATGACGAAACGCGCGCGCTAAGATTTTTGTTACGTATGCGGAAATGCGAAATTACGCGCTGTCCCGCCTCTAAGAAAATGTATAACTCATTAACATCCGAAATGATACATAGATTGAGGTTGATGTCTTCGATTTTATCTGTTTTTTTTGTAGTAATTGTGACGTCATACTGTGAATATTTGTTGTGAAATTAAAAATAAAAACTTTTTAATGGAGCTGAGGTGAAAAATGGGCTAAAATTTAAAATGGTGTCACGCTTTCGACCATAACTTGCAATTAGTAGGTATTTAATAAGTGCAACTAGACCAAAACACGTAAACAGACATATATAAATTGAATTCAGAAACAGGACTTACGAAACAATAACTCAAGCTAGCACTACAAAAACAGTAACAAATTGGTATGCTCCAATAAGTGGCCGGTGTTGCCAGTAAAAGTGCCAGGGGACTGGTTATTTATTGTTGCAACATTTACCTATTACAATACTTTAAGTGACATTCATTTATTTGTCTATTTCAATTTTAGGTGTAATTTTGTTGGGCGCGTTTTGCGTGGTGATTTGTTTTCTTAAACTGATAATTGTGATTTATTTTAGGATTTCTGGAATAACATATGTGTTCTTTTCTTGTTTATTAAATTTACAATACTACTAATTTACAGAATTCAATCAGCACTGTATGGATAGTTCTAAATTCCTATCGACTTCTATTCCTTAGATCTATGCTTCAAAGGAAGACAGCTTTTAATGTAACTTCAGCTCATACTTATGTCGATGCTAGATTTGTTACCTACCAAATTATGCTTTATATCAACAGCCGTTTTGGCTTCCGCCTCGCCTGTCATGGCAACAATGTTTAAGAGCTCTGTACATATAACAGCAGAGACTGTCAAATGGTACGAAAGAGCGTCGTTACGGTTGGCCAGCGCGCAACTTCCGTGCGGATACTTGACGGTCTCTCGTTACGTGCTCACCTGATCTACTATCTCGCTATTTGTCGCTTACAACTTTGTCTCCTAACAGTTCAGGGCTGCACACAATTGATGTTTTTTATTAATATAATATTTATTACAGTTTTCCACAATTTGAATTGTGTATTCCGGAGGTTACTTTTTCTGAGACGTTGGAGATTTTGTGGAGAATACAAAAAATACCACATGCTAGAAAGTTTATTTGACAAAAGTTAGAAGGTAAGTGACCTAAAAGACGACTCTTGTCGTTTCTCTGAAAATGTGTGCCGTTTGATATATCACTCGCTAGACCTCTTTATCCTATTCTCTTCTTTTAGAAGCTAACGTGTATGGTAATCAGTAAAGCACAACAAACTTTCGAATGACAATATTTTTGTAAGTATGTTTATTTTTACTGATTGTAATTTTTTAATTCAGGAATATTTTTAATTGAGTTGACAACCCTATTCATACAAAACTTCCCGCTCAGATTTCTAGATAGATAGCGTTATAGTCTAGCTTGCTTTTTGCAGTCGAATTTAACTCTCTATCGGCGCTTACGTATTAAAGTTGATAATATTTACAATGTTTTGTGTAAGTCTTCAATATAATATTAATTTGTTTTTAATACGTAAGTACAACGTAACAGCTTGTTTTGCTATCAAGTGCTACGGAAAATTGGACATTGATAAATTATCCTTCACGTCACTATATAAACTATTAAAAACATTGTCAACTTTGCATTAAGATTACTTTACCAATAACTTATGTACTTGTAAATTGTACAACAAAAATAATTATAGAACTAGTCTGTTCTAACTTATAATTAAGTACCCTGTATTTACTTAATTTAACTTCAATTCCAAGACACAATACATTATATGACTACCACAGTAAGAATAATATAATTTCCTTTAAAACTAAAAAGATTTGTTATCTCTTTTGACTACTGTTAAAGTTGGAAGATTTTAGGAGTTTACATTAAACTCGATGAGAGCACACAAATATTGTTAAAGGCTTTTGATATTTGGGCAGCAAACACTAGTAGTCAAATATAAGCAAAAACAAACTCGATCATTGTAAGAACATGGCGCCGCGAATGTAGGCTATGACATAAAGCGCACCTTTCACCAGCTCAGCGAGGGAACGGGCGGAAGCTCGATTATGTCACAGCAACAGTGGGCCAACCGTTGACCGTAATGCCACACGCCGGCACACTTAACACGACCCACCAAAACAACTCTGACGCAACTATTAACATCTTGCATAACTTATTTGGACTTTTGGATGTTATCATCGATGTATTATACATACATGCATATTAGTTATGTTCCGAGCATTGTATTTATGATGATAGATTTAATAGTGACAAGGTTAACTGTCGTAATAGGAGACCTGGTTTCTTATAATATCATATTTTATTTGGAAATTTTAATTTATTTTGTAAATGTTTTGATTACGTTTATAATAAGGGGGTACCAACTTTATAAATATACTAGCTGTCGCTCACGATTTCGTCCACGCGGAGTAAAAAAAAAATCTTAATTGGTAGACCATGTGTTTTTCCAGACTATGTTGTGTATGTATATCTATGCAAAATATCAGCGAGATCCATGCAGCCGTTCTGGAGATACATTCTAGCAAACATCTTTCCGTCACATTTATAAGATAAGTAATAAGAATGATTGTTTACCGAGTGAAATAGTGAATAGAAATATGCTGGATTATTCACCCGGGGATCGTTTTAGGAAAGTCAACTTTAAAATTGGCAAATAAAAAAAACAAAAGTGGCTTGAAACTTGTAAACGAGTCTTTGCATTTGCAAGTTAAATAAGTTTACTCGTTGCACAGGAATATGCCTTTGTGGTCAGTTTTACGGATTTGCATACAAATTGCCAGTCTTTTTAAAATTGTGCTGTGGACCGAATGTATACTGACCAAAATGGACGCAGATGAAAAACGACACGAATATAACCATGTAGATATTTTTAACAGCAAATTCAAAACTTTTATGTTATTAACGAAATTTCCAACAAACTTTAACGCCAACAATAACTGCATCATTTGCAAGAATATATCGGCTCGCTCGGTGCAACCACGACCATATAGAAGATAGGCTTGAATTGGAAGAAATTCCGCGTTTTACCTAGTGTTGTGCGTACTAGAGGCCTTAATTTTGTCCTATTTCCCTTGCCATATTTTTCTTTTTTTAGAAGGAAAGGTTGGAAAAGGGTAGAAGAATTGGTGGAGGAGAGGTACGCATAGGTAAGGAATCCGTCCATTGTGTTCTTACTGTGGTGTCTCATGAGAGGCTATTTTTGAGGAATTGGATTCAGATTTCCCATCACATTTACAGAGTAGTTATGTTAATAACTATGAAGTTGTAATTTAAATCCGCAATTGTAAATTGTAACTGCAATAAGCTAAAAGGTCGAGTCGATGATGGTTCAAATAGAGACGTTCTCTAGGTGGCGCGGCAATAGTGACGTAAGGTGACACAGATCTCGTCGCGAATGCATTTGAAAGTGACAGATTCCGCTGCTATCCAAACCGACTGCATAACAGAGAGCTAAAGTGATGAGAATGGACGTAACAATAACCTAACATCAAATTATAATTTCCTGACATTTGATTAAGAATCGGAATTTATAGAATTCAAGTTAAGCATCTTATATTCTAATTCGATTAAATAAAGTAAATATGTACCTTTACTTTCAATTTGATTTGTTTTTATCAAAGTTTATTTATATTTAGTTTTATTTGTAAGAAAACTATTAAAGTCTTGAACACTTTTATACTTTTTTAATCGAATCCGGAGTGATTTAGCAATTAAGGGTCCGTTGTCCTTTAAGCAAAAAGTGCGTAAAATGACTTTGTTCAGCAGAGCGTAGCAATCGGTCCACTTCAGTGCTCAGGAGATGTGCGCAGTCATCGCTCACCCTGACCGCACCGCACCTAAAGCCCTTTCTATTATACAAACAGGTACTAAGCAAATGATAGTTTTTATTGTGTCATATTATTTTTTACACGGGCACCAGTACCTAGATATATTAACCTGTAAGGACAGAAAAATATTTATCACGTTAAATTTTTATTGGAACATAATCAATTAAATGAATTATTGTATAAAAACAAAAAGCTTATAATTAAAACTAATTATGGTATATCTATTTATGTTTAAAACTTCAACCTTTCAACTTTACCCACAACGAAGTTATAAGGGTGTCAAAGATATCTTGAAGTGCTTCGAGAAAAGCGTGTTCTATGTAGAGGATTTATATTTTATTTTATTGCGAATTCATAAGAGGCTCAATAAATATAAAGTGTATTAAGTAACTTTATGATTATTTTTTACACGAGTTGAAGGTTTCATTATAATATTCTAATAGCATATGTGTATTTTTAATAAGATTTTACATATTCATCAGGCTTAACGTCATTCAAGATAATAAAAATTTTTGTGTTGATGTAAAAAAAATACTTTAAATTATCTACTTAGTATGTATTTTACAATTTTAGCTTAATCCAGTCCAAAAATATTACAATAATTTAAAAATAAACGAAATCTGAAATCGAACTTCATACTCAGAATAGTTAACTACTGACGTATCACCACTTTTATAATACATAATTTTAAATTTATTTCAAATAAAATTGTATACAGTAATAAGTTAAAATAATATGTAAGATAAAGTGGCATGTAGTTAACTTCCTTATTAAGTAAATAAAACAGTACGGAATAAGTATCTAGTACATCGGGAACTTCCTAGTAGTTAACTTGAAAATAAGCGTACGCCGAGGTTAGGGTTGTCAAAACTTTAATTCCGGGCTCAATAAAGATCATGGACACGTGATTGGATCGACATTTGATCGATTTAAAGAGGTACAAAAATAAATATAATGTTATTTATTACTGTAGCAACAAGACGTTTATAAAATTGATTAAATATAATATTTAAATATCTGCATTTTATATCTTTACATAACTTTTAATAAAGGTCTCGAGTTTGCGAGAAAAAATACCATATAAAGATATACCTCTGTCATTTATTATACTATACATATTTACTTTTAAAGATGCTCTTTAATTTGTATATGGATACAGTAAATATACCTAGATAATTAAATTTACTTAGCATTTGAATGAAGCGAAGATTTATGATAGTGTAGATGATGAAGTATGATTAAAAAAAATAGAGTTTGACAGCCCTGGGCGAGTGAGAGTGTACCGCGCGGCTGCGCCCGCGCAAGTTAGGTTACGTCACCGCGCACACACTCACACTTTCACTGTTAGATAATAACCACGCCACTGCCTTACTTACACACTTACACACACATACACACACCCGTTGTAATCATCCCAGCGTTTTGCATTTGACTTTTGCTTGCGACTCGATTCGTGCGACGGCGCCGGTAACAATTGATGTAAATATTAGCTTTTATACAAACATTTTAACGTAATAATACGATAATTGCTTGCGTTGTTGTACTTAAGTGTATGAAAAACGATTAATCGGTTAGCAACGGTTGGTCGATGATAGGAACAATCGATTTATAGTTGAATTGGTACAATGATATAAATTGCTATTATATTTTTGTAGAGGTACATTTTAGAATACTTTTACAATATATCAGGACTTATTGCGAAATATGTAATTTGGTCGATGTCTCTCAACACTACAGCCAGTTGCTAGTTTTTCCTGGTGTATAAAAAGCGAGTTTTGAAAAGTATCATCAGCTTTAATATTTCTAATATACAGAGTTATTGACCGTGTCTACAGCAATGTACGGGCACGAGCTGCGGGTTGGCAACAATGAATTTTAAGTTTGGCATATCCGTATGTAGAGACTAGCTATTGACCTTGGCTTCTTGCTCGTTCACTAACTTAATTCTTTCCGTATCAAGACGATGATAATGGAATGCTTACTAAGCTCGTTAGTAATTATTGTAGAATATAAACTAACCTAAGTCTTTGTTGGTATCTCACAAATTGGGGATTTATTCAAACTCCATAATACATTATACATCACGTATGTTGATAGAACCATGTGATTTGTGTAGGTACATTGTATACATACTATTTTAGTTAATGTTTGCATCTATTTATACGTAGGGGTGTGTTGTCTCAATTGATGTCATTCTTTGCTATGCTGATGTCTGAATGGTTGTACAAATTTAAATTTTATTTCTTACCGCGACTACTTCTCTGTCGCAATTCGATTTGAATTAATTAAAGCGTAATGGAAACTATACCCGTTTCGTTTCGGTGACCAAAACATATTGTCATTAATAACATAGCTATGATTGTTTCACATTATATTTATTACATAAAAAGTATTATAGTTTTATGTAAATTTTGTTACACTATGTTTCCCCTTTTTGGTCAAGCTTGTTCGCGTAAAATACGATAAATGATTTTTAAAGAAATATAGTTGCGTCGTTAGGCACAGCTAGCCGCACCTTTTGGCGTCCATTTAAGATATTTCACGCATTTTTTTTTGTTAAACTTTAAGACTAGTCACGAACGGAGGCAAAAACTTTATCTCTGAATTGTGACCTTGATCTTTGTTGTCGAAATAATTACGTCTTTATATAACAATCCTTAGCAATACAAAGAACGTACGCTATAAGTAATGACAAAGCCCTTGTTAAACTATTTTATAAGATTACTTATTTGAGATTAGCAATTCAAATTCAATTATAAAAATTGCGTAACATTTTTTTATTTTTGCTAATTAAGAAGCTGCTGAACTTCACGTCCGGGTTTACTATTTTAAATAGTTTCGAATTAAAATTGCCTTTGAATTAAGTAAAATGCTTTCTTTTCGTCTTGACACTTATCTATTAATTAAAAAAAATACGAAACACATACAACTACATAAAGGTGAATTGGTCGACTTTAAGAACAAGATGAGAGAAAGTGAAATAAACATTTGAGCGTGCTCCAATTGGCGATAGAGTGTTGAAATTGCGAATCCTGGACGCGTTTTCACTGGCTAAGCGAGTATACGAGTGATCGATGTGGCCAATTTAAATACGGCTGACTTGACAGCGACGTATAAGTTTTCCATCGTAGCGACGTAGAAAAAGCGACCGATCCCGTTGAATGTAAAGGATATATTTACTAAACGGATTAATATTTAACAGTTCTTGGACAACAATAACAACGAATCAAGGTATCGATGTGTTAAATAGCTTATGAATATAAATCGATATTTACATACCAAAATCGATTTCACATTCATTTATGCCTCATTTTGTATGTTTCAAAGAGACAGAGATTGACAAGGGACCGCGTAATCCAGGGTCGTCGCACGATAAAAAAACGTTTGGTACTTTATCAAAGACGGTACGCTACCAACCTGTAAATAAGTCACAAAGTGTACTCTGTAATGATTGTCCACTAGTTGCACTCTTATCAACCTTATTGACTGAGCAATGAGTTTGTTTGTCTTTAAACTCCAAATTATGTTTTAATGAGATTACGTACATATAGATTATTCTGATATCTACGCTATCTGATTAGATTGAAACATTGAAAATAACATTTAAATGTAGATTCGATTGCGTTACGTTTTATGGAAAATTTTATACGAGAGTATCGCTTTCTCTTGGATTTTTCTCATGTCACAGACCTCAACACTCAGTACCTTAAATATTGGTAACTTTAAATTAACTAATTATTTTGATGAATAAAACATCATCATAAGTTATATAATCGATTCATTCATGGAACGTTAAGACCTTTTCATATAGCGAGAACAAAATTAGAAGAGAATATGAATACCTATATATTTTTAAAAAGTTAATTATTGTTACTTTATCTTAAAAACATTCAAATAATTTAACCTTTAAATTGTTTTACCTGGTCTGATCTACGACCTGTTTTGTAATAAATCAGTATTATTCAAGATTTTGTTACTTGTGTTTTTCTAAAAAATCCTAACAGATGTCACGACGACCGCAATCTTAAATCGTATGAGATGGACAATAAACTTTCTGCATTGTTCATTTAATACGAGACCGAACTTTGCGACCGCAAACTATAACTTTCGATAGGTCGTGCCTTTTTATTGCTGTTCGAATGTTATACCGGTCGGCTTGCGAATATTTTTGTAACAAAAGAATCAACCCTAGCGATGAAATGCGGGTCGCGTGTCGATCGCGTGTCCCACATATGAGAATTCACACATTAAAAAGCTTCAACGGACACACGAAATACACTGTTAAATAGCGTGATGAATCTATGAATGTTATTTAACGATGCAGTATTCAACTAGGGGTGTGCTAGAAGGGAAGGTGCGGAATGTAATCTCCGAACTACGAGATTAACATAATAAAGTAGGTGTCTATTACGAAGAGTATACCGGTTGGTATTTTCAAACCGGATTCTATAATTTTATATGGCATTATTAATTCGTATTGATTTGAAAAAAAAAACGCAATTGGATTTAGTTGTTAGACGTACTTTCTTGTATTATACTTGTATTCGTGTTTTTATATTTACCTTTCTTAATTTATGTAATGTCATGTTATCCATATAAAACGTAAGGTTATTTGTTTGCTTGCAATGAAAGCTCCGAAACTACGGAACGGATTTGAACAATTCTTTCACTGTTGGGAAGCTACACTATCCCTGGTGACATCATCACACGAAGTCGCGGGCAACTGCTAGTTTTATATATATCTTACATATAAAATTCTAATGTCACAATTTTCGTTCCCATACTTCTCAGAAACGGCTTGACCGATTCTCATGAAATTTTATGAGCATATTGAGTAGGTCTGAGAATCGGCTACTATCTATTTTTTAATTACGCGTAGACGGAGTCGCGAGCGACAGCTAGTATATATATCTGTAGTAAAAGAGGATTCTAAGACCAATCCCGCGTGACCACCTAAGTACTTTATTGCGTGAAATATATATGTAGTTCTTATACATATATAGAAAAAAAAGGACAATAAAATTAATTATTGAACCATAAAACCCATCGATTCATGTAAAACTAAAAACATAAAGTTCAAAGGGTTGTCAATATCGCTATGGCTTGTAGTTCATGGCCGCATATACAGTGCGTTCCCAAGCTATGATAAGGAATATGGTTAACCTTTACCAAGGGGTGGTTACCTAACCAACGACCGTTGAAGTAGAGTAACCGTTTGCCTAATGAACTCAGCCCTTGAAAAACGCCACTCAATTTGATTGTAGAGTCGATTATGTTCTTCGATATGCATTAATACTACAATTATAAAATAATATTTATCAATTTTTTTTATTAAAAAAAACACGAAAAAAAATATTGTATTAAAGCTAGCAGTTCTAAAAGATTAATAAAATTGTTTTAGTATTTCATAATATTGTTGTTCTTTACAACCATTAATTTTTAAACGATAAAAATATAAATAAAAAAATATTGTAATTCAAAATCTCACGTTCCGTTCCCAGGATATCAATCTTCATGTTTTGATTTCACCACTAATGGCAGATTGTTGAGTTTGAATTTTGGCTTCTACAAAATATTACCAAATGTAACCTTATTTATTTGTATTACAAGTTATTTTTGATTACACGTTTACAAGGGCTGATTAAAAATCCGTTGAGCACTCGTGCGCGGGAAGCCCGCATATTTTACCCCATACAGATTACAATATTAGAGGGCGGCTCACCCCTAATAGCTTAAGCTACAAGTACTAGCATATGACAAATTTTGTTAACGATCTTTTATGATACCATTATTTTAAAAATTAACAATTTACAGTCGAACCTTGATAAGTGAGAAACTCAAGTTAGAGAGAAACCTCCGAAAGATTTATCGTGGTCCCTTGGACCCTCGCTTATCCAGTTACATAAAGTGTATCCATAACATTACATTGGATAACATTACTGAATTAAAAACATATATCATTATTTTATGGAGGTGATACGGATTTGTTTACTAGTTTTTACTAATAAAGAAACTGTAGACAAATCAACAAGCTAAGTAAATGTGTAAAAATAAAAAAAAAACATAAATATATGAGAATTTGTGTTTAAAAACTGCTCAGTCTGGTCAAGTTAATAAAACAAGTCTAATGTGGGGTAATTAAAAGCGGGCAATTGTTTTAGAATATTAAACACGCTCGTCGCTTATCTTCGCATCGAAATGGTAATTGTGAGCGAGGGAGCCAACCGTCACCGGGCAAAAACATGCTCGAGCTCGCGCGGGGAGGCAGCGTTAATGTGACTATGATTCTTGCTAAAATTCTCGGACAAAACCTTAAAAAATCAAGTTTTTAACAAATAAATTGAGACAAAATTATTTGCTTATTCTCCAAGTTCTTATTTTAGGATTTAATAATAAGGATACTGATGTGTTTACTTATATTACCACAGATAAGTATTGAAAGTTTAAAATGAAATGCATGTGATCTCAACAAGTAGTACTTAATTAAAAAATAATTTATCTCATATTCAATTACACAGATATAACTTACGGTTAAATAATTCTGACATTGATTGATGGGAAACGAGTGATTATTTCATTTTTAATTTGATATAATATTTATGTATTGATTCTAGATTGTGTATAGCTTCACTACATTAAAATAATAACATCCACAATTTTTTAATAGTAGTCATGGACACTGTACATTCTATGAAAATGAACTACCCGCATAAAAGTTATAGTGGTGCGCCAATCTAGTTATATTTCCCCTGCAAGCGGGCTGTTTAATCGGAGGGGCAGGAATAAGGTAAGCCATCCGTTAATTTGTCTATTTATACATCACACTATTAATAAAGGGAGCATGAATTTTTAATCTTATTATTGAGTACACATATTACTATAAAATATAATTTATTTTATATTAAATGTTGTTCTTCAACGTAGATAGGTAGTCATACAAAATAGTAGTTCTACTATTTAGTACATAGATGAAATTATTACTAAAATTATAAATGCGAAAGTTTGGATGGATGTATGGATGTTTGTAAGAATGTATCTCTGGAACAGCTTAACAGATTTTGTTGAAATTTGGCACACATGTAGAAAATAGTCTGGAAGAGCACATGGGCTTTTTACGGTTTCTTAATAATTCCGCGCGGACGGAGTCACGGGTGACAGCTAGTTAAAAAATAATAATGTAATCAGATTTTGAATATTTATGAAAGTACTTAATACATGGCGTGGGTGAATGATAACAGACTCATTGCCCTAAGGGTATCAAAATGATAAGTGGTACCCTCTGTCTTAAGATAAGAAAACAAAATAAACCGTATTTCTTTATGTCGGACTTCTAGGAAAGATTCTAAACGTTATATTTGAACGCTACACCATTAGTCAGCAGTACGGTGTTAAAGTCGTAGGAGGACTTGAATACAATCAAGCTAATAAACAAATCACTAGAAAGCTTGCGTAGTCTTATTAGGATACTGCAATTAATTATTAGATTACGTCGCTAAAATTGTTCGGCTCGAAGGACCAAAAAGGAATAAGTTGTGAAAGTTACGATTGTTTATTTCTTGGAGCTAACGGCATATGATTCAAGTCTATAAGATATTTGCCAGCCTTAAGATTTTTTGTCAAATAATAATATATTTTATGTGTAAAGTAAATATAGCTTTTTAATCTATATGTAACATGAGCAAAGGTCTCACGAGTTTTGCATACAAATGAGTTGTGATTACAATAGTAGCCCCAAAAGTGCTTTTTTTGTTATTCATACAGTGTACATGCAGCTGAAGTGTTCCAAATTTAGTTAATTTGCGTGCACCTAAACAGAGAGTCACGTTTAAAAACAAAACGCTAGCAAGTTGCGAGTTCGAGCGACCACCGCGGTGCGTTCTTGGAACACAACACACGCGTACTGTATTTAAGCCGTCCCTCTGAGCGAAAATAATCTCCCAGTGCATTTACGGACGCGTTTCCTAGCGTAAACAACGTTAGTTTTTTACTTTTTGTTGCTCCATCCTATATGTACTGCAGGCCACGGACCCCCTCCCATAATGAAAGGGTTCGATCCCAGTTTGCCAAGAGGCTCGTATCGCATTGACGGACTTCACTTGTTAAAATACTAGGCTTGCAAGTTGCTTTGAATTTTCTGGATACAAAACTCATTACGAATTGTCTAATGACTTGTTGGTTCTTATACACTGAAGAATTATTACGAGTATAAAGTAAATATCTATACTAAAGTATATATTTTTATAAAAGGGTACGGCGAAATGTTTGCTTATTTATTATTATCGTGCGAAGTCGGAGCGGGTTGCTAATATTTGATAATCTCATTAAGGGAGTTTTTCAACTTCAATATAAGGGTTTTTTTGTTCTAATAGAGGTAGTTTTACACTATTAGTTGCGGTAACAAAGTATTCCCAGCTGTGCGATGTGTATTTATGTTGAGAAGCGATAAGTTCGTCATACATTACATTTACTCGAAGCCACTAATTTTAACCAATGGATGTGGCAAATATTATAGTTTTTTTACTTGAATAATTAACAAAAATATTTTCGACTTGTGAAAAACTGTTGGAGAATTTACCTTTTTAATAAATTATACCCAATCATAGTTAAATATCTATTTTTGTAAACATAAACAGCTTTTGTTTTGTTCAAAAGACTTTAATGGCATAACAAAAAATCCATAGAGCTTTAGAATTTCAACGCTTTTCTGATTATAACAAAGGCCACATAAGCTTTCTTAGAATAAGACAACAGTTGTTCAAATTTCTTTTGTTTCTATGTTGTTTACAATTCAACCTATACTTTACGTTTTATTTGAGGTTAATTTAATTGTTTTACATTCTAGGTATGAGATACAAAGTTCTACTACCGTTTCATAAAAAAACATTTTTTTACCGTTGGAAAAACTTTAATGATCTGTGGCATATACTATCTGAATGACTTTTTTACATTATGAATTTCTCGTAATTTGAAAACAAGTTCATATTATTAAATAGTCACGATTGTACTGTGATTTTAAATCCTTGTGCTTATAAAATACTCGAATGTGAATTTAACGCATCCATAAATCCTACATCAACGTTATACAATGTGTGCAGACGATATCGTACACAATATAAGGGTATACAACTACGTAAAAGGCAATCTAGCTTCGACTTGCATATAATGCAACCGCTATAAAGTCTAAATTTGCGTGCACGTGGCTATATCTCGACAGGGGAAAAGGTCGGGGCTATCAATTGATAAGAGTCGGTCCGACGCCGGGTTGACTGAGCCGTAACGACAAACTTATGTTTATATGATATTAAAGAAGCTTTGTGGTTATATATTAATGTGAAGTGGTACCTCTGTTTCACTACACTGTGACCTATATATCCACGTGACGAGATCACTTAGATATAAAACACATTAGTTATGTCTGCTAACGTCATTAAAGCTGACGTTGTATCGTAGCTACGATTAAAGTAGATCTACTTTTGTTGATGTACATAATGTTGTAATATTATTGCGTTGAGTATCTATTAAGAGAAATAATGGCTTACCAGAATGTTCTGTCTATTTTTAAGGAGATTTTTTTGTAAAACTCGCAAAAAGCTCCAATATTCCATCAAAAAGACAGAATGACGTTTATTTATGTGAATAGATGAACATAATATCATGTGCGCAACAGATTTGGGTCGCATAACAATGAGTGTTCTTTATAACAAACAACTGTGGACATATTTGGTCCCCGAGCGTCATTAATTTAAGACGGGACAGTTTAAATACCATTCGTATCTTCGTACACTTAATGCCAATAAAATGTACACGCACTAATGTCGACAACTCGGGCCCCCATTTCTCGGTGAATTTCATTAACATTTAACAAAACGGTTAATATACGTTGTTAAGGACTATTATTTTACTACAAAAGCTATAAATGGATATGGTCATTTATAACGTACATTTTTAGAGTACCAACACGTTTAATTACTAGGTAAGCAATAACTTTAAATGCCTCATACACCAGCTTCGAGAAAAATGCAACATCCTTAATGTTTATTACTAAATACTTCATCATATATTTTAATACTAGCGGTTACCCGCGACTCCATCCGCCTGGAATTAAAAATGGCCAATATAAGCAAAATTTCATCGAGATCCGTTTAGTCGTTCTACAGATACCTTCGATCAAACATCCACCATCTAAATATTCTCATTTAAAATATTAGAAAGATAGTAATAAGTTTTTGCGAAAGTTAGGTGCAGCCATTTCCACAGACTTACTCGCTCGCTAGTCCTAAGCAAAAAGATACAATGTTATCTTTGCTTGAAAAATAGTCAGCTTAATTCTTATGTTTAATACATATAAAACCAATTATATGCCCAAAATAAGTTGTTTTGTCTTGTTTTAAAGATCTAGCATTTATAATGACACAACCTAGATAATGATAATTATATCAATGTATCATAGTTTAAAGTACGACCAAGGCGTACAATATTATAGAGTTCTAAACAACGCGTTCACTTTTCCTTTCCTTACAACCGCTCAGTCCTCACTTCCCACTTATATTGAGAGGGAACGGTGTAGCAACTGTCTCATTCGTGCAATTGGTAACTCAGCTGCTGCTATCTTTTTCTTAAATGTCTTTAAGATCATCTTTAGTTGTACCAGTTCTTGTTTGCGCTTAGTCATCTCGGGTCAACTATGGCCGTTCCAAATGTCGTGGTGTCTTAGCTTTATATTTTTCAAAGTTTTCAATATATTAATACAAATTACGTAGATAAACAGAATTCATATATAAACAGAATATTATGAATGCGCATGTTTACAAGGATGAATGAAGAATGGATGTTTTTTGAAGGTATCTCCAGAACGGCTGCATGAATCTTGTTGAAATTTGCTCATAGGCTACTCGTTAAGCTTTTTTTAATTCCCAGCGGACAAAGTCGCGGGCGACAGCTAGTGTTTGATACATTTAGAAACGATTAATTCCATAGTAAACTATGATAATAGACTTTGTTTATGACACGATTGTATATTTTGATATATTTTAAAAACAATTACTTATCAGTATTATTTTGAAATATAATTAAAATTAATCAAGTCGGTCCGTGACCGGGTAGGCAGGGGTCACAGATTACTATTTTGCACAAACTTCAATCACTTAACTCGTCTTCCGCATCCGGGAACTAATTTTAAGACTGTAATAATAATACTGGCATTTTAAAATTGATTAAATAAATCATGATGATAAATTAAAAATATCTAACATGGCTGGTGTTTAAATTTGTTAATTTCGAATCGAGTTTTATACACGTGTAAACTTTTCTAAAAACGTGTATTTAATTTCAAACTTTATGTTAGTCGTTTTAATAATTATGAACTGTATCAAATATATAGATTAAAAATTATTGACATCATTTCGTAAAAGTATAATAATATTTACAGATTAAAAAAACTTAAGGTTTTAAGCGGGATGTGATCTTTTGTGACTAATTTAAATCTTGTATCGCGTAGATTGATGATTGTATTCTGCGCAGCGACTCGCGTAACGTTAAGAACTGTTAAGATATTTGAAACGACTTATATAAACAAACATCTATTCTTCAATACATCCAAACTTTCGCATTTATAATACCCTAGCTGACGCAAACGAATTAGTGGCGTCTGTGTTCTTCCAGGCTATGTTCTACACCTAAGCCAAATTTCAGCGCGATCCGTGCAGCCATTGTGGAGATGCCATCTAACGAACATCCATCCAAACATTCGCATTTATAATATCAGTAAGAAGTAAGAGTAAAGTTTATCTTTAAATATATTCTAAGAACAATAATCATGAATAGCAACTTAAAATGTCATCTGTAGCAGCCGAGGTTAAATGGCAAACGTGATAGTCAACGCATCGAAGACCACTCATTAACATGTTGCTTAACAACAGTCATTCATTATCATAATTTATGAGATTTTTGATTGTTAAATTTAACTGTATATTTAATTATAAGTCAGTGTTAAATTATCTAAATAAAATACGGTTTCGAATAAAGTGGTTTAAATTGTAATAATTCTTTTGGTTTATTTGTTGTTTGCCTTGATATGTCATGAATAATTTTAATATTTTAAAAGATTGATGAGCTTTTAATTATAGGTAGTATTTTAATTTTGAAATTATAACTTACGCTAGACTATTGCGAATCTGTAATTTATAAATATATTTGAACAAAGTACTACGAGGAACATAGAGTTACATATAAGAGATCAATATGTACTACCGTTTGATCACGTCAATCGATATCAAAGAAACAAATGAGAATCAAGAAAGAATTTTGTTCATTATTAAATAATTTACGGCAAAGGAAAACATTATGATGCAACCTTCATGTAACTGCGAAGAAATTCAAAGATATGTGAAGCACATAGTGATAGAACCCGCTTTAACATCTTCATACGAATTGTCCAGTTCGCCCGGTGCATTACGACCACACAGAAGGAAAACACACCACGTTTCGGTTGATAAGTGTGCGTCTCGAAGACCTAATTTTAATCACTCTCTTATAAGGCATGGTTGGGAAGTGGCTTCGCTTTTTCAATGATTTAATATCGATAAGCAGTCTGATAATTTTTAAGTTCATATGGAGAAGTGAGGGATTTCAATGTAATTTTTACCATATAGTGATATTAAAGTTTGGTTTGGATACTTGTGTGTATCGATTGCTCGCACCCGCATGTTTATCAATTCACTAAGCAAATAGCGAGTCTCGATGCTGGCGCTGATAATACTGGTTTGGTAACGCAACTTAATTTACTTACCGCCTATCTACTACAAACTTCATATATTTATGGTATCTATGTAAATAAATGAAAAATAGTTTTTTTTAACATGAAATATATTTGATCTGTCACTCTGATCGATGGCAAATCTATATTGTAAATTCCTTGGTCCTTTATCTTTTTAACCTTAAAATTTTAAGTTATTTGTGTATAGTAAAAGATAGTCTTGTACCAAAAAATATATCTTTTGCTACAAATGTGTCTTGTGTTTGTACCTACAGATAATGAACAGCCAAGTAATTTACAGTGTGTGCTTAATTACTTCTAACTTCAGACAAGTTTACGCTAATTCGGATTGTTCGTAGTTACAAGTTTCCCGAATTATTGTAATAAATGCTAGCACAAATATCACAAAAGTTTTGCGATCACTAGCAGTAGTTGTTATATTTAAAAAAATCTATATTACGTAAATGATTTTGAAATTAAAAAGTGATTTTATTTTCAAGTATCTAGCATATGATTCTAAACCGTATTTCTTAACCAACAATTATTGGCAATAGTACTAATTTCAAGTACAATAAAGTTATGCTAAGTAGTGGAAAATTTATTATCAAAGTTAGAAGGAAACATTTAGCTGTAAGCCAAAGCTCATAATTTAAACACGAAGGAGAGAACCTAAACGGGGTTAAGGTAAATTTAACAATCACCGATACAACTTTGTTATAAATTTGCATTTAAAGTTATAACTTTGAAATAATTTAATACCGGTTCCAATACAAAAATGATGCAAACAATTTCACAATACAACACGTCGATTTACGCAATATATGATTGCTAAATGAGTCATAGTACATATGATATGTATATTAAAATTGTTATTATTATAATTTTAAGAAAGTCAACTAAGTATCAACAAATGATCAAATGCAATCTTTTTCTTTGGCACGCAATAAATATTTGTTTAATATTTTTAAGATAATTTAAAATTTGAACTGCTATAGGATGAAGCAATATCTTAAACTGTAAACAAAAACTTGTTCTTGGAATATGCTAGAAATTATTTGGAATATGATAAAACTTTTATATTTTTTTAAGTATTAACGTATTTTATTGTGAAATTTCCTTATTAAAATGACTCTAGAGGTATGACTATTGACGTGTTACCCCGTATTGAAGTACTAAAGCACAAAAAGCTACACACTTATTAAAGGAAACGATGCGGCAACTTCTTTCTGTTATTAATTGATTGAATTTATGTTTTACATTGACATTATTACAAAGCTTGTTGTACTTTCGTTTTTTAACAAGTATAATTATATATTTCCTTATTACGCAGCTAAAGTTTATATAAGTATTTCTATTTTTAACTGTATTTATCACATGCAACTTATGTTTTATAATAAAACTTGTTCATATAATAATCTGTCTTACAATTTTTTTTTAAAACAACAACAAATTGTACCGGAAGTAAAAATTGTCGTCCCTTCACTGGGATATAAGTAACATAACAACGAGGTCAAAAATGTTTATTCAATCAAATTAATTTTCGATATGTCCTCGACACAGATTAAAATATGTTCGAAATGCGATCGTTTGGCGTGCTGCATTTATTCCACATTCAGGCGAACAAGGACATAGTCTGCGGACAATTTGCGCCCAGGACTAGAACTAGACTTATAGTCATACTATATACCTACAAATATTATTTACATTTTATATTCACATCGACACAGTATACGATCGTATTAGTACTATTATTATAGGAGTATTTTTTTTACATAATGACCATTCCTTTATTGTAATTCTAAATAATAAATTAAAAATAGAATAAGAATTGTCGGTAACTTCTGTTTATTTTAAACTGATATACCAAAATTAATTATGTTCATATGACAGATATTGATAATGTAAATAAAAAATGAATATATAATGAATTTCAAAAACATAAAATAATTCCTTCAATAATGCCTTCACCTTTTTGTTGGCGGATGGAATTTTAAAATAACAAAATATTAAATAAAATATCACAAAGCAAACTAACCTGTGTGTCAAACATGGTAACACTGAATATGAAAATCATTGGACGCTTACAAATGGCGGTTAGTGTATTATACAGTCGACGCAATCCTAGCTCTGTTCTAAATTTCAAATCGGCAACAGCCGTGTTACATTAATTTCGTTGTAATCATTGTGTTTGTTGCGAAAGTATGATACCAAGTGACTGTTATTATAATCTTACTTATATTATAAATACGAATGTTTAAATGTTTGTTAGAAGGTATCTCCAGAACGGCTGCATGGATCTCGCTGAAATTTGGCATAGATGTAGAACATGGTCTGGAAAAACACATAGGCTAATTGAGTGATGTAAAAACTTAATACGGATTTAATTTCGATTAAGATATATTCAATAGTTCTGGCCATCATAGAGCAGTGTTGATAAAATGATAACTAATACGTAATAGCTTGTAAGCTTGGCTTAGTTACCACTCTTTTACTATAAACCATTGCTACTATTCGTAATGTAAAAGAACATATGGTTATCAAAGACTAAAAAATAGCTAGAAAAGTATAAATTTCACCAAGAAAATAATTTGCACAAATACTATTGAATTTGCTACAGTTTATGATTAATATATATTTTTTAATGTCTAAATTGGACTTGAATTAGGAAAAAATATGCAAAGCTTGGTAATAACCGCGCGCTCACCATTTCGTTCCGGTGGCGTGTTTACATTAAAAAAGCTATAATTTTAACCCATTGACTGTAATTATTCCATAAGCTATTTGTTCAATACGTAATTTGTCCTAATGATTTCATTGTATCCATTTGATTGATACAAAAAAATTAATGTTTCCTCTTAGAGATATTAGTGTAATTGTAGGATTAGAAAAGTTTAAATGAGGCAAAGAAAATATAATTGTAGAGGTAAGTATTGAACATTAAAAAGTGTTTAATTCGAGAAAGTATTTTATACTATATAGTTGAGATTAAGTTGAAATCATTGATGCATCTAATCTCTATCTAGTATCTACTATTTGTTATACTACTATATACATTCTCAGAGCAATTGAAAAAAAAACTAAATGTTTTGTTTTTTAATTTCGTTGATGGTATTCTTAAACCGTTCGATATGTGACCGTTCGATTACTTATATATACCTTTACCTGTTAACCTATCACACTTGCAGGTAGTTAGATTAACATTTACGCCTTAGGTTGCAACAAAAACTAACACAGATTGTTTAATACAATTAGTTTAATTTTTAACTTTTATATTTGCGTATTAACACTTTGATTACTATCAATATCGGGTTTAATGCAAATCCAGAATTGTTTTTTTACCGGATAACCTTAAAAGCGTAATAGTTCTTACTCAATACCCAATTTATATTTCAAGGATAATCGTAGAAAATTAATCTATTGTATTCAAAAAGGTCAAAAATAATTCGTATTTCTGTCATCGTTGCTAAACAAACACTTTGTTAGCGGTTCTGTAATCTGTAATTGCTGTTGCTTCAACCTTGCTCAAGCTCGTGTCATTAAAACAAAAACTTTAGCAGATTATTTCATTTTAAACGACTAACTAACCGTACGTTGAACATACACTAAAAAGCAGCACAAGAACAATGTTCGCGGAAATACGTGATGCTATTTCAAAGAATTTGAGGTAAATATTTATTAAAGATACATATGACAGTGAACAGAATGGGTTCGTCGCCGTTGGTGCGGTACATTCTGTAAGCGGACAGCATTCGCCGAAGGTCAGTCGCCGTACGCAACGCACCATCACTTCCTCGTTGGCAACCGGCGCAGCGGCCAGCTTGGGCAACCGCCTCTCACCAGAATTAGGCACCCGCTTGCGTCACGTCACATATCAACCGGCTACAAGCATTCACAACTCATCTTATAAAGTTCTACATTATCATACAACTTAACTGGCTAAAGTAGAAATTGCAGAAGGCAAAAACAATTATGCTAAAGACAATTAGATATCTAGATTTCAAGAACCAAATGTTTTTGTCGAGTTGCTTTATACGGTAATTACTAAATTTTCGGCTTCTAAACTCGAATGCAATTTATAATCTGCAAAATCTACGATACAATTATTATCAACACCTTGTAAATTGGCTTAAATGTTCAGTTAACTCTATCAATTACAATGCAAGCTGCATTCTCGCGTTTAAACGACAATGGACTTAAATCTATTGTCACTTGAATGCGGCAACTACCACAAGACAAGATTACAAGTCGTCGTAGCCAAGTGAACTAATAACAATGCATTAATTGCGTCTTACATTGTACACAATGCACATTAATAATGAGTATGTGTCGATATTTCCTTATTGAAAGGATAATAAACTGATCTTTGCTAGTTGCAGGAAATTTATCGTAATATTTATTTCAAGGAAAACCATGTACATTGAACCTTTACTGTAATTTATTGAATTTACTACAGATAAATCAAAAATAACGCAAGGTAAAAAAAGAAGACAGATTCTTTGTAGTACTGTAATTTATTAAAATTTTATTTTATTTACAAGTTAAACCACATCTTACTAATATTACAAATGCGAATGTTTAGATCGATCAAGGGATACATGACTGCATACATCTCGCTGTAACTATGCATACATGTAGAACATAGCCTGAAAAATCACATAGGCTACTAATTAAGTTTTTTTTTAATTCCGCGCGGATGGCGTCGCGGGAAAAAGCTAGTTTGAGTATAAAAAAATAATTAAATATGTATGTCATTTTATAATATTGTGACAACATAACATTTTGTGATACATTTTTAAATAATGTTTTTAAGAAAAAAGGCAACTCTTGTTAGCAAACGTACAAGGAAAATAGGAACAAAAGAAAAACGTGTACAAAAAGAATTGATAAAACGTAACTGAATTAACAGAATTTACTATGTTAATCGTTTAATAAAATAAATTAACATAAATAAAGCAAGGGGTTCGAGCAGTTTAGTTATCAATAGTCTACACCGCATTGCAATTCAACTTTCAAGGCTCGAAATGGGCGTCGCACACGACGGATACAGCAATAGTCTAGGAACAAACCAATTATCTGTTACCTTTATACTAAAGTTAATTGAGCATAGATAAGTTGCAATGAATATTTATGTAGAAATTCACAACAGTAGCTGTAAACAGGGTTAAATTTTATCATTAAGTATGTCGTCTTCAATCAAGGACGTTGAAACATTCAATTGTCTGTGTTCTAATTCCTGTATTATTACAACATTCTATTCGTACTGTTGACGGTAGTATTCTTACTTAAATAAGTATGTAAAACTTCTATTTTTTTTCACTATATTTCGCATAACCCGTTTGGCGAAAGGAATAATCGAGTATGCAACCATCCTACGCACCAACACCGCTGCATATACGAGTACAAAAAGGTAAGTTCACTCTGGTTCCTGTTTAACTTCTATTTCAAGGTATAAAAACTACTTATTATAACACCCTTTTGTTTCATATTTAATCAGCGTTCAGCATTTAAAGGTTTTATATTAATAAATATAAAGAAAAATTTACATATATGTATAATATAAAATTATTAGTAAGTTACAAGGTGGCGGTAAAATTTAAGCTGATAGTAAATTAATGTTTGACATAAGTGTTATAAGTGACAAATTGCCGTATTAATTTTAGCGTCAAAATCATAACAGTGGCAGAGCCCGCTTTAACATCTTCGCACGAATTGGCCCGGCTCGCCCGGTGAAATACCACGACCACACAGAAGACAACAAGTGGAAGCTATTCCGCGTTTCGTCTGATGAGTGTGCGTCCCGGAGGCCTAATTTAGTCCTCTTTCCCTTCCCACTTTTTTTCTTATAAGGAAAGGATGGGAAGTGGAAGTGGACTTTCCGGATGAGAGGATGCATGGTGCTATGCATCCTCTCCTCCGTCGATCAAAGGTAGGCAACGCATATGCAATTGCATATGTCTATGGGCAACGGTCACCTCGCTATTTCAGCGATTTCAGGTGGTCGCTCGCTCGTTTGCCACCTTATGATATAAAAAAAAATCATATCGAAAAGAACTCAAAGTTATAAGCATATTCATTCATAGATATTAACAAGGCAAAGTAACTTTTACAAGCTCGAAAGTTTAATGCAATATAATGTCTTTGTCTTGATTCGTGTTCGTTGTTCCAAATTTAAATGTGCGCCAATTAATCGAAATTATTCAAAACGGCATTGACTAAAGTCGGTTGCGACGCCACGCCGCTCAAGAGGCGCGTAAATAAATTATGGTAACGATTATAAACTCAATGTCGTTCAAACAAAAGATTTTAACACTTTAAATGTATTCAGCGATTTATAAAACAAGGAGGGTGCCGGATGTTTGTATGAAACGCGCAAACCGAAATAACTTTGGATTTGGTCCCAGTTTGTGTAGTCTTTGTTTGATATCCCTTTCGTTGTTTCGGAATAATGTAAATGTTGCGCTTTTGTATTAATCCCATTATAAACATATATGAGTACTATAAAAAGTGTAATATAACAATTTTTGGGAAAATATAATTTAACAAAAAGAGGGACGTGACGCGCGGCTTAACGCAATAGCGTATCTAAAATGTTAATGCCCGTTTTTATGAATTTTATGATTTAGCGTTCAAAACAAAAGGAATATGAAAATTTTAACATCCACACGGTCTGCTAGGCGTCGTGATTAATAAGCGAAAATGAATGGATTCACGAAAAGCGTGTAATAAAAACACTTTAATAGTACTTTAGTAATTAATACTAGAATTTTATAAAATATTACTATTTTCAAAAGCCTTCATAATTTCACTATTTTGCGCCGGTTTGATGAAATGTGATTTTACAAATTAAAAAAAACGCATGATTGTATATCTATATATTTTTAAATACCTACGTAAGAAACGCTACTTTTGTCTAGATTTCGTCCTCATGGACGGCGGATTAAATATGTTTTACATTAAAATATGACCCTTATAAATAATTATTCAACCGCTTAAAACACCACATTATAATATTGATGTGACGCGTCAAGAACGTGAACAAATGTATTCAAATGTACGTCAGTTGCGAAACCTCCCTATGTCATTCAGCATTATATTAACCCACTGACCCGACAAATTTCACAACTTTCGACATATCGTTTAATATCTTTTAATGTATTTAGCATTTTTATTTCATAAAGGGTGGCAATCCTCACCTGTAGATACACCTGCTGCTAATTAACAAATAACATCAAAAAATATTTCGCATTACACATTTGTAATTACACTTGCTGTCGCCCGCGACTTCGTCCGCATGGAATTAAAATAAATAAGTAGTCTTATCTTGTGTTCTTCCAGACTATATTCTACATCTATGCGAAATTTCATTGAGATCCGTTCAGCCGTTCTGGTGATACTATTTAACATCCATCTAAACATTCGCATTTATAATATTAGTAAAGTAATTAGTAAGATCTCTTGACTATTTAATGAAATTATTCAGTGGTATATAATAATTGTTGTTAATTGATGCCTATAACAACTGCTGTTGTTCCGATGTTATTCTTTTATTAACATTCCTAAAAGTGTGTATTGATCAACTTACTAACATTTATAAGAAATGCAATATAAGAATAGTCTTAAACGATACGCATGTATGCGTAGCATCAATGAAATAAAGAAGCATGCCAGGATTGCATAAAATCGATTTTTGTGATACAATATTTTTGAGTCTTTTAAATGTTTTGAAAATTAGATGCTAACTATATTGTCGGTAAGGAATAAAGGCACAGTTTTATAACTATTTAACTGGGCTGTAATCGATTATAACTGGTCGAGAATCTCATACCTACATCGCAATATTGCCTTGATTTTTTGTTAAAAGAAGCAATATTGCCTTGAAACGCCATTGAGTGTTTACTGCTTTTTTGAAGACCCGATTTATTGCGTTTAAGGTAACATTTTAACAAACAAATGAAAAATCCATCGAAGTTGTTTAAGTGCGCGCCAGTTTTCAAGTACTATGCCATTCAAACTTTATAGTGGTTCACAATTTCGTTACGAATAATTTTAAATATTAGCGAGATGCAAAAAGATGCGATTGCAAGCTTCTTGCGTTTTCCCCTACTCGTAGTGGGCAAGCAGCTAATCGCGAGCTGCTGTAAAGTTTGAATCTTACGATATCACAATGAGTTGCAGGAAGTGGGTACTATCTTAGTGCCCTTACCAGAGCGAGTAGTGAACGCTAAACATTCCACGATCGTTCGACTTTTAACCGGTTGATACGATGTGACAGGTGACTCGACCGGTACGACTCCTTGCGCTTTAAATGGCACTTGATTAAAATATTATAAGGGAAAAAAATCATTCTCATTCGTTCTAAATTAGTAAACAAGCAACGCAGTATACGTGTAACTGATAATTTGTGAAATCCCTCAATTTGTAATCGGCCTTTAAAGCTAGCGAACTTTTATTTTTATCTAAGTTATTTACGTGTAACATAAGCTATGAAGTAATATTTCAAAAATATTTATTTTCTCCCCTAATTACTGACATACTGATGTATTAAAACTAGTCCTGTTGAAAATTGTCATATTTCACATTATGTCAGTGACATGCCATGCTTTTATCTGTAATTGTGAGTTGGACTCATTTGTTTTACTCATCGGTTAACTTTCATATGGTTATTATTGTATATGTACAGTAACCGGTTATTGCGTAGTCCATTGTTTTGGTCTGTTTTATTGCGTTTTAACTGCGATGGAGTAAAAAGATTGTATGTTTTACTGCGCATAAATTCTAATTTTACACCGTATGTATTGAACGGTAATACTTAAATTGTTTAGTTTATTTGTAGATTAACAACTGATAGAATTGAAACTTAAAAATATTAGATATAGATTAGTGTATAGTACATTTCGCATTACGTACCAAGCGTAGAAAAATATCTCGCACTAGCTATTGCCCGCGTCTCCGTCAACACGGTATTAAAAAAGTACATAATTAGTAGCCTGTGTGTTCTTCTAGACTATGTTATATCTATGCTAAATATAAGCGAGATTCATGCAGCGCTTCTGGAGATATCCTCTAGCAAACATCAATCCATCCACACATCTAAACATTCGCATTTATATTATTAGAAGTAAGTAATAAGTAATATAATAAGATGGCAAATATCCTGTCTTGTCTTCTGGGTTTAGGATTGTTAATGAATAATATTTAACATATTTTTCTATATATTTATATAAGAGAATGGAGAAACAAGCTTCGGCAACACCGACGCCTATAGACAGACGCAATACCAGAGGAACTGTAGATATGTTGTCTTACTTGAGCTTTTTGTACTAGCCTTTACAATTCGCGTTGACAATAACAACGAAACTTGACAGAATTAATTTAATTCATTGTCAATCCTCAATGTCATATGCCAATATTAGCCATTATGAAATTAAATAAAATCTAAAATTATCTTGCGTAATAATTTTTGTTCATATTATTTGTAATAGCATATAATTTTTTAAAAAAAACCTCAGTGCATCGTAATGTGTTTTTCTTTATCGGTCGAAGCCCGTGTATTAGACAAATGGTGACTCGCACTCAGAATAACAATTTAAAAGACATTCGATAATTTTAGAAATATATTTCCTGGTTGCATTCAAACATATTGTAATATTTATACAGAACTAGCTGTCGCCCGTGACTCTGTCTGCGCGGAATTGAAAAAACTTAATTAGCGTATGTGTTCTTCCATACTATGTTCTACATCTATGCCATATCATAGCGAGATTCATGCAGCTGTTCTGGATGGAACTACTAACAAACATTCATCTATCTAAACTTTGCATTTATAATATTAGTATGATAAGATTAGCTAGATTTATATATACGGAGTATACGATTGTGATAGGACTTTACCCAGTGGAAATCCCTCTTTGGAAAATCCATACATTTTAACTTAAAACAGTTACTTGACTGAATGCTTCTTAACTATACTACTTCTTTTATATATTCTGCAGTTATATTTGCGTAGCATACAACTGGCAGCATTCTCATATTGTAAAGATGGCTCCGATACATTGCATATTCAACTGGGTAATTATGCACAAGCAACTCAATATAATCGTTTGTTTACAACCTTGACAGACCGCGTAGGGAGCGACAACCTGCAGACATTGAAAGCTGCTGGCATGCTCATGCGATAAACTATAGTGCGACAAACTTATATGGCCCGGTGAGAAAGGTATTATTCACGGGGTTAATCTTAGAAAAAATGTAAAACCTTCACAGGCATAGAAAGTGACGCATGAGATAGCTACAGTCTACTACAGTCAGAATCTTGTAGCACTTTTACACTTAGTTCACAGGGTCAGATCATTTTGTCGGTCTATAATACCAATATATTCGAATCGATGCTCGCTGCAACTTACTACGCTTCCTTATTTTTTCACATAATAAATAAGCAAAAAGATCTTTACGATAAACAATTCAATATCCGGGACTCAATACAAGAAAAACGTTTTTAAATACGCGTAACTCTTAAGTGGTATATAAATGAATATGAACACTTACGTGTAACGATGTTAATGATTCGTTTTTACTGAGCTTTTTAGGTTATACACAAACACGTGACCTGCAGATTTTTTATTATTCAAATATATGCGATGTAACTATTGCATAACAAAAGATATTAATTTTTACTTTACTACAATATTCATGTCTAGACTTATTTTTATTCGAAAGAGTATTTGAACATGCTTTGCGTAGTAATTAAAATAATTTTGAATAAATACTTACGAAATGTAAAAATGTCTTAAGTGTCTCAGAAACCCACGGTGATTGTTTTTCTACATTCAAATTATTTATATACTTTTATTAGTTATCCTTTTTCTACTGATGTTTCAACATGTACATAAAAATTGTCATTTTTTATATCAAAGATTACATGGAATTAACTGCTGACTTTTTCTACTACAGAATCCTATATATTCAAGTTTGTAAGATATAAACTAATCATGGGTTTTCACCACTTAAAAACATTTACTACGACATATTATTATCTCTACTTTTTCAAAGGGAATGAGAGGGATGAAAAATGTTATTATAGGAGTGTTTCGACAGTGTAAGCCTATGGTAACTTTGTCGCCAAACCGGCTCGGTCGCCAGCGTATGAAGTTCAAATATCTTCCACAAAATGATCGCAAAGATAACCAGCTCGTTATCCGTGAAGCTAAACATAAGAGCACGGTAATGTGTACGCATCGATTAACATTTGTAATATGTTTATAAGAATTCTTTGCATAAATAATGCATAAAAGAATGTTATTTCCTTATATCGCTTTGCTAAAATGCCACAGGATGTGTAATATACTTTATTATTTGATTTCAAATCAAATCATACTCAAGAGAATTTTAAATAAAGTATCATATATTTTTCCCACTTTTTCTCCAAAAGCATGGTATAAACTTCAACATGTCTGCTAATTTAGATAACACCCATATTAGAAACACTAAGGTTACATGTGATTGTAGTCAAGTAATATTTTATATTGAAAAACAAAATATGTATAGATCATCAACTGTTTCACCCGAATCATTTACGATCATGCAATTCGATCGTAACGCTTTGCATAACAAACGTACATATATTGAAGTTCGATGTAATATATCGCACGCAAAAATATATAAAGATATGTAAGCACGCAACACTATACATATGTAGTTCACAAGTTCAGTTATAGTCGCCACACCAACTTGACATTAATGTATCAAAGATTTTCATTAACAAATTATAATTGTTACAATTATAAGTGATTAATAAAATTCAGATGAACGCTTACTCATTATCGTTTCCTTGCATAAAATTAAATTAAAAAAATGAAATATTTCGTGCATTAATAAAACTACAAATATATTTGACTCACTGTTTTAAAGAGAATAAATTTTGTAATTTAATAATAAGAGCGATCAACTTTAAATGTCAGGCTACGTAAAGATGATGACGTTGAAAGGAAAATTCCATCCTTGGTAGCTACGTAATAATGACTAACATACCTTTTTTAAATAACTTAATTAAGAGCTAGAATAATCACGATCGATACGTGGCTAACTGCACGTATGTATGAATTATGATGACTCCTCTGACAGAACTACATACGTAAATAAAAAAACAAATATGATTTACGGAAATGATTCACATAAGAACCCTTATACATACATTGCAATATACAATCTTATTGAAATTATAAATACGAAAGTTTAGATGCATGAATGGATGGATGGATGTTTGTCTTAAACTTGGCACAGATGTAGGACATAGTCTGGAGAAACACATAGGGTACTTATTACGTTTTTTTTAACTGTAACTTTTAGCGCGGACGGTGTCGCGGGCGACAGTTAGTACATATATTATTTACGGAAATTATTGACATATCAACCCTTACACATATCCTGCAATATATAATAATACAATAAGCACAATACAATAATATGTAAATATAAAATTCCACGTTTATGTATTAAGAAAATCACATTTATAAATATTTTAATTGAGTACATTTAAGGACAAAATTACTTAAATGATTAAAATATTTATCTGTACTCCCATGCTAATAGGCCACATGAAATTGCTTTTTTAATGAGAACTTAAGAATACGGAGTTAATTTAAGAGCCTCTCTTTCTGATAAGTAGTACTCGCCATTTAAAGGACACGTATTTTTTTGTAAATCGGCAAAATAATTATTCGAAGAGGTTCATTAACGATGAACGCTTAAAGTTGTAAAGCGAAATAATACAATTTTAATATTGAAGGCATAAGACGAAGCTAATGTTAATATTTACAAGCATTTGTTTCACTTATCCCCATGTATGTCATCAAATTTGACAAATTTAATCCACTTCTCGGTTAATGATTGAGCTGAAATTTTACATATACATGTAAGCCGCATGCCATCGCAATATTATGGTGACACGGTGCTAATCTGATGATGGTTCTGGCCATATAGTAACTTCGCAATGAAACGACATAACTTAATTACTGTTCTTATTTCGATTTGCAATAATTTATGAGCATTTTCAATGATAAACAATAAAATTATATTATTAACACATTTGAGATTTTTATCATAATTATATAAACGTGTATTTTTAACTTTTTTATTGCCTGCCAGCAATATAAAGTTTTTATATATTTATTTTTTATTTGAAGTATTGACGCAATGATTATTTTTTCTAGAGGCTTGTAATTTTCCCATTGTTGTTTTCTGAACTTCACCACTATGACTTCTGAGTAACTCCAATCATCAGTAATAAAATAATATGTTAACATATCTGAGATTCTATTTAAACACATATAAGTTTGAATTCATTGCTATATTTATCTTTCTTTATTAACTTAACTATTGAAATAGTGGCCAAAACTACTTAGATGTGTTTAGTTAATTCTACAGAAATCTTACTTATTATTAATATTATAAATGGGAAAGTTTAGATGGATGGATGGATCGATTTTTGTTTGAAGGTATCTAAAGAACGGCTCAGCGGATCTTGATGAAATTTTGCATAGATGTAGAACATAGTCTGGAAGAACACAGGCTACTAATTAAGGATTTTTTAATTCCGCGTGGACGGAGTCGCGGGCGACAGCCAGTGTTTGAATATAAGTAAAAAAATAGTTTTACAGACGATACTTACCTGCTTACTATGTGTATGCAAGTGGTAACACTCGACTTGGCTTTACAAAACTGGTTTATGGTTCGTAACGCCCGCGAGTCTGCCTCGCCCAGGCCAACAACAAAAAGTAATCATACTCGAAGTGGTATTGAATCATTATTGATCGTGTATACGAAAAAAATATTCAAAGAACAATAATAAAAACTTGTATAAAACACTGATAATTCCAGTCGTAAAGGTGTGATGATGACCTTGTCAATTACTATTACTTAAAGATTTTAAAACGTATAAAAACAAATCAAAACACTTATCCTAGCGAGTAGTTTCACTTAACGATAGTCGTAACTTGGGAAATACGTTACTAAGAAAATATGTAAATTCCTAAGATATCATTATTTTATACAAAATCCTGACAAACATATAACAAAAACGGAAATAACGTTATGTTTTAAGTAGGGATTCTCCCATATCTGACGTCATAACGAGGGACTTCATTCGTTTCCTAAAAAATGAGGAACACATAACTAAATACATCTGATATTATGCGAATAAAATCGTATATTATTAATCATCGATTACTCCAAAGTTGAATTAAAAAAAAAACCTTTATTAGTAGCCTTTGTGATCTTCCAAGTATGTTCTACATCTATACCAAATTTTAGCAAGATTCATGCCGTTCTGAAGATACTTTTAAACATCCATCCATCCATCCAAACATTTGCATTTTTACTAAGATATGTTTCACACTAGGTTCCCATGAATTTAGATTTCTCCGTAAGAATTTTGTTGATTTCGCTGTTATTTCAGAATGCAGTCGCATCCTTATATTTTGTAATAAAAAACGGTAAGCGGTATTTTGAACTACATCGCCACGTGTTAAGCTTACAAATTGCTTACATAATTTTGGTAATAATCAAGTAAAATAGCGTTCATAAAACACGGGGACGTGTCGACGATGGTATCGCGAGGTCTGCGATGTATTAAACATATCGCGAAGGTAAGTACTGGGAACGCTTGTAAAGTATCAAAATGCGCATCCCAATCGCATCGACACTGAACGTCAAACGAATGACAAGAAGTTGCATCTCGACAGAAATAAAATGCGATAATTAATTTTATTGTTGATACAGTTTGTTGACATTGACTCTAACTACGGACGGGCCTAGAGGAAACTGGTATGGCCAGTGGTGCTCACGTTAGGGATCCTTGGATCTTAAGCAACTTTTTTTATAATTAAAACGTTAGACTACGATCACTTAAGTGTGTCGTTGTTAATCTAATGATAACATTAACCTCATCTATAATATATATCATCAAAATATATCACTTCTATTGATTTTGATTTTCACAAATAATATTTTAATGTCGTATCTTTTCCGTGAATAGCTTTATTAAAGGGATACTTAAAAATGTCTTTTAGATAGGAGCATATTCTAAATAAAGAACTTCTCATTTGTATTAATTGTACTGAACCCTCTTTGGGGCGTCTTGATTATGATCGGCATAAGTTTTTGTAAGTAAGTACACATTCTCCATCACCTTATTTAGACGTCACCGCACAAGTATGCTGTGTGCGTACCTTGTTCCTTGTGTTTTTTTCTGTTTTATTCGCTCAATATTGATTTAGTGGGCAGCTGCGTTTTTATTATCACATTCGAGGCGTGATTACACGGGTTAAATAATGCTTATTGTGTTCTCTAGTGCTGTATTACTTTACCTTCATCTTTTTTTTTGTTTCACATTAAATCTTTAACTCATTATGATTCAGATAAATATAGCCCTTTGTTAATAACGTTATTTACGTATTTGTTTCTATAATTTATAAATTTACATTTACATCTAGATATTTGACTTCAAATTGGTGTTGGTGGAAATCAACTTCTTACTAATATTATAAATGCGAATGTTTAAATGGATCTCGATGAAATTTGGCATACATTTTGTTTATTTTGAGTCACTGGCGACAGCTAGTTTCAAAACAAAAAGACATAATTATTGATTTTAAAAGGAATGAGTAACGTCCTACTTGTCAGGTGAAATCCATTAGACCTTGACTTTGCCCTCCTTTCTACAGGTAACATATTACGTCAATGTTGTAACTCGGCACAAGACACGTCGTGTAACCTTACAAAACTGTGGCCGTAGCTCCTGGTGACATACGACCGACTACGTGCTCAGAAGTCGAAATTCTCACTTTATCTAACGCAATTCATCGCCTACTAACACATACATTGCGTGACCAAGCCGAGTATCACTTACGTTGTTAAATTGATGACAAGCATTGATTGTGTAACATAAAAGCGAAGAGCACGGGGGAAATATATCCATTATGCAGATTAGCACTATTTCCTAGCATTAGCACCGCCTGATTCGTCTTCATTTGGAAATAAAATGACTTTTATGTTTACAAGGCATTGGTATTTTTAACTATAATAATTTATTTAGTTTGAGTTTTATACAAACAAATATATTAAGCCACTCCCACGAATTTAAGTGGACAGATACATGGACTATGAATTGCAAATCAAATAACAACAAAGGTGAACTAAATGACAGACGCATACAATGACAATGTCTACACATAGATTTTTTTCTTCAGCACACACATCTTTATAGAAAGAAAATCTTTATACCACTGTTTTTATTTCACTTAGTGATTAATCAGGATAACTTATTGACATACGTATATGGGGTAAAAATTTATTGAATTTACTCATAACAATTCATCATAACAAAGTCGTAACATCAACTGGTTATACTAGGAAACAAGAAGCAAGTGTCGTTATCTACCAGAAAAGTACTAGGATCTCATAGATTGCCTTACTCAATGGAGTATGGTTACGTTACCTTTATAAAATGAAATGCTATAAATATTAGGTATAATCATAGTTAAAGCTGTATTTCAGTCACCGTTGGTTTCCAGACAAAAATTTCTGTACAAAACATACCGTCGTCCTTGTCTTTATTTTCGCCCAAACTGAGAGGACAATATGTTTTAACAGATATTTTGGTCTCAGAAACCACCTGTCGTGTCGGTATTTCAAATTAAAATTAACTGAATTGTGTAATGTATTTGTAAGTTTCACGTAATTATAAACATTAACCGATAAGACACGAAACTATTCACCTGTTAGAAATAGTTTTATCTATGTCGGCTAGTACCTTATCTGTTACTAGGCTAGATAACATATGGACAACCATTAACTTCCTTAGTTAATAGACTTTATTCCCCAACAAACTTTAATGTGACAAATGCAAATATTTCTAAACAATAATGAAATCACAGATTTCAAATTATTAATATTATAAATGCGAATGTTTATATGGATGGTATCTCATGAACGCATGAACGGATCCCGTCCATATTTCGATGTAGAGCATAGTCTGGAAGAACGCATAGGCTACTAATTAAGTTTTTTTTAGTTCCGCGCGGACAGAGTTGTGGCCGACCTCTAATTATTAATATTATAAATTCTATTTTGATTTAATAGTTCAATACTTCTGTTTTAATGTACTGTAAAAGGAATAAAATTATATAAAGGAACAAAATAGCCTACTGGTGCTATATTCAATGATTACATACAAAATTGTGTAGAAATTATGATAAAATATCCTGTCCTTGCTTGAATTATTGTAGAATGGATAACATACAAACATATCTATAGAATTTAACAACAAACGCGATTACATAAAAAAATTGTGTCGATATTTATCATTGATATAGCAAAGTTTTAAAATATATCTTTCTTAATTTAATATGATATGTTAAATGTTATTTCTGTTGAAAGATGCAATTGGAAAAGTAGAGTTAAAAAGTATAGGATCGGATCATTACGAGTACATTTGGTTAGTCTGATCGAATGTAATTTTCCGTTATCTTTCCTTTCTCTACTCTATTTTTCTAAGATAACGGCTAGTAACGGTTATCACTAAATCTTAGGGATGTTTATTGTTGGCTGCATCACAAAATATGGTGTTTATTTTTATTTAAAAAGTAAAAGATACTATGATAATACGTATAATTTAAAATAACCATAAGCAATTAAGTTATAATCACTTCATAGTACAACATTTAATTATACTTTGCCAACGTTACTTAATGTATTTATCACTTATATAAGAGTTGTTATGCTACATTAAGCACGTCGTGCGATATTAATTGATTTAGGTATTCTAGATCAGACGCGGATGCTAGGTAACTCGTTGCATTCGACCAGCTGACCTGTGTTTACGCAAACAACCGTATTGACTTTCCTGCTTAGCAAAGCCGCTTATATTGTTGCCCTGGGTCGCACTCGGCACTTTATTTATTTAGTTAATTTATTTGTTCCTTATTAGCCGGGGCTTTACCGGGAGGTATTTCGTAAGAAAATAATGTATTTTTATATGTTGGTTATATATTTAACATATTATATAGGTTTTGGTAAAACTAGAACATAATATCGTTGTCATACATACGTAATAAATCCACCTAAAAGAAGGAATTGTTATTGGATATGCTACAAATTTGAATAACATATACATGCTTTGCAATAGACAATATGGTGCGGGTGATATGTGACAACTGACAAACTATTACGTTTGAGACCTAATCATAATGCCAAAAAGCAGGAAATGATCTGTATAATATAAGCTCATTGGTATTCAAATTAGCGCTAATTTATACAATTAAATTATAATAGGTAAATGTAAAAAAGCTGTACTACGAAAAAAGAACACATTAAAATTATTTTAATTTAAATATTTATATCGTACATTTTAATGCTCAAAAAGTTACATTTGAAGGGTAAGTACATTTATATTTAGATATTATATTTTTACCATAACTACGCACATATATGTTGTAGACGTAATTGTAAAAATTTATCATAAAATTTATTGTGGGGCTACCGAGTGCGGCCCTGTAAATTGCGCGCGGGCACCTGGGGACCGGTCCCACTCGTTCTACAGGCCCACGCAACGCCTGCCTCCTCCTACTATGACACTTCACACTACAACACTATCGCTCAGTAACAATACTTTTGCTTACATTTCTTACCATTGAACACTGCGCAAACAAAAAACTATTTTGCCCTTAATACGAAAACAGCAATGGACTACATTCTTAAAAACGATAAGAATATAATTGCTACTTTATTAAAGCTCTAAGCGAGATAGTTACCGCATTATTCCATACTATTTGCATCTTAAGACAGTATTTTTCCACGAAAAGTCAAGTATTACAATATATTTAAGCCTTTATTTGTGGCGTTAATAGCTTCATTGTAATGAATATTGCGCATGTTTTACATGCGAAAGTGCATTACGAACAATCTCGTATGCAAATTTTATGTTCGCGGCAATTCAGGCGTTTGTGATGCCGCGGTAATCGGAGCCGATGCGTCTGAGACGCGTGAACATTGTGTTTGGATGATGTATATTGCATTTCATGGGAATCATTTAATTTGTAAAAAGGTTAATGATATATTGGGTTATACATGACAACCATAGACAATTAATTATTAAAAAAATATCTATAAGAACAGAAAAAAGCGCCTTATGATATAAAACAGAAAATACTGAAAATTTTCTAAATTTCAAAACAATATCACATCACAACGGTTCGCCTTATATTCGAACACTTTCAAATAATTTATATCTCACTGAATTATAATATTATCCAGTTATGTATTCCAATAATTTCTCGTTTTAGAAATATAAAGCGTTGTTTTATTTAAATAACTATCATTGTCTAAGCTAAAGACTGTAAAACTTTAACGACATCTATTTTGTATTCTGTAATAGTACGTTGTTCAATCACTTCCAGGAAAAATTTAAACGGTATCGATACCAGAAACAATTAGACATTCAAACCAGACACGGCGCCAAGGTTTTTCTTGTCTAAGTGATATATCTAACACTAATGTCATTAGTATGTGAACATTTTGATTAATTATCCCCTTCCCCTCATACGTACTTATGTGACTTGTATCACCAGTCTGAGGTCGATAGGAAATAGCAGTTTCCGTCTCCAAGAGTAACTTCCGGTTGGAAGGCGCAGCTTCCTGAGACGACCGCGCGAGGTCGACGGTGTTCCGGCTTTAATAATTCGGCTGCTTCACTTCCGTACATTGAGTTCACTTCATTAAACCGGCCACACACGTTTACTTCCATAACTTACAATTTAAGTGCATAATATACATTACTTTTAAAAAGTCTCGTGTCCTACTTGTTACTAAGAATAGAAGGCAAAGTATGTCATTCAAATAACACACTTAAAGATATATCTAGCCAAAAAAATAGAGAAGTAAAAGATATTAAGTTATGGATTTAATCAATTGTTTGGATGGCATCTAACCGACATTGGATAAAATCTCGGACAGCGCATACCAATAACTTTTTACGTCAATTTCGTTAAAAATCTGTTAAGTTTAAAATAACAATGCAATTACTCTCTCACGTCTCGTGAAAAAGCTCCAGTGAAAATGTAGAAGACTATTGATAGTTAAACTATGTTTTCCCTATTGTATTGGAATTGAAAACTTAAGAAAAGTCCACATTTATCTTTCAGATTCGGACTATTAGCGCCATCTATGAATAAGAAAATCGAACCGTCAAGAATAGCACTAGGGTGGCGTGAACATACTTACAGTTTTCTGTCTACACTTAACTTATGAATGCAATAGAGATAATTTAAATACTCTCTCATTACCAATGTGTCCCAACACGTCTCTATAGTAATAAAGTCTTGAGTCATCCGCACCTTAATCCACATAATTCTAAGAAAAGTGAAACCGGAGACTGAATGTATACACATTCAAAGTTCTTAAATGTCCATTTCAATTACAAAGATTTAGTATTCAAAGTTACGTTGTCAGCCATTTCATAAATTGCCCGTTTCGACAACGGGCGAGATGGTTTCTAACGATCTTATAATATCTGTGTCGTTTGATGTCGACACTTATATCTGAATCACCGACAATGTCGGCTACACGTAACATATTCCAAAGAATGACTGTTTGATTCTGTCGATGTCGTTAAGGTGACGCAACGTTTGATATACTCAAATATTTAATTCTAGTCAACGACCATGATTGCTGTCGTCTTTTATTTAAACCTTAAATATATGTGTATTTATTTTGATATAATATTCATTTAATGATCTCATTATACTAGACGTTCGCTGTATCTTAGCGCAGGAAAACTTGCTTATAAGTTTTGGGTGGATCTATCAATTCCATCAATCCGATCAATTGTACCATTGGCTTTCTATTGGTCCTCTTAATCGGTAACACCCGTTCTTTATAAATTCAACCCTTAAAGACTCATGTTTGCCAATTCATCGGCATCCCACTTAACAACAGTATACAACGACAGTATGTAAATGTCGTGGTAGTATAATATTTACCTGATTAAGTTCAACACTCGCTTATAACTTATGTAAGTTGACAACAACTCAACGGTACAAATATATCTATAGTTTTATATATATAGGTCATTGATATACACTGCTCCAGTACGGAGCTTGCATCTTTTAAAGGGATTGAGTCGTGATCTTCGGTGCCCAGAAGTAAAGTAAAGTACTTAAGGTACAGTTCCACCAATTTATTTAGCAGTAAAAATTATCAACAACATGCTAATCAAATTTTATCAATCGCAAGGGACATCGAATTTAATAAAATTTTGCTGAATCGTGTCCCACGACCGCAAATTAAAAACGCAAAAACTAGAGTTCATTGGACTTTATATTTCAAAATATGTTTAAACACTATCGATATTGAATTATTCGTCACGCAATCAAAATCGTGATATGTTTTTGCAATATAAACATTAAGTTTTTGCTGCGCAGTACACTTTATTGTCTTTGCTAAACATAAATAACATGTAAATAATTTATTTCTGTTTACAATTGAAAATCACTTGGTTGACAGCATACTACGCATTCACATTAATTTTGTTAGAGTCATATGTTTTTTGTAGTTGTCCGTAATTCGTTCGCCTGATGTTATATGACCTTATCAATGAACAGAACAAATATCCCATAATTACCCAGTTGTGCAAAGTTCCTAATTAGAGTTTCGATAAAGAAACGCTGCTACTTACTTACAGGATTTAGATTCATTCAGGTCAAAAATAACTAAACAAAAAATGTTAACTAAATGAGTTCGTTATTAGTATTTCTTGGAACGACGGCACCAATTATGTTGTGAAGTGAGCGTCGAATAGAGGGGCACTGTTAGTTAGTACAATTTGGCACGTCTGCGTTGCGCCAGATGATTTGATAGTCCGCTATATGTGACACGGCTCACTGAAATACTAGAATGGAAATCACGAAATTTGAAGATTTAGTACACGCCGTTCGAACCTGCATAGATTATTCATTTAGTCTTATAACTAAAAAAAATAAATGACGAGAAATCGAGCTAAATACTCACAATGAAACACTGCAATAACCATGTAGTTTCATCATTGTTATAATTATAATATTAGCCTTCAATGTTATAGCCTATATAAGCTAAGGTTACGGATATGATTTCCCTTTGGCTTGTTTCTAACTTTTATTGCAATCACGTACGACGACATTTCTATGGAATATACTATGTGTTCATTGGTTAGGGACACTTTTCTTGTATACCTCTTTCAGATCGACTATATTTTATATCTTTCTCTACTAAAATTATATAACTTTAATCTACCAAAATTGTCCCTCAATTCTGCGAGGGTAATTTATATTCATCAAACATGCTATTCTGTTCAATTCCATGACCACAATATGTGAAAAATCTTGTAACTTTTTAATCTTATTAAGATGATTTAATGTATTAAAACGTCTAAAAGATCCGAGTTTGCACATAAAGTTCAAGAGATCGTCTCTAGTTATGGTCGTGTTTTTATAGCGCACAATCTTAGTCGGTATTATTTAAATTAAAGACAGGCTAAAAACTGGTCGGTGCGCGGCGGCAGGCTTTGATAAGCTCGACCAAGTGTAGAGGGTTGCAATGCGTGCGTGCCTCCCGTATACCCACTCCGACCGTCTTTACAGATAGCTTTTTGTGGCTTTCACGCGTCCTAACGCAATAAGTTTAAGGAACGAATTAAGATTTAAATCCGATCATGTAATAGGAACAAAAATATTCGTACCCCAAGTAATGATCTCACTATAAAGTTTATATTTTGTTGTATGTTTAGTTTGATTTCAAATATCCATTATATTTATTTAGAAAAACGTAGAATTTGTTTTGCCCGTCATCCTTAAATAATTTATTCAACATCCGCCAAGTTAAAAGTGGACGTACCAAAAAATATTTTCACTTTTAACAATGGATACGTATTTGTATTGTTGCTTTATTTCACTAAAATAGTATAGGAGAGAAAGAGTTAGTTGCAGAGATGTTGAGGCGTTCATTCAATGGATACTAATAAGTCCATGCCAAATGATCGTCGCTGTCCATCCGTCTGAAAGATACCATATTTTATTATGTAAATAAAACTGTCTGAAATGTCTGTTTTGTTATTTATTTTTATACAACTATTATAAACCTTCATTTATCTACACTAGTATTAAAAAATTTAAAGATTCTAACACAGTTTATAATACAATTCTGAAATTAATATAAACCTTTTTTAGAGTCTGGCCCAGGGCGTTAATATCGTTTTTGTGTATCGTAAGACGATTTGCATTTTATATTTGTTTAGTTACGGCGGAAATTTTACAGAGTGTAACAATGACTATAATCTTAATAGCTTTGATTATTAGAACAAACTAAAGAGTAAAAACGAATACAAAAGAAACCTTGTTCGTGAACCATCGAAGGTCGACAAGCGACAACGAGTTACTCGCGTAGTTGTTAATGTACTCGCGCACATACTTACACAAGTTCATGGCTACTTTTATTTTTGAGAGAGATAAACCTGAAGCAAAGAGGTCAAGGACTTTTTTTTGGCCAACACCTCCCAGTCTCGTTGCCAACGCCGCTTTATCTCTCGCCTAAAACGAACTCGCGCGCAATTACCTACCGTAGTAAATGGTAAATGCGTTTTAGCAATTTTACTTTTTTATTCATTCATGAAACATTTTCGGCCAGCAACATTAATTTAGATGTTTATATTATCAGTAAAAAAAATATTAGCATGTAACTGTCAAAAGGTTTGATGTAATAATATTGATTGAGCAAATATTGACGGGGCCTTTTCGGACGTCCTATTTACAGCCTCCTTGGCGATTTCCTTCGCGGCCAAATATATTCATATATATGTATGACATGATAGTTTTTTTAACTTCGCATAAGGTATTCACCGTAGCGCACGAATTAGCATTTCGATGTTGATTCGCCGTCGGCGAGTCGTGTGTCCTTGGAATAAGGATGTGGCAAACATTTCTTATCTACCGCCGCGCCATGCCGCTGCCCTATCAATGTTAAAAGTTCAATCCGTTTTTGCGTGAAATAAATGCAAAAACGTGTGAAAAAAGTTTGTAATACAAAGTATTAACAACGTTTGGGTTAAGTTTCGTATATGTTACTTGTAATATACATCTCTATGAAACATATTGTTATATCTTTTAAAGAGTATGAGATTGGCAACAAGTTTTGTGGCAATGGAAACCCGCCGTAAAATATACCAATACAGTAGGCAGGCACATATAAAATATCCGGTAGTTAATTACGCTCTATCAAAACTTAACTGACGTTCTTGTCTTCATGGTACTAAACTGCATGACTTCAAGTTTTGCTCATTAATACTGTAATGTTTATAAATGTACAATTTTTTTTTATTAAAAAAGTATTTAAAATGCAATTGAACTCAACTTATTACTTGATATCAATACGTATACATATAATATAAAAAGAAGTTTCCAACTTTACTCACAATAAAAGCTTTCTACGGACAAAAGCACTTAAACTTGGAAATGAAACTTAGCCGCCTCTTAAGTTCTTAAAAGTTTTGAAACTGATGCTCACAACACATAAATATCTATTTTTGTCTTTGTCTTTAAGTTCATTATTACTATAACAACATTTCTAGAATAAATATATCTATATAGTAGAAGATATATCTTTGTGGTAAAGTCAGGACTACCACCTTCGGTCACCGAGTCACCTTTAATATTCAGACAATAAGTTCTGTTTCTGTGCTTTAATATTCAGACAATAAGTTCTGTGATACGATAATCTAGCTGCCGCCCTCGCCTTGGTCCGCGCGGAATTAATAAAAAAACTTAATTAGTCTACGTGTTCTTCCATCCTATGTTCAAATTTCAGCGAGATCTTTGTAGCCGTTCTTGAGATACTTTACTGTAACAAACATTCGTTCATCCAGCCATCCATCTAAACATTCGCAATTACAATATTACTAAAAGTCTGTAAGCATAATCTGAAGACATTTTTTTTAAATGTCGTTGCTCAAGCAAGGAAGGAACTACCGTATACTATGACGTTATTTTATACACCGGTATACGTCCGCATTTGTATTCGGGACAATTAAATTAAGTCAATCTTTTATTACGTTCCGGAACTGCCATATGACCTTTGTCTTTGTAATCGATAAAAAATCCGGATGAGGAAGATGACGCGAACCCGCTTCGTTTTATTATTGCATAGTTATATGAGTACACTAAGTTATATTGTTAATTACAACAGTCATTTGTATCTTAATATGATTTTTAAAGTAATATTTATTAAGAATAAAGGACATCGATATAAAAAATGGTCTCAAAGATCCGTTAATACCATATTACAAAGTAAATAAATAAAAAAATGCTGTAAATGTACTTTTTACTTAAGTTTATGTCATCATGTTTATCCTTATAAACTTTTTTAATTCCCACGCAAAATTAATGATCGCTACAAGAGTATAAGTTACGTCCCAATCACTATAGGAATTTAATAAATCCAAGATAGGTCGCTTGATTGTAAACATCGAAGATGGTAACGATTTTTATTTTTTCTTGTTATAAACACGTTCAAATGTAAGTAGCTTGCACAATTTATTAAACAAAGTCCTTTGTTTCTTTGTTATGAAAACACGTAGTAATGTACTTACAGTTTCCATTTAGCACTCGTAAATATTGTCTTAAATACCACAGATAAAATAAAGCCTCGTTCACATAAAGTTTACGCGACGCACAATCGTCATTTACGAAATAAATTTATGCTCGTATAGACGTCGCGTAAACCAACTGAAACACAAATTAAAATTGTTTAAATTATTTAAGTTGACATTACTGTTTTTCCCGTTAAATATACAGTACAATACACATCAAAACAAACAATTACGTACAGGTACAGTACAAGTTTTTTGACACCTTTTAGTATTTTGTGCGTATTCTGTGATGGAATTCAATTTACAGTCGTTACAAAAACTTCAACAATATTACCATAAAGCTATAAGAAATAACATTACAATAGCCCAGACGTTTAAACATGTTTTGATATAATAATTTTCTTTGTTTTATTTTCATATGCCAGAAAATAAGAAACAAGGCGTCGTGTTGAAATAGTATTTCCGTGATTGTTTATTTTATTGATCACCGTAGTCATTGTACTGTTTTATATATGCAACCGAATCCAATCAAGTATGAATTGTAAGTCAACCTCTTCCAGAAAATGAACTACACATAGCAATGTTCTTAAAATACTTGAATACACGACTATATGGTACTACAAATCTTCAGAAACAAAGGAGGTAACAAAGAGACAGGGCAGTACGCATACCAATTTCGGCAAGACGGTGTCATCCGAAGCAGACGGACGGACAGAAAGTACAAAGGATCCTATTCCTGAGAGCCCAGAGCTGGGACAATGCGAAGAGACGCGTTTAGGGAAGTGCGTGACCTGCGTCGTAACTCGCACACCGACAGGGACGCGCAGTATGCTAATGAACGCCATGTCGATAATATCGATAATGTTAATAAAGTTCAATCACTCGGAATATGTTTAGCTTTGCATATTTAAACGGGAAAGCGTTGTAAATTTTACTGTACATCACTAGCACAATTCCTTGTAAAATATTTCTAAACTATCCTCGCTTCATGCATGCTTACTAGCGACACAATTGAAAAGGAAAACTAAAAATCTTCTAAGCTTCGATAGCAATTTTTGATATTATTATTATTTTTTATTATTTGGAATTGTTTATTATACTCGACTAATTATTAAACTAAAATCGTTAAATAGAATCACGAACGTTATGACAGGTAGTTTCACTGCCAATAAATTTGCACAATAATAAACATTGTCATCAGCTTCAAAGATCGAGAAGAACGACAGTTTGTATATTTTGTACAGATGCTTCGGCAGTTAAACCGCAAAGCTTACATACTAGGCACATCACTAGAGCGCGTTCGGTCTGGCGAACTATGAAAGTGCATTGTATACGTCCTGGAAGGGCTACGTCACGCCGCGCGACATTTATATGCACGATGCGGTCCACATCGTGAGACAGACGTATCTCACATCGATTATTAATATTTATAACGAACAAGGAAGCTCCGTGTTGTCGTTGTTACATTAAGTCAATTAACAGATATAAAATTAACATCGCAATCTTAGTTGATAAATAATATAAAATCATTTATATAAGGATACATGGTAAAAAAACATTTAATTTTCTGTCTACGTCGCTCTTTAGAATTCAAAAGTATAATTTCAACCAAACAAGCTTAATTTAATTACTATATAATTATCACAAAAAAAATCGTAGTAAAAACTAGTAGTATTTGCTACATCTGTAAGCTATTCAGTAGAAAAGCGGTTAATGCCTTAAGATGTCTGGCTCTCCCTTCGACTCAAGTAATTGCCTTATTTTCTAAGTAAAAACGAAATATATTTTTAAAGACATCGATAAATAACACATATTCTCATATACTAAAAAGGAAATTAAAATATCATCGTATATTCTAAAGGTATATAGTAACGTATTTAAAATACGTTTACGAGAATAACAGCAGTTTAACAATTCCAACAAAGATTTGAAAACAATGGAGAGGACATATTTGTTTTCAAAGAGGTTCGTTGTGACAAAAAGTTGTTAGCGGCCGCTTTACATGCCTCTCTCGACCTATGCTTCTTCGAAATAAAACAAAGGAATATTTCTTATATACCGGTAGACGACAGATATATTTTTACAACACATATAACAAACGGGAATTGATAAAATCGCTAACTACGTGACTACTACACGTATACAGCCTTAAAGTGTTTTCTATTATCTTTGTATAAGGAAGTTCCTTTATGTCATTACTTATGTTTACGTCTATACTTACATAGTAATGAAATTGAAGTGTCTATATGTACAATAAAGAGAGGAAAATTACATTTCGCACAAGACATGTATTTGCGTTGCTGATAACGAAATTTTTGTCTGTATGTCTAGAGTGCCATGCTGGACCGATTTTGAAGGGACTTTGAGGTGGTGGTAGATGATGCACGTCGGCATATTATAGGCTATAGGCTACCTTTTTTTAAAATTGGGCTAAAGAAGCCGCAGCCGCTAGTTAGTTTATAAAATTATCACTCAATGCTTTAAATCAGAGAGTTATGCATCTAAAAGTTACGGACGTAGAAGTCAAGAATACCTATTGCTTTTTTCTAGACTAGCTTGAAGTTTATTCACACGTTCTTTCACTTTTATATTTATTATTAATGATTAAAATCTAATGTTTCTTATTATATTTAAACGACAAAGCCCAATTATTTACTGTATATTTATAATTACGAGAACCATGTCACTTGAGACTCACATTCAACGGGTTCGTTTGAATTAATTAAATACAATGTAATATTTATTCTGTACCTTAAGTTAATCTTTTTTATCGGCATTCTATCAAAAAATAAAACGCAGTGAAATCACTGCACTAAAAAGGCTTAATCGATTTTAAGGAATATAGATTGTCATGGCGCTATTGTTGAACGGGTAACTTTTGATTAGAATCTAGAAAGACATGCTTGAATGCTTTGGACTATAGACATTATTAATAATACACGGACACTACAGCGTAGTCATGTTAATAAAATTGAGTATTTATAATAAAAGACTACATTGTCTTTGTAAAGATATGTACCTCTTAATGAATTGAGAAATTCTACAATTTTTTTTTGTTATGAATTAGGCTGAATTATGACTAAAATAGAAGCAGGCATATTTCTATGATCTTTGATATAAACCCGATTGTTAGCTATATCCATCAAGTTAAAATTTGTTATTTTTTTTATCTAGATTGCAGGAAATCATTCTCTTAAACATAAATAACTCAAGGATTTTTACATATTTGTCTCTAGATTAAATTTATAATTTAGTTCAACTTAAATATTTCAGTCTTAAATTGCTTTAAAAGGAGGTTTATTTTATAAAAATACTGCGGCTACGTGACGTCCTCGCTCACAGACGGTTGACGCTGCTTAATCGAGGGTTATCTTAGACCGTACCTAAACATAACTACTAAGATTACAAGATTATTATATCGTGAAGTTAAATATCTAGGAAGAGTGCAAAAAGTGAATTAATATTAAGAAAATGTGTGGCGGTGACAGCCCTGAATACAATTCTGTAGTTCAACTCCTTTTTTTAACAAAATTAAATGTGCCCGAGAATTATATTATTTAAAATACAATTATAAATAGTCTGTAACTGTTAAGATGTTATTATAATAATAAATCACAAGGTGTTATTAAAGCACTCAAATTCATATGATAAAACAGTGAATAACTCCTAGCCCAAGAGTACTTCATTTCGCCGTACCTTTTCACCCATACATCAACACAGCTTCCTAGCAGTTGCCAAAGTGTAGCCAGTACAGCGCCCTGAGGTTTTGTACTTTAGCCAAACACGTACGAATATCATCAAAGAGATCCGCTTGTAAATTTAATACCTACGTGATTTGAGTTACTAATAAAGCGATTTTACTTGTTACTGTGCTTTTAAATGTACGTAATATTTTTATAAATTTAAGCAATCTAGTTTTTTTAAAAAATTTACTTAGATAATGTTTGTAACCTCAAGATTTATCCTAAAACTTATCTGCTTAAACTAGTTTACATATTATATAATAATAGTTTAGTACATAAAGCACAATTCTAAAGTCTTCATTTTAAAACGCACAAATCCATTGCTGACATTTTTTTCAAAGTTCTTTTACATTACAGTCATATTACTAAATCCACAGTATATCTAATTACAAGTTGGGTTTTGTTTTTACAGTTTCGCTAGGTCCTAAAAGACATATGACATAAAAAAAAAATAACAGTCAAGTGGTTAATTATTGGAGGCAGCCGAGGATGTTTATGGGCCATTAGAAAGTCCTCAAAAGGGCGAGAAATTAAATAAGACAAAAATAATTCAAATCAGATTTAAGGGGACTCGAAATTTTTTCCTTGTCACTAAAGCTACCTTCTTTTTTTGCCTGCTCCGAAGACCCTACTCACTTGAAACAAAAAAGTTTAGTGATGGGCAACATAATAAATTATGATTTATTTTACAAGTATTATTAACTTGTTGTAAATATTAATTTAGATGTTACATGTGATAAAAATTGTCTTTTAAAAGATAAAAAAATGAATTGTGTATTAACTAAAATCATATGTTGATTTATTTATTGTTTTGTTTATAAGATAGTAGAATGAACTTTTAAAACCGCATAATTACTTGTATGTTTTTGCGGTTTTATAAAAGTTTATTAAGCTGTCAGATATTATTTAAAATTAACACATTTTAATACATTTAGCACAATCAAGGAAACATTGCATTTGTGCGTTTCAAAATGTCAGATTAATTCGAATGGTTACGCAAAAAGAAAATATAGCTGCCGGTAATGTTATTAACACAAAAATGATTTGCATTTACTAAAAAAATAAAGATATGAAATTAAAAATAAAATAATATATTTGTATGTTATTTTGAATGTTATTTTATTTCACGTATATAATTTAATTTACTTCTCAACAACACAATTGGATAATATGTGAGTTGACATACATCAAAATTGTCGCAAATTAAAAATACAAAAAAATATCGATATTATATTTTCGTGTGTAACCCATCCCTAGTATTGTATAAGTCGAGTTACAAGTGCAGGTTGGGCGAGGTCATGTGTCACTATCCTTTGAGCGGGTGCGGAGTATCGGGCCCAATCACGCACACAAAAATACACTCCTACCCGAAAAATGCCTTTTAATAACTTATTTTATATTTTAAAATATTTATTTGTAACCGATTCTTATCCGAGATCGATTCGAATCGAGTTTAACAATCAAAACCTCTGCTCATAATATAATGTCGATATACTTCGATATATCGTTATTCTAACCTAACCTAAGTACAACACGTAGATAATAACAAGACTTATGTACCGCAACTTATGTACTTTTTGTTATTTAATTTATATTAGCATGTTACAAGCTGCATTTTTTTTACAGCAATGCGAAACAATAACCTAGTTGTCGAAATAAATTTAATTAACATTCAGTCTGTAGTCATATTAAGACGGACATTAATTTGTCCAAAAAAGGAACAAAATAAAAGCGTGTTTTACATTATTACAGTTAGATCATTATCCAAAAATTCGAACAGTAGAGTTTCAAATAGCTTCTGGTTCTTGTGAATCGTAAATGTTAATATTAATGGGTCCCTAATACGTGCACGCAGTGTTAAAGTTCTTCAGACGTCAAGTTGATCTTAAACTTCCCAGAAGAATGTTGTAGGGGATAAGTTGTTAATACTCATAACATTTAATGTCACCTTAATTACATTATTACGAGTTAAATGCATGTAAAAAGGATTTAAGACACTTTGTGGACGTTAACGAAAGGCATTCTTTGTTTATTAGAGTCAGCTATAATCTGGTATTATTTTTATAATTGTCATGGACGTAAACTTAAAAAACAAAACTGAAATCGTATATAATTTTGGAACAATTTTTTGATGTAAACGAACTTCCTTCGCATATAATGTTAATAACTTCTTTAAAACGTTGACGCGCGAATATTGTAGACGCGAAAAATAATATGGCGTGTCATTTTGCAAATAGGTGCAGGTGCTGGGTACGTAAATCCGCACGAAACCGTACAAGTTGTCTACTCCTTGAGGATATATTTTTTTGCTTATAAACGACACCTGCATAACTATCCTATCACGGAAAATTCAATCACTTACGGACAATGCACTGATTTTATAACGACATTTTTTAATACACGAACTAGCGGATCATGTGATAAACTCTGTCACCTTATATTTTGCGACACTTGTCTCGTTTTATATTCTTAAAAGTTTAATGGTATGCTGTAAAACTCTAATTAGATAGAATTAGTTGATAATCAATCCCTGTTGGATCATGTTTTTAACCACAGTAAATCTTATTGTTAGATAAGCTTTGCAATCTATCGCATTTTTTAGTCATCTTTATTGTTCATGGAATAACATCCGTATTACGCGAAGTATTAAAGAACAAACTTAATAGGATTTGTTTTGATTAGATAAAATATTTTGTAGTTAAAATAAAAACGTAATATGTTAGTGAACTCTGTAAGACAACAAATATTTAGTGTATATGACATATGATAAACACATCACCTTTGAAGCGGGTCGATGCTCGCAACATCAACAATGACGCGTCTGTAAAGTGAAATCCGTCAACAATATATCATGGAGTCACTAAATATACCATGTAAACCTAACATATAACAAAAATAGTAGACAGTAACACGTGCAGCTACTAAAGTTGAAATGATGACAACATGGTGGACACCACTGATGAAAGAAGCATAAAGGAGTTACGAAATGTACAAATCCTGAAAAAGAAAATACCTACAGGACATCTCAAAGCGCGCGACAAACGACTACGTCGTTTCGACGAAGAAGAGACGATGTAAAGTCAAAATAGAGCCAAATGTTACAGAGGGTTCTTACTCATTCTAAAAATTGAATTTAATGACAATAACTAACTTAATCTAATTATGTCATATGGACGCACAGCCATCAACCTCCAGCAACGAAGATAAAAAGTAACTGCATTACTGCATCCCTTCCTAAGTGACTTTTAATATTTCATTAATCAATTACGCATCAATCAATTAGTCGTCGCACTGAAGCCCTAGGCGAGAACATGCAAGACGAAGACCCGGGAGGTAAAGAAGAACCAGTTGAGACGGAACTCTCCAGTCATGTACTTTACAATTTATGTATTGGAAAATTATATAGGTAGGGAAGATGAATGGTTCATGTGAAACTGGTCAATGCCACATGGTGCGTGTAGCGGGTGAGGCGCGGGGCGGGGAGTGAGGTGGCGTGGGAACTGCGCAGGAGCACATATGGGACGCAGCTTTATCTCGCTGTGCATATTAAGCGTCGCGCTCAATAATAATAGTAAGACAACAAGCTCGTAATGACCGAAAGCTCGCACATTTACACTGTATTCGACGAAGGAGCGTGTTTACTTGAATCCGATATGCCAGCAACTCACCGCTTGTAAACCCTATTTGCGGATAAATATAAACATAATGTCTCGATTGTTTAAAGTATCGTTCCATTCTTAATGTAATATACGCTACTCGCGCAATCACGTCTTTTTCTACGAAACTATTTGACAAATGTGACAATTAGACGGCGTTCTCGGAAATTTCGACTAAAACTTTCGTGAGCGTCTAGAGTGTAATTTTAAAATACGACTTTGAGAAGTCGTAACGAACAAAGTCATGTCCAAGGTAGAATATTTTGATTCATCTCCTGGCAGCCGCCCAAAACGACCCGCTCTTTACGACTCGTAGTTGCCCAACGTTCGCTTTCAAAGGCCACTAACTTTCGAATAAGACATAACGTAGCCAACGTCGATAGCAAAGACTTTACAAAAGAAATTTTTCATTCAACAGTTAAACTTCCTATCATCTTATAAAGTTTACGTGAAACAAAAAATATTACGAGCAAAAAAAAACATGAAGGTCGTTTAAGTCGTAGAAAAAAAAACTGGCAGTCATTTTATTTTTTATCTGCCTCATCAATGCACATACGAAACATCTCAAAATATGCAGATAGTTTTTCCCGCGTATTACCCACAATAAAGTCAAAGTTCACATATAAAATATCTGATACCCGAACGCCGCAACGGAATATGAAAATATATATTTATATAACAGTCATAATAACTATACTATTATGTTCATAAAGACTTCATTCTGCTGATAGCGAAAATATCCAACGGCATATGTTATTGCAATATTGTTATTTACTCGAGATAATAAAGGAAATGACTAACTGCATGTTACCACAACTCATATTAGTGTAGCCACAAGTACGCATGCCCTAATAATATACTAACATTTTATCTTATTAAATGTCTGGATCTATGGAAGGATGAATGTTTGGGAGAAGGTATCTCCAGAACTGCTGCATAGATCTCGATTAAATTGGCATAGATGTAGATCTTAGCTTGAAAGGACACATAGGCTAATAATCATTATTTTTTTCAATTCCGTGCGGTCAAAACTTTTTAAATTAAAAAAATATATTTCTGTAAACATTAATAAACATAAACATCCAAAGTAATCATTATAATTACAGTAAATATAATAAACATTTTTCACTTGTTTGAATTCAGACTTTCTGGACTAAAAAGTATTCATGAATAGAAAAATACTATTCTTACCAGGCAAGAACGTCCTTGGGAAAAGAATCTTTTGTCTCTGAAGACAATTGTCTCAAACCGAGACGCCTTAAGAGAGTCTTCCTCAGATTAGACCTACTTTAAACACTAGGATCCGTCGCGTTGGCTTACTAAAAGTAAATACATACAGACAGATAACAGACAGACAGAATAGTTTGTAAGGCAGTGCATTACGAATAGACGTTTGGAAAGACTTTACAAATGTGTTTTTTTGTATCATTTATCCACAACTGTTGAAGGAGTACAGAATCAATTGATACATTGGAAATCATATTTTGTAATTATTTCGTATTATTGTTGTTTTTCGTTTATAATTCCAAAAAGATTTGAAAGAAATATTTGTTTCTTCCAACTTGTAATTATTTTACTTGTATACTGTATTCGTCGTACTTTCATGTCGAATAAAGTTAGTAAATTAATACAAAGTTCCTGGAACCACTTATACCACTTAGCTCTTACCAGTTTTAAAAAGACAGGTGCTAAAAACTACGCACCAAGTGCGTTCAAGAATAGATTGGCGAAGTGCAACGCACTCGAACATAACGCTATAAATCAGCCCAATTAAACTTGCATTTCACTAACAAATAGGACAGATAAGACGTATTAGACTATATTTATATCTTGTTTAAGAAAACCTTAATTATCTTGTACGAGGCTTTCCTAAAACCATATCTCTATTCAACATTTACTAACGGTTTTAGTGTTTAAAGAAATATAAAGCTTATTGCTTTCGACATAAATCTTAAATTAGCATTACAAGTAGTTATATCTAAAGCACATATATAGTATTTTGGTATGTAGTGTAATGTAGCGACGTAGGAGATCGGTCAACGCCCTGGACCTATGCCAATGGCAACAATCGCGGCCGTAACTTTCAATTACTCGTCTATTAATGCGTCGCAGGTGATGTATCGTTTCTCGTAATGTAAACTCCCTTTTGTACTCAAACGAGGAATGGATACCTCCTGTCTTCCTAATGTAAACTGATGAATAACATCGTCAGAACTAAGACTATAGTTCTATGCACGAATACAAGCCAAGATGTCTCTTCATTTTTACTGGTGTATGTATATGTAAAAGAAGGAACAATTTTCTTCAATAACGGTGGCAATAGAACAATAAGCATACTGTCTTCGATAAAGAAATTTTAATAGGAAAATGTTACAATGATTAGGAACCTGACTGAAGACAGTGTACGTAAGTTTGTAGGCGAAGAATTGACAATATTAAAACAGATTATTTTCATCATACATAAGTAAAAGGAACAATAGTGAATAATTCGGTAACAAATCGCCAACCACGCGGAAGGCATTGCTCGGCGATCGGTTGGCAAGTGGCCAGGCCAGCGTGTGGCAGATAGGTGGCATTGGGCCAGCCACGGTCACGAGCGGCCGTCGATCCCGCGCCCTCGCACACAACAATCACCACAAACAATGCTCTAACATTATCCAAATGGATATTGTTAGATATTTATCATAGCCGATAGACCTAACTGAAGACACCAACATTGCGAATCAAAAGAAATGTACGAAACTTGGAGGCATTGAAATGAGAATGAAGATAAGGAAAAAGACTAAAATTTCAATCTTGCAAACAGTCTGGTTAAAACATCTTATAGTTTACTTCAAGTAAGTTGAGAGCAGTAAAAGACTCCTACTTTATACTTTAAAACAATGTATCTGGATGTTACTGAGGAACTAAGAGTAATATAGTAACTTTAAAGTATATATAGAATAATGTTATTTATCAAAATTATAAACGACCATCACGTTATTATCATTAACGATACGAAATTTTAAAAGAGTTACAGATAATAAAAACTAGTCATAATATCTCAACTTTAAGGAATCGACTCAAGGATAAGATAAGGCAAAAGGCCTTATCTATTCCCGAGGGTGCGTCGAGAGTTGGGTACAGTTTACGAATGGTCCTTGTAAAAAATCATTACAAAAAAACGAACTTTCGAGTCATTTACAACGCAGCAGGTAGTGAGTTACAGTCCTGAGTTTCTTTGTTATTGAACGAAAGAATAATATTTCACTAGCAATTGGCAGTAAATAGGACTTTCATAACAATAGAGGCGGTCGGTTCGTCCGTCCGAGCGGTGCCTCGGCTATTTTAACTCGCAACACGTGTCCCTCCCAAATGTTTGTTTAGGCTAAGTCGTAAAGCGTCAATGACAGGATGCGGTGTAAACAGACAAGGTTATTTTCAATATTTCTATATTTTTGCCAATTATCAGAAATAATTTTCTCGAGAAAATATAAATTTCAAGTGCATTTCATCCGTCAGACTTACAACCCAGGGCATAAAGCCAGCGAAATTTCAATAGGCAGTCTTCAACTACGGAGCAGTTTTTCCTTTAGTCTTTATTTTACAGGTAAAACTCTAAGGAGTGTTCAAATTAATTTCGTAAATTATTTCTTGCATCTTTACCTTACTTACTATCGGATGATTTAAACATACGGCTTCAATTCAAATCAATGCTTTATAAATTTACATCCAATTGAAAGATTTTAATTTGAGCTTTCGTTTATTGTACAGCAATCGATTGCAACAAGTGTGTAGCCTCAGATTTTTGTCTAAAAACACGATTAATATTAGTTTAGCCCTTTACCTTTTACGTGTCATTTAGCTACTTTAATTTGGTTCGTCAAGGATTTCAATTGGGAACAACAAACAATATTATAAATCACAACATAATCGATTTTGATTCGATACAAAAGCGCTCCGAAGTTATTTCGAGTGCGGCACGCAAACACATTATTTATTCTCAGTTGAAAATAACTCGACCGAATTGAAAATAGTACACGATCGTTGAAAATAACTTTTTTATTTCATATTTTATCATTAACGTGAAATATTGTTTGTTTCTGCTATAAAATACCGCGTTAATTTATTTTTGCAGAGGAATATACTTATCATGAGATGTCAAAAACGCCACACACACAAAATCAACATTTTGAATCAGTTTAGCAAGAATTTTATAAATTATGTGCATAAAATCAGATGAAAAAATAAAAGCTTGTAATGAGTAATCAGACGAAAAACTACGAAAGATTAGTCAACATTACTACTCGTGTCTTGACTAGTTCGCAACAAAAACTTGGTGAATCACCACGACCTTTATTTCCGCATTTTGTTGGCGCCATCATACCTAGCAATTAAAATAAATTACGCCCATACGACTGGATATCTAAACAGTCGGAGTTTGAAAACAGTAATTTGTCAAATTAAATTATCATTTGATCTCTGCTATAGAATTACGTTCCTAGCATGTTGCAACCCAAAGTATTCATTTCAACCCTACAAATCAAAGCAAATACATATTAAAATACTAGCCAGTACATCAAAAGATAAACAAGCTGGGATGACGATCTTACCTGATCTTAAATGACAAAGTTGTCGAAAGATGATACTCCCTAGATTAGTAAATTTACTTTAATTACCGATTAGGTACATTTTGAAGCTGTACATAAAATAATTTTCTCTACAAGTGACCATAGCATCTTTCTCTTTGTCGGTCCATTACGCTTCCAAAACAGTCGTTGAGTGCACGAGCGCATTTTGTCTTGTGCGTTTATTTACGCGATGCCCGCGGTGTTGGCCGACTTCCAGGACCAAACGGAAATAGATGCTTCTGTAGATGTCATTGTACTACAAGCAGGAGAGCCCTAACGCTGACGCACAGGACTATGGTACAATGTGGAGATATTCAAAAACACATCATATTTATCATACTGTTAATTAATGAGTTAGTTCCAATTGCATTCAGTTTCACTTTAAAAGTGAATAGGAAAAAAATATTTTGACTTTGATTTTTAAGCTACCATAGCATTTTGTTTTGACCCTATGTTAATTGTTTATATTTGATAATTTTAACGCCTTAGAGTAACATTATATAAAACTTGTTAATATAACTTTAACATTTAAAACTAATTATTATTGATTAAAAGTAAGCATTGATGAAAATGGTAATACAAAAAAAATAATAATAAGTGAAACCGTACACAATTTTTGTTGTAATATTGATTTCAAATTTACGGCGCTAATGGCACCTTCCACGATTTTATTATTAGCTCGCTAAGGCGTTTAGAGATCCGTCCGAATCGTAAATAGAATCTATTTAAGCGTCTAAGCCACGACGACGGACAAAAGATGATTTTAGTTTAAAACGAAGACGCTCCATGAAGAGTAGAAAAAGATGGTTATCGACCAACAAAAAGTGGGACGATTCGTTCGCCCAACCCTTTTATTTTGCTCCGTCGTGATGCTTTTTTACTTTTATTCTAAAAATATCGCATTCACGAACCCATTTCGAAAGGAAACGTGATTCTGTCCAAGGTCGAGTGAATTAGTATTCGTATGGTGTTCTCGCAGTTTGACCGGACGTCTAAAACTCGTTAATATGCTTGCTTGTCGATTTTTTTTATTCTTCTAACAATGATTAGAATTGCCCGCGGCAGACCTGTCTTCTTTAATATGTTTCACGGGTTATGTAATTTGAAGGTCTTGGGAATTATTCCTAAACTATGTGATGGAACTCTTATTTTGGGTATTTTCGATGTTTGATGTTTGGTATTCAAAACGAAATGATCCAATATGCTTTCATTGTTATTAGGGTTAAAATGTGGTCGAGTCTCGGGTTGTGTCCCACTTTAAAATTGTTTAAAAGTTTAAATTGAAATCAAAATTCGATTGCGTGGTTCCGTCCCTTATTTGATAAATATTAAGACATTATAGACCTAGTAAAGTGAAAGAAAATCTTAATATACGGTTTTTATTGCTTATGATTGTAGTTTTAAAAGTGACGAATTGGTTTTGAGATTATTCCCAAAATTAATATGAACTACGAGATGGTATTATTTGTTGATTAAAATTGTGCATTGTCTATCTATCTATACATATTAATGTAACTGGAGTGTCTGTTTGTAAAATCGAAAAAAAATAGTATTTGGTACACATGATGTATTTGCTTTACTGATTTAAAAATGTTCGTTTGTCTCTTCGTCTGTCTGTCTGCAAGGCGGCGGTTGTTCCGGGCAATGTCAAAACGGTAGTTCCGACTTTGACAGGATTTTTAGTGGATTGCCGCTTATAGTAGAGACTTTTTCTAAATATTAAACGAAAATAACATTTTTTGTTTGACAATTTTTTCACTGTTAAAAAAAAATAACAAAACAGAAAGATCAAACATGTAATTATAGAAAAAAAAAATAGTCTCAGGCAAAATCATGGTGTACCTACAGTAATTTTTCTCGGGAGTTAAGAGTAAACCTTGAAATGCCTTCACATTTTATATTTTCAAGTTTTGTTGAAGGAAAATATTTTATCATGAAAGCTATTTCTCCACTAATTGAATTAATACGGTTGAAGAAATTCTTTTTTGATAAAGGAATGCTAACGAGAAAATTTATGTTACGTTACTACGGCAATTATTATGCTAACATAGGTAATCTGACTTCTTAAACATAGGCTTTAAGTTTTTTTTTATGTAATTTCTCGCGGGCGATATCTAGTTACTTCTAAAGCTTGTATTGTGATAAGTTTGCTTGCCGATATGGTAAATATCGTTGACTTTAACATATTTTAAACAAATTACATTGAATTAAAGGTGAAATGTATAAGTTTATGAGACAACTTAATTAACAATGGCCGCATTAATTCGTTTCTTTTTGTAAACTTGTCTTCCAAGATGGTAAACGTTCTTTTCGACAGACGCCTAAGGTTTTTGAATAGTTTCTAAATTACATGAAAATAAAAATCATTGCTATTTTAAATTAGGATATTTATTAAAAGAACCTCCGTCTGGAAAATCACTTATGAAATATTTAGGTTTACAAGTTTGCAATATCCATCTACATAAATTAAGACATTCAGATTTGAAAGAACTGTAGGGGAAGCGTCCCTTTTTCTCAGACTACCAACCGCAGATTCCCCTCACGGGTCTAATTAATGCGAGTATCAGACGCCCTTTTATAGCATTATGTTCCGATATACTTGTATGATTCGAGGTTATTCACCCAGACACGAATTCATGCTACTATATTAAACATAGTCAATCTTTCCGATAAAAACTTTTTCTTGTATTGGCAAATTTTACTAATAGTTGACTGACTTGCAGATATTACAGTAAAAGCATCATTCTATAATTCTAATATTTGTTTTGTAAAACACTTGAGTAAATGAAATCATTGGAAATCTTCATTTTAAGTGGTTGTTCTATCAAATGTTCTTAGGCTTAAGCCTATAAAAGCTTAATTACATCCTATGAAAGCTAAAGCCATTGTTTTGAATCCATCAATTAATGCTATGAGGGACTAAAAAAGTAAGTAATTGTAGAAATCTTGTGCAAAATGAAAATCAAATGTAATTTCGATTGTATCGAGTGTTTTCTCTGTGTGTAACGTACTTCTTATTGCAATGTCTTGTAAAAATAATTTGTTTTAGCCGGCTTATTTATAACCTTAAAGCTGGAATTAAAGAAGATGCGACATAAGACAGAGGGGGAGCGCCGCTCGATGTTGTGACGCATGCGCGGCTTCGACCCTACGGAGCCGGCTAGAGGAGCCGGCGCTGCACAAAGCGAGTACCCGCCGCCGCCGGCACGCACTGACCCGGCCCAACATATATGTACCGCGACTACTGGACACGTTTGCAACGCACTTTCATCTCCTGCTATTAAAACGAGCATGTGATAAAACTGAACGCTGAAACGTAGCGTATCGTAGTGTTTCTTTAGTAGCCAACTCAAAGTTATCATGTACAAGACGGTGAGACACGGTGAGAACAGTCTGCAGTACACTATTCTGCCGCAGACGGAAGAAGTGTTGAGCAACAGCGGTCTCAAGGGCAAGGGACGCGACTACAGCCCCTCCATTAAAGTCCGCCGCACCCAGAAGGGGTATAATTTGAGATGTGTTTTAACGGTAGTTTTTGTAATTGTTGGCACGCTCTCTATATCATATCTTCCGGTGTACTTTATGCATGTGGCTCGGGAGAACCGTAAAAACGAAATTTGCTCTACTGCTTGCAGGGAAATTAAAACAAGGAAGAAGGAACTCAAGTTTATGCCCGAATTCATTACAACCACAAATGACAAACTTGAGACAACCACGCAATCTTTAGTAACATCTCCAAATATCCTTACAACCGTTATCCGTGAAAGGGCGACGACTCCGCCGTGGACGATGCCCGCTTTGAGGTCTTGGAAGGGCTTAACACCCGCGACGACGCTGCGGCCCGCACCGACTGAAAATATAGAGAAAATTCCCCTAATCGGCACTCCATCTGGCAGCGTCCGCTTATTAGATAACTATATGTCTGTGAAACCCTGGGAGAAGGACATCATAATAAGACCCACAGTTACCCCGGAACCGATGACCGTTCGAAGTATATTTAAGTATTATTCCCAATTCGGTGCTACTTCGGATAAACCTATTACTAGTAATATGAAAGGGGATGATGTGTTAATCACAACCAGGGCAACATCCACGCCATCACCAATAACAACGGAGTCAACAACGACATTGCCAATACTTGAAGACGAGCAATCTTTGGAAATCGACGACGTGTTCTCGCTATCTACATTGAAGGGAGATCCGGGAATATCCGGCCCGATCGTGGACTCTGGTGAAGTGACAGTATCTAAGGCGACAGGTGGCTGGTATGGAGCTCGATGGCCATTCGTCGATCCTTCATCTTATTTCCAATGGACGGTAAGCGTACTTATGTTATGTTATTTTCGCTGCGTTGCGTGCTTGTTGTGCTCATAACGACTAATGTATAATCGATTTATTACATACCTATGATTAATGAGTGTTTAATAAGTCTTTTTTTACACTTAAACATGATTAATTTACTATAATGTTTGTACCAATCGTGTTGTCATTATGTAACAAGTTTGCACTGAGCTGTGACAAATCGCAACGATTCTCTGTCTTATTGCGATCACATCCTGTCGTTAAAGATAAATTCTAATATATTAAATCCGGTTACTTTTGAATCATTGCAATCGTGAGATTCTCTTCTATAGTATACTCATTGAAAAAGAAAAATCGTATTGGAAATATTGAATCAATATAATTTGAGTCATGTTTGTATTTTTCGTTTATTTTTAAATAATATCATATGTTTAGCTTTAAGTTTGCAATAGTAATATTATTTTGTTAGGAATACTAATTTGAATGTATATTTTTATTTATTAAACTACGAACTACGATGTAGAAAATCAAAAAACACTAATATAATCTACTTTACAATTTTGACCCTCTTAGATAACGAACGCTGAATGAAAACTTCTACATGTCAAAATAGAATTAAACTTGTTTTATATTCAAGTGTAAATACTAAGTTAAATGTTATTTAGAGTATATGTCACAGTTTACTTGTGTAACGAACATTAACTATGGAAAAACAAAACACGGAATGCAGGTATTTCTAAATAGTATATGTTGTTTACATACTTCATTAATACAAGAAATGAATGCCACATCTGGGTGGTATTATTGTTCGTTGTTTTTAGACAGAGAATATTATTATATTAAATTGTTTAAACAAGTAATTAAGCAACTTTAAACTTACTCTTGTGTTAGTAGTAGATTTTTCTATATAATTATCTAACCAATAACAATTAATTTTTCTATTCAAAATAATAGATGTATATTTTCATGATTATTTGTTTTATCGACTCACAAAAACCTCATAATACGTTCAATTAACTTATTCCATCCATTAACATATATGAGTGTGTTACTTTTATTATAAATTTAAATTTATTCCTATTGTTAAGTATAAGTAGAGATTTATATTTTTTATCATATGTAAAGACAGTATCACATTTACACCAAGATTTATCTATTATTTTTTTTTTAGAAAACGATATGGAAAGCGATGTGTTTTTGCATATGTCTTAGTGGGAATCCAGTATTAATATATTTATTTGTTCCAGGGTTACTCGGTGGCGGACAATATGTTACTGCCGCTGCTTATGACTGCTATGTTCTCCATTATCCTCGTGCTGGTACTGGCGCTGACACTACGTCGTCGCAAGAGAACATCCACGGCTTCTGAACAGATTGGGGTAAGGCTCCTTTATAAGGTATTGTAGATTAGACATGTATCAGTCAATTATTAAATTTAGTTTGATGTTAAATATGATCTATATTATCTTACTAATATAACGAATACGAATGTTTAGAAGGATGGATGGATGGATGTTTGTTTGTTTGTTTGAAAGTATCTCCATAACATTTGAACGGATCAAATTTGGCATACATATAGTGTGGAAGAACACATGTTCTAGTAATTATGTTTTTTTTTTTTCATTTCCGCGCGGACGTAGTCGTGGGTGAAAGCGATAGCGATATAAAAGTGAACGATTATTTCAACATTATAGGCACATATTTTTGAATTGTTTAAGATAATTTGGTTAAAATTAGGGCAAAGCTGCCGACCGGTTAAATTTTATCGATACCGCTTCTCAGTAGGGGCTTAATCATAACGTTACGTCGGTGTCGAATGTTATCTACAACAACATTCCCAAAAACTCGAATTCACGGAGAAACAGAACTCGTTTAAATGCTCCAGTTTGAAATATATTTATGTGTAGCTAATTCTGTTACTTTAGTACAGAAGTTTTAGATATCTCGAATGCTACGTCAACAAAACTTTTATGTTTCTATGCCGTGTTAAGAATCGTAGTTACAATTGGATTTCCTTAAGACCATCCCTTTGTTTCAGAAGTTAACTGCCGATCTTCAAGATGATGTTACTAACCTTCTGCAGGCTGAAAATCCTGAAGATCCCGAGGAATGAACTACACAAACCAGATCGCTTGTTCATGTAGCTTCTTTAAGAGTACAAGTAACAGTATGCCTTATGTACAATTGAAATAAAGCTTATAATCCCAATGTCCTTAGTTGTACATTAGGCATCAGAGCACAGTATAATCATTTATTAGCTAAATATGTAGTTTTGAGATGACAAAAGACAGGCATATCCGAGTATACTCTTTTACGTATCGGTTTGAATCTTTCAATGCCTGTTATTTGTAAATATACGGTTTGTAGGACCTGCGTCGCACAGGTCAATGGATATGGTTTGCATATTCAGAGATACGATATAATATTGTGTAGGTAAGTCTATTTTGTAATCGCATTACATATTGGAATGTAATTTAGATATGTATTATTGTGTCAAATGCCAAAGTTGCTAAAATTATTTTTGTTACAAATTATAATCTACATTCATAATTTTTAAATGACATTTGGCTGACACTGCTGGGTAGATGTAGAATTAAATTAAATTTTCGATATACCGACATATAAGCGATATTAGAACGTTATCATGAGCTTGCTAGACAGTTTTTATCATCGCTGAATTTATTTTAAATACATAAATACCTATGAGACATAAATATTGACGTATTACGTATATCATATCTCTGAAAACTCAAATATACGACTCGACAGTATTAACTAAAACCCTGTGGTATATATGTAATTCTACATAGTCGTACATATATGTGTAGTTACGATAGGCTAAGTTCAAATTTATTATCGATCTTGATGTAACACGTTTTTATGTCGCATTCTATTTGTCCATTTCTTATTCGTGTATCTATGGCACGTTTTATATGCTGCGACAGATTCCAAGATGGCGTCATAAAGCGAGGGAAAGCACAGCCCCTTGAAACAAAAGGTCTTCGTAGCAATCACGCGATTGCTTCTTACCGCAAGCGATTTACTAGTTTCCTACATTGACAATAGGTTTGCATTTGAAGTTTTCTCGAATGTTCATCGCATAATGTTCCTTAAATTTTCAATCTAAAGAGATGCAGTTTGCTTCATCTGTATTTATTCTTTCCATATTATAGAAATAAGACTGATATGTTGCATTTTACTATACTCGATTTACTAAGTTGTGTTTATTAAAAGGAGTGGTATTACAAACTGAATGTGAGAAAATTTGTGGGAGGAGCATCAGGTAAATGTGATAAATGTATTAGATGATTGAAAAATATTTTCCATATATCTTCATATCAGAATTTGCAGTTTAAAGGTTTACTATAAAAAGGTAAGGTCTATCAAAGATATTTCTGGAACAAAATAAAATTTGAAGGATTTCGAAATTGTTCGTGTGCTTCCGAAGATAAGAAAATGAACCATGTTTTGTTGAAAGTGTTCACTTCAGGTACCTAAAAAAATGTTTTGTTTCACTTCATCAATTGAGATAATATTGTTTCTATACATGTTTTAGCAGTGAAAACTCAAGTATCAAAAGTGTACTAACATAACCGAATCGCACGTATTGATAAGATTTAGGTACCGTACCGGATTAGCTTGTGACGAGTTTCATGTTAAGGCAGAGTGGTTATTTTTTACGCTGGACATCCATCATGTATATAAGCAAATAAATAAATTATGTTTTTCCCACCGAGAATTATTTTATTCAGCCTTTTTTTTTTATTTTGGTTACTTTTAATCGAACGATTCATTCGCACGATAATTCGATTCGAAAAACAAATAGTAAATAAAACGGAACTTATTTCAAATAGACAAAATTTATTATACAAAAAATATACTACAAACCTAATTGACTTACATTAGGAATTACAACTAGATATTGCAACCAAATATTTCGTACCAGACTATTAAATCGTATCTAATTTAAATAAACTTCACATCACTATTATCAAATGTTTCTTACATAAGGTCGCCATTTACGGCATTATCTTTTCAAGTCTATTTCAGTAAAACTGTAAGTGCTTATTCGTATTCAAGTTTCGGCTGAGGGAGCGGTCGATGAAAATTCAAACATACAATGATGTATGAGAGTGTTCACATTAAAACGGCGAGCGTAAGCGCGGGTTCGAATAAATCGCAAGCTCAGTCTCTAGTTGTAAGCGCGTTTTTGGACAACACATATGTTATATGGGAGTGTTAACATCAAACTAATGGCGGAGATATTTTGATATTTGAACTGGTCGCGCAAACGCCTGGCGGCCAATGTGGGCATGCGACCGCGACTTCAATATGTACAAGCACTAACCATGGGTTATCACTGGCGACACACTTGTATAAAAAGAAAAACTCTAGTTTACAAGTGTTGAACAGTGAAAACCAACATTTACAACACAATTGTCGATCTTTTCTATTAATTAATACTTTCAATAAATATTCATAAATCAACAAATTCATTATAAATTACAAATAGGCACTGGATTTGCGTTTTGATATTGAATTAATCTTCATTAATATTGTATAAAGCCTTTGTATATTATATGAAATTCAACAACATATATAAAAGGCTTATTAAATTGTAGATTTTCATACTTTGTACCTAGTTTATCGTGTTTATCAATATCGTATAATGCGCGCCTCATTAGTAGCTTTTTCCACTAGCCGAGCGTGACTGGTAAGGGCAAGTTATATAGAAATAAATGCTCTATCACAGCCACATTGCGAATGCTATACAATAAGACGGCCATCGTCGCACGACTATCTACTAAGTGGAAATATGACTTAGGACCAAGATAACTGACTCTTTTAAAATTTAAAAGATAACTTATTTTAAAGTTTATTATATTTAATGGACTAATTAAACATTGGTCGTATAAGGATACCAACATAATAATAAAAAATGTCTGGCAGCTATCTGCCCAATACTATGTCCAAATTTGCTGCAGTAAAGTTCATAAGTTCCAAAGGTCCATTTATTCAATAATGGTCCTAGTGATGTGACGTGCATTATACCGTATTGAAGTTACCTTGACAATTGACCAAGTTTAAAAATTCCGTTTATAAAACATGCACTTATGTGCACGTAACAATAACTAACAATTATTGTCTATCTGCTAAAAAATTGATATAAAATTTAAAAGCTGAGAGTTAGTTTTTTGATAGCAAAAGATATACTTCAGAAAGAGATGGCTATATGTTGTTGGTTTCGTCTGTTTAATGCTTCGTTAGGTTCTTATTTGCGTGTTTAAATTTAACATTTTCCTAACTAAATAACAAAATAGGTTTATATAATAAATATATTTAGACAGTGAAAGTATAAGAAAATGGAAGTTTTAGTATTTGCAAAATTAAATTTATATTCTATTAATTTTCAAAAATAACCTATTATTTATAACTTATAAAATAATTCATTAATAATCTTACATAGCGCTGACCACAACCAAATTAAATAAAAGAAAGTAAAACAAAGTAATTTCTCACTTTACATAATCACATAAGAAATCTCATTCAATCATTCTGAAATTCTAATACAGTACAAAATTATTTACAAATGTCGACTTTAATTCTGAAATAATCTTAGTCTCTGAAGGTATTATAAATGCAGACTTTGAGGGTGAAAGGGATAAAGATATACAAAAGCAATAGAAAAGAAAGAGAAAGGAAGTCTAACAATTCCACACCTATTGGCTAACTTCAGAGACTATAAAACCCTTGGCAAGTATTTTATCATTTTAACGATTGTCCAAACAGTTTGTTTATTGTGTCGCAGAATTCAGTAACATTTTAAAACAAATCACACTTTACAATTGTTTCTAATAAAATTTATTTAATAAATTTTACGTAATATCCACAGTAAACTTTCCGAACACACAAGCAACAAAGTGCTTTAACATATATACATATAAGGTCCAAATTGTATAACTTTCGACGATTTCAGTCGTCATTGCAACTTGCGTGTGATGTTACGACCAGTATTCACATACACCAAGGTTCGATGTTACTGCGGTGGGTTGGCAGGTCTCAGTAATCTGGCTAAGACATGTCGACCTCCCACTAACTTGAGCTGTTGCCCGTCCATTAGTACGCTGCGTACACCGCTTGATGTCGGCACTGAAGACGTCGGCACTGCCTGCGATCACAACAAACGTTAAAAATAACGAATCAATTATAATATATATAGATAAGTCTTTGCTAGGAAATTACAGCTTTTACTTCTTTGCAACCGTAACCGTCAGCGCAAAAAGGCGAAAATTTAAAAGGCACAAATTATAACATATCTAAGCCTTGCCATTTATAGACTTCAGAGCATCAAATACATTATTTCCACTACAGAAACATAAAAACAAAACAATGTCTTCATTACCAGTTTTTAGAGGTATAATTCGAGCCAATATATTTTAATATTTTTCGAAGTAGCAACTCAGTAATATTCAATTTTATAATTTTGTAATTGTCAGTATAAAAAGATCGTTTTAGGGCATATCGATATTTAAAATCGATTTTAGCGATATTCGCAAATTATTAAAATCGATTTAACTCACTGACAGCTGTCAAACTGTTCGAATATTTGGTGAAACAAAAATCCTTTACCACAACCATAAAGTAAAACTACAAAACCCTAAACCTAAACTAATATAAAAAAAATAGTCGTATAAAAAGCTTCATTATTTCAAATGTGTTTTAAACTCGACTTATTCAATAAACTTTCTATTAACCGCAGTCCGCATGCATCATTTCATTGTTAATTATGCGACATGCATATAAAATCATGCTTTTTATTAAACTATACTAAAAGAGGCTGCATATGCTATGTATATGCGATGCATGCAATGTGAATCACCTGTTGTATCTTTATCCCCTGCGGTAGTCTAACTGGATGCATCTGATTTACCTATAATACGCAATATGCAATGGTCAGGTAATATTTCTGTTAAAAGAATTTTAACATTTCCTTTTTAATCAATACACATATGTAATTGAAATGAAATTTGAAAAATATCAATTTCTACAATTACAAAATTCACAATATTTGGTGAGAAAGTTACATTTTTTAAGTCATGAAACACCACAGCACAATATCAAGGTTTTTCTTGTCCAAGTAAATTTTACTTCTATTTAAAACTCATGAAATTTCATAAAACGTCTGAATTTGTTTAATTAATTTATTTATTTATTAATAGAACATTACCTGTTGTAATTTCAAAACGGGCGGCGACGAGGTAGACGTTGTTACTGTTTGGCCTCCTGAAAATTATTTTACATTACATCAAAAGTAAAAATAATTATAACAAAACATAACTTTATCACTTCACAATCATGTGTCACTTCTGACACAATAATTACAAAAAAAAAACAACAAAATACCTGAAATTATACATAACAAGAGAGACTTACCAATATTGCTTAAAACTATAGTCTGTGACGTCGCAGTTCCACCACTTGAAGTCATACGAATGGAGCTGCCATCGCTTTGCTAAAAAAAATTATAATGATTCTCAAATACTGAATATAAAATTTAATAAAAAATCGGTCAAGCCGTTGCGGAAGAGTAAGTTAACTAACATTGTGAAGCGAGAATCTTACTAATCTTGCTAATATTATAAATACAAATGTTTGGATGGATGGATAGGTGGATGGATGTTTGTTTAAAGGTGTCTCGAGAACTGCTGTATGGATCAAAGCTTGGAAGAAAACGTCGACCACTAATTATTTTTTTTTTAATCCCGCGCGGACAGAGTAAATAAGTTGCGGATGTAAGTAAATTGTAATAAATTCTATCTATCATCAGATTATGGTCAAGCGCTAAGTAAAGTACTTAGAATTACCTGTAATATAATATTGTGCAAAGGTTTTGCAGATGTGAGTAAAAGCGGCCTCGCTAGTCTCGTTGAAGGCGACAGCACACGCACACTGCCGCGCCCTCGCACGTTGCTCATGCCTCCCATGTTGCCCACGCTACTCATGTTGCCCACACCACTCATGTTGCCCACGTTGGCTACGCCCGCCACTTGCAACGCTCGTGCCCCACCTACTACTCCCTCCAGTGATATCATTTGACCCTACAAAGAATTTCACCATTAACTCTTATTACATTTATCCTTAAATGGCTGTAATATAATAAAAAGCATAATAAATACTAAAATAGTTCATGGCCATACCTGTGCATTAGTTAATAACTTGGCAACAATAGGCTGCGAGGTTTTGTCACCTGTTGACTGTGTTCTTACAGATTGTGATATTGACTTTGGTGTTTGGTTAGCTAACTGTATAGTCTGACCACTTGCCAACTGTATTGTCTGACCACTGGATAACTGCACTGTTTGCCCACTAGGCAACTGGAACGTTTGACCGCTAGGCAACTGAACCGTCTGCCCGCTCAACTGCACAGTCTGACCGCCGATTTGGACAGTCGGTGACGCGAGCACACTTTGACCACTGGACATTTGACCACTTTGACCGGATAATTGAACACTTTGACCGCTTAATTGTACCGTTTGAACATTACCACCGGCTAACTGAACTGTTTGTACACTTTGGGACGGAAGTACACTTTGGCTTGCCACTTGTACACTTTGTCCACTCGGTAGTTTCACGGTATGTCCCGTTAGTTGAACACTTTGACCTGCTAATTGAACCGTTTGTCCCGCTATTTGTACCGTTTGTCCTAATTGGACCGTTGACACTGGGATTTGGAGAGATTGGCTCGTTTGGGGGTTTGATTTGATAGTTGGGGAGGAGTTTTGTGGTCTGGGGCTTGGGTTTTTGACTTGTGTTGTGGCGACCGCGCGGACAGTTTGCGGGGCGGCTAGCTGCACTGTTTGCCCACTGGGCAGTCGGACGCTGTGCGTGGGCAGTTGCAGGGAGGAAAGCTGGAGCGTGTGTCCGGGAGTCAGCTGCACAGCCTGTCCGCTGGGCAGGTGGACCGTCTGGTTGGTGGCAAGCTGCACGGTCCTGCCTCCAGCCAGTTGCACGGTCCGCGTAGACACGGATGACGTTACCACTGTCGGTACACTGCTTACAACCGTAGTTACGCTCGCTGACGTCTGAAATTATTTAAAATTTTGATGTGTTAAATTTTTAATTATTATAATGAGGCAAGACTGCTAATAAATGTATTATAAATACCTGAGTCAAAGAAGACACGGGCGTTGTGCTCGTTGTCGTCCGTTTCTTTGCTGTTGGTGAGTCTGTAAACCGTATGACTAATATTAATGAAAATAGAAAAACACAGGCAATTGTTTGTATCAACATATGTTTGTTTGTAGCAAATATGATTAAATTGTTACTGAATGCAAGTACTTACTCTGCGGCATCAAGGCTTGTGGCGAGATAAGTGACTTCCCTGAGGATGGTGTGGCCGGACTCAGCACCCGCACAACACCTCTTCTTTGTGCCGGAGTTGTCTGTTGAATTATTAAATTATACATCATCAATTAAACTCAGTTATCATTATCATCAGCCTGTCTGTACATTTTTCTTACAATCCATGCAAATTTTCTTATGGCTTCCTCTTCATTCCTGGCCGGCCAAATTTAAACTCATGACTCTTTAGTTGAGTTTTATACTTAATCATTTTCATCAGCTCACAATAAGTCCCCTCTGAGGGGCTCGGAGCCTACCCTTAGTTAGGGTTGTCTGGGTGGTGGTTTCATACTTATTTACAAAATATTTAGATACTTAATTAAAATACCTGTGTGGGAGGTGTGTTGATCGTCAAAGTGGTTACCGTTGATGTAGTCTGTGCCGAAGAAGAAGACGGCCGTATCAATAGCGATCGTGTTACTTGCGCCATCTGCATTTGTACAATGTTTATTAATTAAAAAATATATTTATAAGATATAAAATTAAAAAAAAGTCACATTTCGGTTGTAATGCAATTTTAAATTAGTAATATTGAGCTAGTACCTTAGCCTGTGTCTGTTGGATAGATGGGACTGATGCGGGTTGAACTATGGACACCATTGTTGTGTGCTGGTTAGACAAACTTGAAGACATCTGAAAAGTATACAAAATATCTATAGCCAAGTATAGAACACTAGCTGTCTCACGCGACTCTGTTCGCGCGGAATTAAAAAAAATTATAAAAGACAATGTTCTACAACTATAGTAAATTTTAGTGAGATCCTTTGAGCCGTTCCGGAGATACCTTCAAACAAACATCCATCCATCCTTCCATCTAAACATTTGCATTTATAATATTAATAAGAAAGTAAAAATTAGTAAGAAAGTTATGCTAATTCACTTGTGACTATATTTTTTAATGCTTCTATTTTTACGATACTTACATTGCTCTGTGATGCTTCAATTTTCTGTGCAGCTTTTGGTTTAGGTGTTACAACCACAGAAGTATATGACTTAGCCCCAGTTTCATTTGCTTTACTTTGTCCGATAATCTTCATAGTTTCTGGTGTCTTTGCTTGAGTTTGCTTCGGAGACTGCTTTGGTATCGGGATTTGTTTGGGCACTGTGTTTATTTGTTTAGCTGTTTGTTTAATTTGAGTTATATTAGGTTTCTTTTGTGTCTGATTGACTTTGATCATGTTTGTCTGTGTGTTCTGTTTTGGTAATGTTTGTTTGATTTGTGGCGTTTTAATTTGAGTTTGTTTGGGTTGGAGGTTCTTTGTTTTAGGTGTTGGTGTTGCGACTAGTTTGCCCTTCTGTTTGTGTGTCAGTTTGACTTGCGTGGCCTGCGTGGCTTGCATGAGGAGCTGCGCGGAGGAGAGGTGCGGCGCGGGGGAGGGGCCGCTGTCGTCTACATCCACGTCGCTGTCAGATGCATTTTCTATTACTTCTTCAACGCTGGCTACTTCCATCTCCATCTGGAATAGTTTTTTTTTAATCATGTATTGGTATGTTTTTGTAGAATTTTGGGAAGCAATAATTTGAATGTTACAAGGATTTAAAAAAATTTAAGACGGGACCGGGAAGAACATTTTGGGTTCATTTTTCTTTTAATTATGTTATGTTTCTAATATTGATGGTGAAGATTCTAACGATAATTGCAACATTAACGATGAACTATGAAATAAAAGTATAATTTTTAATCAATACAGAAAACATTTATATATTGGGGTACTTACTGCAGTTTGCGGCGAAGTAACGGGCGGTGCAATTGGGATTGTTTTACCTCCGCGACCGCGAGGACCACTGGTCTTTAACCAGTCCTCTTCACTCCTGTTGAAATACGAGTTTTACATAAATAAAATTAAATATACCCATGTAGGCCAGAATTGGATAAGCAAGAGTTTTGTCCGATCCCGGCGGACGACCTCGATTAGCGAGAAATAGAATAGTAGAAGTCACTACTGAATATCGTAGGTAAATAAAACATGAACATTTCACAGAAAGATTTTATAAAAACAATTCTAATCACCTGTTTCTATGTAAATATGTCCACACTGCAGTTCTCTGGTCGTACTTGACAATAGGATCTCGCTTCACAGCCAGAAGTTTCTCTAGTGCAGCTGAAACTGCACTCGACAGCGCTTGCTCGGTGCATGGAGCTATCCATTGAGACATCCTTAAAAAAACATAATTTAAATTAAAGTTAGCCAACTAGTAACTAAAATAGTATTTGTTTAGCTGTTAATAGTAATTGTTTAGCTGTCAGATAATTTTTATGGCCTCGTCTGAGTTTTAAGGGTAAAGTCCTATGTTATTTATTATAAATATTTAAAATCTCGTAAACTTGCCTTGTGTAACACAAATTTCCTTTAGAAACCTAACTCGTCTATGGGCCACAAAACTTTATTTTAGTAACAAATTCGACAAAAAAGGAGCATAGTTACTTGAGCAGTGTGACGAGGTCTGTGCGCGTGCCCTGTCCATTGGGCAGTCTGGCGAGGGCATCCCGAAGCAGTGCGCCGAAGGTGGCTCCGCGTGGCCGCTGAGCGCACACTAGCGCCCCCGTCGCACCACCGCCAGCAGCCCGGACTATAGGTCCCACCACTGACCTGTACCTGTAACACAACCGCAACCACCACCACTCAAATATACATGGACAGGCTAGAAACTGTGATATTTTGTGCCTGTTTGTTTTTGACGCTAACGTGTGCGATTACTGGTGGTGGTGATGATTTGAACTAATAATGGAGATAGAAATTACTAGTAACATTAACAGAAGCGTTTTAATCAACACGAAGCAAGAGTTGTAATTTCCAAGCAATGACCTATCCATTTATAGAAATCAGTGACAAAACCACAATGATTCATATTATATATGAGAATTTACTTTATCTAATTTAATTTATTTATTTTATTAATCCTTAGGGATGTCCTAAAAGAAAATAAACAAATCCCTGACGATTCAATGAGGAAAACAACTCCCATAGATGGATGGATTTGTAAGAAGGTACCTCCAGAAATGCTGCATGGATCTCACAAAAATTTGGCAAAGATATAAAACATACTCCAAAAGAACACATAGACTGCTTATTAAGTGTATTTTTAATTCCATGCGGACGGAGTCGCGGGGACAGCTAGTATCAATATAAGAAGCAACAATTGTAAATAGTACACTTACCCGTACTGCACATAAGTAAATGGTTTGGTAGCGGAAGCAAATCTCTTTCTCTCCTGAGCTCTGAAGTCTGCAATCTCTGCCGGAGTAGGAGCTCGCACTGTCCAAGACGTGGGGTATCTGGAAAGACTTTGATCGTATTAATTGGTTAAATTGCTGAAACTCATATCAACAATTGTAATAAAAAAAAACTGTTAATAACATTTAAATGCTAATAAAAATATTTATATCATGTTAATTAGTCTCATAGCTCATAGGTAATTCTTTGAAAAAAAAATTTTTTGACTAGGCTTGGAGCCTATGTTAGGGGTGGTTAGAAAAAGTGCAATAATTTAATATAATATTTAGGGAAACGAGAATTTCGACAATTTCCATGTTTTGACAGTAAGGTTAATTTAATATACATTTCTTACCATAATTCCAAGGTGCATTTATCTCAAAAGGTCAATTACAATTAAAAATCTTAAATTTCAATGATTTTTTCCAAAGTGAAGAGAAGCAAATTAAAACGACTACTCTTTTATGTCCCAAGTGCAAGTTATCAAGTCTATCAAATCTTGGCAAATGAAAGAAACAAAGTACTAACAATACTGATATTATAAAAAGATTGAAAAGAGCTTTTATTTGATGTAAAATTGACTTTTTTTTTATAAAACGATCCCCATAAATATTAGCAACAATATGTGTTGATTCGCCGCCATTTTATTCATTTATCTACTGAAGTTAAACTGGAATTAACATTGATTAGATTATCAAATACTGTGCCTGTTTCCTTACCTGGGTGGTGGAGGGTCTGTGGAGTGATGGGGGGAGACCGCACGAAGCCAGCGTTCACACAGCCGGCCCAGGATAGCATCGCAGTCACGACCCGCGCCTATCCATTGGTACGTCTTTAAAAAGAAAAATATATATATTTAAAAAAAACAACATTTTTGCTGTAAAATAAAATATTTTTCATAAACCAATAAACAAAAAAACTAATTCCACTGAGTAAACATTGATTGTTACTATTTATTTACACAGAATAAGGTCTAAAGGTAGAATGAAAATGTTTATAACTCACTTGTGACTCGGGTATAAATTGCAAATATGGTACAAAATCATCAGGATGAGGTCCTCTTTGTCCGGCGAGAAAGTCCAACGCTGAATTTAGTTCACCACACCAATCGTCAGATACTTAAAATAAAACATACATGAAATTTTTAATAGATCAGTCAGGAATATTGCATAGACAATTTACTTTTTTAAAATTAGGCCTAAGAAATCGCATGAAACACCTAGTATTAACATAACTTACAATTGTACCAAGTATTAAGTGGTGCTATTGGAGACCTCATAACAGCGGCACATCTTGCCTGTAATTGTTGTTTAGATGCTCTATGGGCCGCTTTAGCTGGGAACAAAGCTCGGACCAATGCTAGGAAATTAGCATGTGTTGTCTCCGTCAGTTCATCGGCGTCCAGATTGTCCTCATTTGTCTCAGTTGATGTATCCACTGGTAAAACTTCCCCAGACTCATCTGCTAACTCTATGGGTAATGCCATCATGTCTGAAATTATTTTATCTGTAGTTAAATTTAGGGTTGTAAAAGAGGTCTTCTTAAGAGATGAAGTTCCATCACAACCCTAGTTAATATATATAAGTCAAATGTACCAAAGATTAATTTTGATCATAAGCCTTACAAAAGGCCAAAGTCTCCTTGCAGTCCTAACATGGATTTTAATTTGTGCTCACATTAAATATATAAAAATATAGGCAAGTCTGTAAGTACATAATACTTATATTAAATTATAAACAAAATGTATGTTTACTCACCAATCCCATCTAAATCCTCCAATTTTATAGGCACTGGTTGTAATACTTTTGAGTTTTGCATTGAACCAACATAATCCATTGGTTCTTGTTTTATTTCCAATTTAGAATCATTGTAGTTTGAACTAAACAAATGGGAAACAGGAAGATAATATCATGTATATAAACTATGTATTTCACATGAAATAACATAAAATACTAACTTTGTATAGTTAGGATACTTATTATCTAAAGTTTCTTGTTTGATTTCCGAGTGATCCAACAATTTCTTAGAAAACTTGGGACTTGAAACGGGATCCAGAAATGAGGAACTTTCCGAGTCAGACTCTTCAGGTTCACATTTTATCTTAATATTTGGCAACAATGGTTTATTTTCAATACTATCTTGGTCTTCTTTAGACTTTTTAATCGCAGACTTTGAATCAGTTTTTGAAGCTTTTTGATTCAATTCTTTTTTAGCACCTTTACGTAACTTATTTATAGGACTTTCTGTTTTAGCACCACCAAACATAAGTTTCTTAGTTCCATTCATCATGGCTACTCTTTGTTTAATGTCTTCTAAGGTTATACCAGCGGTATTGAGTTCTGGATGGTTCTGTAATTTTTTTTTTTATTATTAATTTATGGAACACACAACAATTGTCTTATAAAAACTATGTTTTGTTACTTCTCTGTACTGTCTCCTAGATCGGTGAGTTGACAAAACCTTCTTTAGACATTCTAAAGATGTTAAATGCGCAGGATCAGACCCACCCAATGTCCCCGATACATTGTTATCCACTTGCTGCAAAATAAATACATTTTCACAAAATTATTATAATGGACAAGTAAAAAATATAGTTGACATATTAATTTAATATTTAGTGATATCTGTTATATGTGACATTTCCATGTTAAGTTAAGAACCAGCCACATTGAAGAAAGACAAACAATTATATTTTATCATTTTCTTTTTAATCTTATTAGAATAGAAGAGATTAAAGATCTAGGTATAAACTGGGCTATAAAATCGATAATTTTATTCTAAATTCAATGAATTGTAGGTAGGTAACTAAGAAATTGGGATGTATATAGAAGACATAAATATGTTACCTAATAAATTTATGTCCACATATGTATGTATGACTTAATAAAACAACTTTTTATAAGAATAATAGTGCAGATAACATTACCTGCCCTGTTACTGTCTGTTTCTTCTTTTTAATCAACCTTTCCGGAGCACCTTCAGGGTAATTTTGATCCTCTGAGTCCTCACCCCCAACCTCACCCCAAATAGCAGCTAACTCTTCAAAGTATCTTTGTTTCACTCTCATATATAATGGCTTGTATTTATTTTTGTTAGAAGCTTTGGGAGCTAGAACTGGTAACTTTGGTATAGGACCTGGAGGTGCCCCTTTAACAGCTGCTAACAACCGTTCCCGAGAGATCAACAATTCCGGTAAGAGCTTAGCATAATATGACTTATTCTGGAAATTAGTCAAAGATAATGATTAAAAATAAGCTCTCCATTATTTAATGCCATAATAAGATGAGAATATAAAGTGAAAAAAATGAAGATTTACCTTTTGCTTTTGTTGTTTTGCTCTAGCTTTCTTCAGAAACTTTCTCATTCTAGCTATATCTGGTCTATAATTACCTTGTCTTAAATTGTTATAAAAGTTGCTAAGTGGTGATGTGAAATGAAATGGTTCATGGTTAAATAGCATTTTCAATGTTTTCTCATTCTCTTCTTCTTGATCGTTTTTAAATTGTGGCAATAATTTTGTAAGCTCTTCTTTATGTTTATCTTCCAGGCTATCCCAAGTTTTTATAGAAAAAAACTCTTTAAAGATGCTATAATCTTCACAAAGCTCTTGCGGCAACTCTAAAGTGTGGCCTAGGATACTAACTGGCTCCATTAACTCCTCGTCGCATTCTGAACTTCCACTTGAACTATCGGAAGAACTGCTACTACTAGATTCACTACTATAACTTTGTTCACTTTCCATCTTTTCCTCCGTATCTTCGACCTTGTCAGACATTTGGAGAACCTTTTTACTGGCCGTAATCAAAATAACAAAACCTGTTCGCTTAAATCACCTTATTTTCACTGTAACATTGATATATTCTCTTGTTTTGCTGCTCTTGTTTACAAAAAGTATACGCAATTGTACACTATTTGGTAGCGAGAAATCATGAAGGTTTTTGAATTAATGTCACGTCTCATCTAAAATAAAATACAGCGCATTAGACAATCTGCGGCGTTTCATACATAGTATGCGCCAGAACGGCACATTGCGATGAGAAAATAGCTTGACAACCAAAATCAGCGACATTTTGCCATTTCAAAATAGAATTTTAAAACAAAACACGTCTTGTCTATGTTCACTAAGAAATTTTTGATCTTACCATTATCTATGGGATTGTCATAGATAAGGTGCCACTGTAAACCATTTTTTGTTAAAATTGAAAAACTGTTTTGCTTTTTTAGTAAAATTTTAATAAAATAACAATCATATTAGATATATTGAAATGCGTGACCAAGAATAAACTTAAAGGGAACTGCAGATGTTATAGAACACTCGCAAGCAAAGTACATGTGCATTGTATTTGTACATGAATTATTTAAATGGTGCAAGTCTTTAAAGAAGTATGAAAATTTAGAATATTAAGCTAATGAATTCAATATTAGTTACTTAAATATATTACTATCGGATCTGGGGATGCGTTTTATAGTTTGCTCTAATTTCAAGTTTCCCGCAGTTTTCCGTTTCAAATATTCAGTTGTCTTTGGTCTTAATGGTAGCTGTACTTTTATCTGTGGCATTTACATTATTTGCGTGATGGTGTACGGTTTGACTTTTTGTTTGACGTAAATTAATCGTGGTGTAGTAAATATGGCTGACGAACTCAATGTTGACAGTCTTATTCACAGACTTTTAGAAGGTATTTTTTCAATATTTAATTAATATTTACTTCTCATATTATTATTTCACTCTTAAAATTACTATAACAATATTTTTTGTAATGATTCTGGTTTTCTAGTTGCGTAATTATCACTCAGTGCATAGGAATAGAAACGTCAAACTCATAAATAAATCGATTATCTTAAATTCTTATCAGATATTAGTTTTATAAATAATAGTTTAAGCATAATAGAGACGTTTATTTACATACTGTAAATACATCAAACACTAAAATTATCCAGTGTTTATAATGCGAAGAAACAATATAGTTTAGTAATAATCACGCCAGGTTTCATGGCACCTAACAATTCCATGGGCTTATTGTTATGCTTTGTTCGCATTATACCTTACTTTACTTCTTAATTTCACTTTATCATGCTGCTTTTTATGGGTTACGACAGTATACACACTGCAACAGGAAACAGCAAGGCGAAAAGGCAAATTGAAAGACATCTTTTCGGGAGAATGTATGGTTTATCCCTAAATATTATTCAAAGTATTCAGCTAGAATCGTACAATTTTATTTAATGCCCCATTGCCCTAATAATTTGCTCCATAAACATTTCAACCTTGTAATTTGACAACCTTAGAAAATGGCAAATGTTAATCATAAACCTATACATTTGTGAATTTTGTTGATATAAGTGAAATTAATGAGATAATGCTTAATAGACTAGTTGCAAATTGTAACTGTTTCATACAATTATATTTTTTATATATCATAATATCAAGGTCAAATGAAAATTAAAAAATGAGTCATGAATTTAGGTAATTAAAAAAAATCCAAAAAGATGAAATACAATAAATAAGTAATAAATAAATACTGGCTATATCACTGTCCATTTCAAATTTTATTTTTGGCATGTATAAATCATGCATTAATAACTACTTAAGGCATGCCCATAATTTGTGATGTAAAATTATTTGTGATAGTTTCCAATGTTTTTTCACCTTTCAAAATGTGTTCCTACGACAACATGTTATGTAATACTCTTAATATATACAGCACTGCACCTATTGTTATTGCTTGAAAAAAGTATAATAGACCTAAGAAGACAGCTTTTCATTTTATTACTAATCTTATAAGTACTGTTATACCAGTATTGTTATTGGCTTCTCTTTGATTTTAAAATTTAGTTAAGCTAATAATGATAGAGCTGTACTTTTGGCATCAAGATTTTTATACACCTTTGCTAAGATTAACATGCACTAATCATTGCCACAGTTCGAGGATGCAGGCCAGGGAAGACGGTACAGATGTCCGAGTCAGAGGTGCGTGGTCTCTGCACCAAGTCGCGGGAGATATTTCTTCAGCAACCAATATTACTGGAGTTGGAGGCACCATTAAAAATTTGTGGTAATTTTACTTTAATATTTTTAATGTTCAAATGAGCCATTTGACATTACATTGACTCTTGGTTTGCCCCTTTGAGGCAACTTAAACAGGTACAGTAGCATAAATTGATGTTTTAGTTACATAATTACATATTACTTATGTAAGTTTAGTTTAAAATATGCCATAACATGCATTGGGTACTCAATATTTTAGGAATTAATAAAAAGAATAATAGAGAGATCACTTAACAATGTAAACAGATCTATATTTGGCTGATTTATAGAAATAAATATGGCTAAATATATCAATATATCAATGTGATGCACAATGTACTCATACATGAAGTTATTTACAAAAGACATGTTAACATGTTAATTAAGATTATTGATAATGTAAATATTACTGCTCATGTTGTGAAATCATCTTATGAGTTTGACAAACAAAATCCTTCCTTTAAAGTACCAAACATACTCAGTGTAATATTATAACCTGCAATGTGAAACATCCTTTAGATTTGTTTAAATATATAGGATGTTTAATTTCTTTTCAGTCTATTGATGGCAATATATTGCTGCTTATTGCTAAATAATAAGAAAAAGTAAATAAATTAACCATGCTTGTATTTAATGTTCTTTGTTATTGCAGGTGATATTCACGGACAGTATACAGATTTGCTGCGTCTCTTTGAATATGGAGGATTTCCACCGGAAGCCAATTATTTATTTTTAGGCGACTATGTTGATCGTGGGAAGCAATCTCTTGAGACCATATGCCTTCTGCTTGCATACAAAATAAAGTATCCTGAAAACTTCTTTCTGCTGCGAGGCAATCATGAATGTGCAAGTATAAACCGTATTTATGGTAAGTGTTTTATTTACATTTTAATTTTATAACCTAAAAACAACTCTAATGATACTTTTTGGGTATAATTCTCTGCACAGGAATGTAATTATTTTAATAAAATTCACAGTTTTTGTTTTGTGATTTGATTTTGTGCAATATATAGTTAAGTTGTGACCCATATCTGGTGATTAATTATAATAAAGAAGTGCCATTGTAAAGACATCGTGATGATTCTATTCTTTGCTTTTGAGACAGAATTATTCTGATGAATGATTTTGTTATTATGAATTACTTATCATGTCAAACTTTGTATAAAAGTTGCTAAAGTTAATATAAACAAATGTGAAACAAATATTTAGTAGCTAATAATGTTAACAATTAAAATTCAATTCCAGTTGAAGTTATCAATTTTTTTTGTTGTACCCATTTATAGTCTGATAAGGAGACATGAAACAGGTAGCTAATGTAAAATGTTTATCTTCAAATGTGTTTTGTTCAATTTGTTCAACAACTTTTCAATTAACTAAATATGAATCATAATTATTAAAGCTTCTAATTCTATAGAATAGAATATATGACATTTGTTGTATAACAGGTTTCTATGATGAGTGCAAACGCCGATACAACATAAAGCTGTGGAAGACATTCACGGATTGCTTCAACTGCCTGCCGATAGCAGCCATCATTGATGAGAAGATATTCTGCTGCCATGGCGGCCTGTCGCCCGACCTGCAGGGCATGGAGCAGATCAGACGGATAATGAGACCAACAGATGTGCCTGATACAGGTCGATTTTTTATTACAATAGCAAAACCTTTAACTTTTGAAATGATTAGTATATGTTTCCTCAATCACAGTGGTATCTATAATAATGTGCCCCTTTATCCTAACCTGAGCGTTTTATATTATGGTCTGGTCATGTCACAAGCCAATGACTGCACTACCAACACTCCTTATGGTAGATTATGTCTATACTAAATCCAATAGTGGATGGTATACGATGGGATATGGGAATAGTAATTGTTAGGAATAATCATGACAGAACTGTAATCTGGATATGTTTGAATGTGTTGAATACATTTTATTCAATTATGGGACTTACTAGGGATTCAATATAAGTGCTGATTAGTTTGTGAAATAAAAGTATTAGTAATATTACGTATTTACGTAACTATGAATGAGCAATACACTTAACCTATATTCTTTGGATTTATTGCATCATTATTGGACTTATGATCTCATGGTGATAACATTTTTTCAAATTGGTATAGTGTAGTTATGACTTAAGTTATACTAGTATGTAGATTGTTTTTGGTATTAATGATATAATTTCCTACAAGGTATGATAGTAATGTTTGAACAATAAAAAATTCTTTTAAATTATTACAACACTAATTTTTGTAAATTGGAGTCATATGTGATATGAGTCAGGTTTTTTGTTTGAAACTTATTCTATTTTCAATAGAACATTGGAATAAATCGTTTAAAATTTACATCATATTATGCTTGAAGATCGAAGAAGATTGACTCAAACCACATTCTTTTAACCCTCAAAATACGAATAGTTGGCTATTTAATAGTATTTATTTTGTAGTGAAATTTAATTTTGTATGCATAAATCTTTACTTTACTTCTTATTTCATACCAATCGTTTTAATTTTTTTATATTCTTTCAGGTTTGCTGTGTGACCTGCTGTGGTCCGATCCCGACAAGGACGTGCAAGGTTGGGGCGAGAACGACCGCGGAGTGTCCTTCACTTTCGGCCCCGACGTCGTCAGCAAGTTTCTCAACAGACATGATTTGGACTTAATTTGTAGAGCTCATCAGGTAGATATATTGATATTTTGTATTATATTTTATATATTTTAACTATCTCTTTTTCGTTAAAATAAGAGGGATTATGTTTCAGTAATAGTGTCTGCAGTTAAAGCTCTTTTCAGACATTTGACTTGTTTATTTTTAAGTCAGTATTGAAATATATACAAATAATATTTGGCTATTTTTGTTGTAGGTGGTCGAGGATGGGTACGAATTCTTTGCGAAACGTCAGCTGGTGACTTTGTTCTCTGCGCCCAACTACTGCGGCGAGTTTGACAACGCCGGTGGCATGATGTCCGTAGACGAGACACTCATGTGCTCTTTCCAGGTACATTATAATAATGAATACTGTGTTAAATCATAAAAGTACATGATAGTAAATGGTTCTATTTGTGAATTTTGTACAGATATTGAAACCATCTGAGAAGAAAGCTAAATATCAGTACAACGGCATCAACAGCGGCAGACCGGCCACGCCGCAGAGGTCGCCTCCAAAGAAGAAATAACTGACGTTTGGGATCCAGTGTGCTGCACAGTGAGACGAATGCTACAACATTATATGTTTAATTATATCAACTATTTTAATTAATATATTAAACATAGTCAACAGCAAAGCCGAATAAAACTTCAATGTTGACAAATTATTTATCAATTTGCTTGTGCCTTCTTATTTTTATTTTTTAATGTAGCGAGTGATATTAATTTACTTATTTAGTTAACAGAGTTTATTAATGTCACGTGGTGTGATGTTTTATTCGGCGATGGTTTCAGACTATAGCTTTTTCGATCCCTGACCATTAGCTTCCATTGGATGCGAGTTCAGTTGACATCACCCTATTGATATCGTAGAGAAATTGTTATGTTGATGTTGAACATAGGATGGTTCAGAACGATGCGGGCATTGGACACGAAGCGTCACATTGAATATATTATCTATTATTTAAGTTGTAGTGGATCCAAAGCACTCTGCTTTGTCTATCATTGTGTAACGAATGTGCCTACGACTGTAAAGTATACATAGGTCTCGGTATAAGTGACGATTATTGTTTCGATTAAAAATTCTAGTTTATTAAAATTAAGAATTCCCTTTCTTTCTAAAAATTTAGTCATAATATATGTTTGGTTTAGTGTTAAATAATGATTTTATTTATTTCAAAAAGGAACATGCTTTGGAGCTGGCCTAAGTCGTGGTAAAACCTTCGGACACAGCTGGATTTTCAGTTAGGACTTCATTGCAGCTCACTAGATATTATTTAGCGGGTGTGTGCCGATGCTCCCAGTGAAATTAATGTTAATTTGCACTCAGTATTAATGTTTAATATGAATTAAGTAGATGATTGGATAAATTTTGTCAGATTGGCAAGTCCGCCCCACTGAGGCTATACCTTCAATTTGTAGTAAGTCTCAAAACTCCACAACGGATGTAACAGTGGTAGACGCAGTGTAGTCCTCGCAACAATAGTGCAATTGCTATCTTGTTACGATTATATTTAAATTATATGCAGGTTTTGCATTGTACAATTTTAATTTTTAGCTATAGCTTATTTTAATATATTACTTTTAATATATTAAAATATCAAATATTCAATAAATATCGCTAATTAAAATAAGAAGTTTATTTTTGTTTTTTCTTTTTCATTTAGATTTGCATTTATGGAGATAACTCTTCTTGTTTTTGCATAAAAATTTTAACATTACTAATGAAATCTTGAGAATTGTTCTCATTATTTTAAAATCACTGTTTGCTATTTTTCTTTTTGCTTTTTTAAATTTATGAATTAAAACTTTATTCTCGTTTTGTCTACTTGTAAGCTATTAACTAGTAACTTGTGCTGAAATTAGATTTATGTGAATTCACTTTATTATTACACTTAAAGTATCTATTTTCATCTACACTTATAAATGAATAGTTTCAAATGTTATTGAGTTTAAATATACTTAGATTTAAATTTTTTGTTGTAATTTTCTCAGGTGTGTACAATTTTCTGAAATATAAATTTTACTCAATATTTTGTGATGTCATTTATTTACAGATCCTTCATAAATTCTTCTGTAGACCAGCTGCCATCATCGTAATTGTTTCTTACAGGCACTATTAAATCTACAAGATTCTTGTGGTTTTCAACTTTTTCCCTGCATTTGTCGACAAGTTCATCACTTTTGTTTTGATATTTGCTAATATCCATTTCCATAGCTTTTAAATATCCTCTTTTGGCTGTTATCACTCTTTTTAGCCTGTTTATTCTTGCCTCATATTCTTTGGCTAAAGACTCAAGCCATGTTTTTTGTTGTTTTAAGTTAACCATTTCCGCAGCCTTTAATTGATTGACAATGTTATTACTTTTTGGTCTCCTGAAATAAAAAAATAAAACATTTTTATAGTAATTGTAGCTCATACATGTCCTACCACAGGTTTCATGCCTACCCTATGTTAAGGGTGACAAAACCTTTGTCAACTTTGCTGTATCAGTGTGGATCGATAAACTATACACATCTTTGTATTCCTTCACTGATGTGCAGGTTGTATGACAATATTACATATGAAAATTGATTTGAAAGCACATTGATACATGATAAGAATTGTATGTGGATCTGTAAATTACAGGACTGTGTAGAATTATGCTATCTCAATTAAATAAACTCTTTATAATTTTATCCAATGTAAATCAAACTCATCAGTGAAAATTCCTCAACCCGGTAGGTTAACCTTGCTTTTAAACAGTAAAAACTACGATAATAGTATCACACTTACATGTATCAATGTGTTAATTACTTAATACATACCATGCTTCTTTATCTGGATTTAATATAGCAAACTTCTCCTTTTGTTGCTCTAAAATTTGTAATTTCTTTGTCATATTCTCATACTGCCACATGGTACTCAGCTCCTGGATCATTTCATCAACTATTCCTTGCTTTAAATAGTTGAACATGGGTACCCATTTTACTCGTTTCAGTTTCGCTTTTGGCACTGTTTGGAGAAAATCTTCGTCCCTTGAATTATAGCAATTTATACATAAATAATGTATATATATAAAAGTGGCATATTAAATAATCAATTTAAATATAATTCGTACTTCACCAAGTTTGCTATGTTACTAAATTCCTTAAGAATTGTGAAGTTATCAAACGTAACTTCTGAATTATTCAGAGTAGGTTCATTTACTTGATCTTCCACCTGTTCGCCCATTTCTAGTACACACGAAAAACAACTGCAAACTAACTCAAATAGAAACAAATATGGAAATTATGTTTTATATAGTTTTAAAGCATAACATAAACACAACGCATAAACAATTTGAAATATTAATCTTAACGTCACCTAATGTCAATGAAGCTCTGTATTATTGCCAGATACGCATTAAAATTACCCTATTTTATTTAAACAAGCATTCACAAAAATGATAACACATCTTAATATGTAATACCCACCTTTTTTGTATCCATTAAATTTCTTAGCTTAATTTTTTAATGTGAAATTATGTTCTTGGATTTTAATAAATTATTTTTCATTTTTTTAATTTATGTTCCCACTTTTGCATATTTTTGAAAGTCAATTAAACGTACTACACCTTCCAGCATGCCAATAAATGAAATCTATTGTCAAATTTATATACCTATATTTTATCAATATGCTTATGATAGTAACAAAAAGTTTAACTGTCACCTCCCAAAGAATGTATTTTTTTTAATTTTATGACCTGGTAACATAGGCCTTTAGGTCATATCTTTACAAAGAATGTAAAACATCACATGTTAAAGAGTAAACACGAAATAAATTCTGCCACATACGCGGGGAGTGAGGTAAAGAAGACAATCAAACATGTGGATATCATGCTGACATCTGAAGTTGAATGTCTTTATGGACGCATACAAAAAATCTAAAATTATAGACCAACTGGTGAGTGTAATTGAAACTAAATTATAATGGCTCACTAGCGCCTCCTTTCACCGTCAAAAAAGTGTCCTAAGCACTTATTCGTGCTGTAGCTGCTATGTCATGTTTTTCTTTATTTTATGCCATTTCCATGATCCCCTTTAGGTTTATATTGTTTTAACAGAATTCACCGACTCAGATATCCTTGTATTTTCCTTTATTATCCTTTATACACAAAACAAATTCAAAAGTAAATAAGTTTGGAACTGAAACTTCACGAGTGACAAGTCCAGTTTTTTAAAGTTAAAAGTTTAAGAGTTATGCTTAACGTATGAATTAAAAATATATGCTTGTCTGATACAAAGTATATAAGTAGATAAAAAAATTACACAATGAACTAAGAAAACTATACCTTAAAGAAGAATTACATAACATCAACATCACCCTTTTTTCGTGATAGTTGAAAAGGTAGCAAGAAATCGTAATTTAAGTTAAACCTTTTTATTTCTACTTTAAAAAGGGGTATTTGCAAATTTACAGTAATCATCACCTGTTTTGACATTAGTCAGTTTTCCTCGTCTACTGTTTGAATCAAGGTCATCATTTAGTAGTTGTGTTAATTTAAACGTAGCTTGGCATAGTAGTGGAGTGCTAGAGTGTAATATAGTTCATAACAGAATTCTCAGATGCTAAGCATTCCAATTTGATCGTTAGTTGTTTTGTTTAATTAAGTGTTTTCATTGAAGAAAATCATCGCTTTAAGAAAATTGGTAAGTTTGTAAAATTACCTTTTTGTAGTTAGTGTTTGTAAAGTTATTACCTAAATTTTATCAATTTCGTAGAAAAAATTGTTAATTCTTAAAAATATAAAATGTTTACGTTGCAATCGTATTATGCTCTCTAATTCCATTCATAATTTGAAGCGTTTAATTTCTGAGACATTATTGCGTAAATAAAACACATTACTTTACTGTAGTTTAATATTTTTTTTTAATTTATTTGTTGTATACATAAAAATGTTTATAAGTAAGTAATAAAACAATTTATTTTATAACAAAGTTGTTTGTGGCAGTGACTATGTCACACAGTCTTTGCGATATTCACCGAAGCGGATATTCTCGGATATCTTCATATCCATATTCGTAGAAGCATTTATCTGTGGCTTTATTATTTTACATAGTCAAAGAATATTTTATTGAAGGTGTAAATACGTAACTTAGGTAATACCGTGTGCGATGACAGGTCCTTTAGAAGGCAGCGGCTGAAAACAAAATCGTATACGTTTGAAACATAGCCTTATAAACAATTGAGTACAAATTCGATTCATATAATATTTTATTTAATATTTAATATTATATTTGGTTAGTTATAAAATGGTTTAGATTATTTTAAAAATCACATACAATTTATAAATGTATGCAGATTATTCAAACATAGAAGAAATATGTGAAACAGAAAGGTCTTTTATAAACGGTGGGTAAGTAGGAAAAGGTGAAGGAGTGCAAGACCTGCATTTAATATGCCTCTACATATGTTAACAGATATTTGTAAAGACTAGACACGAGGAGGAAGTATTCAATATATTTAAAAATCAAAATGCAAACCATAGATTTAACGACAAAAATAATATAACCTTGAATATAAGTTTCCATAGACTAAATGCTTCGAATTATATTTGTATGAATCAAGTTAAAATTGAAAATACAAAACGCAAAATTTGAACTGAGTTTTTAAAAATAATTCGTTATATTTTTTTGATGTGCCTCCATTAAAACTAACTGTAGTATTCTAGGATTTTTTAATTTGTCTTATTATACTTTATATAAATAAATTAAATCTATGGCATCAAGAACCTAAAGGATATGTGATCTAAAAAATCATACAATGGAAATGGATTGCTCGGAATAATCAATTCATAAACAACTAGCCGAGCATGAACTATGAAATGTGATAAATAAGAAAACTAAATGAATTGTGCTGTTATGAAATAAATGCAGTTAAGTGTCACCATCATTAACATCTGCTGTTGGAGGCCAACTATTCACCGGGAACATTCAAGTGTACACAACAGGTTGGTCAATATTATATACGAACAAAAATACTCTACATTATCCGTCGCGTATACCTACTGCCGAGATGATAATAGATGTTCCTATTTTATAGACTACGGATGAAAGGCATAGTCTCACTTATATCACCCACTGTGAATGCGTCTTCCACCATTAGATCTGTCGTGACCAGATACATGAAATTAGAAAATTATTAAACTCCTCACAATAAACTGTTAGATGTTGTATAGCTGTAGATAGTTAAATTTCGTATTCATTAATCGCAGGCCAATTTGTACAGCCGGAACGTCAAAAGCTGTGACTATTTACAGCGAGCCACTAACCTAAGGGCCTGATCGGATGCTTGTCCCAGAGGAAGGTGCGTTTGACTGGCGACAGGTAGGAGTCGCGGATGTATGAGGGGCTGCGGTCCCATCTGGCGAGCGGCTTCAGCAACGGCCAATCATACCAGAAGGGGTCCCGAGTTATCGCTGAGATCGGCAGCGAGGGGCTCGGGTTGAAAATGTCTGCCCATGGGCGCCGCAGACCGCCGGCGTTGTACAACGGAGCACCTACACGCCACAACAATTAGTGCCGGACACACAGACACCTCTCACTGCCTCTGTACTTCGTCAGCGTTCACTTTTCAGTGTTAACCGTAAAGCGTTCTGTGCATAATCACACGCACACGTGATCGTTGAAACGTTACTTGATGTTTTATTAAGACTTGTTCTATTTTGTTTGACTAAATTTCCACTGCTATAAGTGGTTTTTTTATTAACATGTTCATAGGAATGAGTAGCGTCAGAGAAATAGAACAGTCGTCTTGTCTACTTCTTAAGTTTTTTTGAATATGTAGTCGCATTTGAATTTAAGTAACATTTCAACATTTTTTTATTAAACATGCAAAATGTATTGTAAGTTGTGAATAAGCAAACAAAATATATATTTAGAATAATATGACGTATAAACATGTTGTGAGTTTCATGCGACGATTATATTTGATAAGTTATTTCTTTACTGAGCTTAAGGATGTGATTATGATTGAATTCTAAATGGGTTAGACATGCATATGAGACAGCGTATTTGTACAAAGGACACTTAACACGCATAGGAAAAGTATATTACTTTGTGAATAAAAAGTCGCAATTTTTTATTCACTACAAATTGACAGCTAATTGAAGAATTATGTGACAACTTGCACTAACTACTTGGCTTTTAGTATAAATTTGAACGCAGTACCGGTAAACACTTTTTCAAACTGGATTCCGATCGGATAGATTTCACCAATATATCCAAACGAATTCGCGGAAGAACGAATCTTAAGATGATAAAATTATTTACGAAGAGGGTTGACGAAGATACAGGGTACATCGGGGTCTGTGGCCCTTACCATCGGCATCAAAAGCGACCTCACTATCACGAGGCTGGCTTATCCTCGGCTTGACTGGCGTCGGGGATTTGCCTCGGAGTCCGCGGTCAAAGTCTGCCCACTTTTCGGCTTCAGCGAAAAATGGATCCTTTTTGAAGGCGTCCGATATCCTCGACGGCCAAGATCCTTCACGGCAAGTCTTATAATCAATACTACACGAGGACTGAACACAAGGGCGCGATACTTGGTTACTTAACCTTAGTCGTTACAAAGTGTAATGTTTATGATGTTCTGCTCATATATTTAATGTCAACTTTGCGCATATTTACAATGCAGGTCATGCACATCCTGATACATGAGATGGCGGTTCTCGTGATAAATTCACACATTTCACATGAATACATCGACAATGAATCATTAAAATAAATTCTTAAATTAATGAGAGGTACTACACTACTAAATCAAAACACATGTCGGTCTTTTATATTTTAATATAAAAAAATATGGATCGTGTTAGTTAATGCAATTTTTAGTTTGTACTATTTATAATAAATTTGGGAATATCGAATTCATATTAAAAGGTATATAACAAATATAACAATAACTTTAAACTAATTCTAAACTTAAACAGATAACGGTAAAGAATAAAGTGAATATTCAAAATCGGCCAAATTAAAAGAAAAAAACAATTTCGATTTTCGTATACATAATACAAAAGTAAATTAACCATTTTAATGAAATGAACATACGTCACAAAATTTTTAATTCTTAAGCTGATAAATAGTAAACTTTCGTATAACTTGATATTAATTTTGACAAAATAATCAAATGACTTAGAGAAAGTCTAATTCACAACAACTAGATTCAAATATATTTGAAACAATAAGTGAATTAGATCCCCTTTTGTACAATATTCTGAATCCACGTGATCTGCTGTGTTCAATATGTTCCGATTAGATGGTAAACATGTCCGCTAAACATTTTTAAAATATAAGGAAACATAAAGAACTCAACCTATTACATGGACCAGCCGAATACCGTGATCCGTGCTTTACTTAAAAGAAAATATCAACTTTAGACACAAAAGTTGACTATAAATTTTCATCATCAAATAAAGAACGAATTTCGGAACTTAACCTAACTTAAACTATGATGATCGTGCATATAGTTTAATAAAATTTACCTTTTCCCCAGTGTGGTTTATTGTCGGGTTCATATTCGATGCCTTTTAGGCTCTTGGATGAGAGTGGGTCGACGATGGGAGCGGTTAGGTCGGTGATAGGGTACGCCCGGTCCTTGAGATAGAGGCCGTAGCGGGAGGGATACAGGCGGTCGATCGCGGCCATCCTGTCAAGATGGTCCTGCCACGCCTTGTGAGCATCGAAGGGGTCAACGCCACGACGGATACGCCTCGGCACGTGGTATACTGTTAAACGTGAAAAAAAAATCAGAATTTCATCACGCCAAATTTAAAAAAATACATGTCTAGGAAGAATTTGAACACTATTTAAAAACCCATCCGTTCAATGGACTTTAAAGAACATCATACATAATTTATAATAGAAAAAGAAAGATCTAAAAGAACTTCCTAAATGACAAAACAAAATCAAGAAATATTTTTTCACATTCCAATGTCGCAAATATTATTAGTTGTTAGAAATAGCAAGGCAAAAGCTTTAGTTATAATTTATGATCGATATATACATAAATATAATATTATATATAACTCACCTCTAGCACATTCCGCAGACGTTTAATAAACGATTTTACCGTAAGATGTTAAAAGGGGGTATTTATGAATTAAAAAGAAAAAATGTGACCACCTGACAAGCGCTGGAAGATCAACCGATAATGTAACAAAATGGCTTTTACAAGTGTAGATGATGTTAAGTGTAAGAGGTGATTTCCACTGAGTGCATGCAACAAAATAATAAATGATAAGTCGTAAATAAAAGCAAACATTTGCACCAACACATAACAAGAACGTTACAATTACAACATCAATGACTACAATACATAAATATATCGACAAAATCTAACTCATATAATGATTTGATGTGATGATTTTATATGACTGTACATAATGAAAAACTGCACATTTATTTTAACAAGTAACATTAAATACAAATTTTGTTTAGTCCTATTAAACTTTATTAAATTAAATGTTTGTAGTTTTGTGAATTTGTAATGTAACTTATGAGTTTTCACTATCAAACTCTCCCTCTACGATGTATATTTCTTTGTCAAAGAAAGTGAGACGTATGACAAAAGTTTTTGACAGTGGGAACTCATGGTAATGTTTGTCAATTCGTCATTTGTTTTTAAGATCAATCTCCGAGCCTTTGACAGGTTTCACGGCATTTCTATTTGCGTAAGCTTTATTAATTAAAAATGCATTACAATATAGCGATTTTTTTTTTTACAATAACAATATAGTTTTTTTTTTACAATATTTTTAATATTGTAAAAATATTTTAAGATGAAAAAGTCATCATCAGTGATGTTATAAAGCGTATTCTAAAGCGAAGTGTGTCAGTTTTTTTAAACTGCCCCGGACACTTTTGATGCTGAAACAATTAAATTAAAATGCCAATATTTATCTACTTAATTCTTAGATTTAAAACTAAATGATATAACTGTTTGACCGAATATTTGTTTTGGAAATAGACTGATGCAGAAATGTTTAACTTTATTATATTAATATAGTCATAATGAAGGTATATAATTACAGCTATATATAAACTTAGTTTGCATGTTCGATGTATTTCCAATCACATTTAGTGTGTCAATGTCATCACTGTCAAGATTGTACAAATTAGTGATTATATTAAACTTATTTATATACAATGATTCTACAGTATATTTACACAATAATAACCTAAACAAACTTGGTTAATGTCAAAGATTCAAGTTAAATTTTGTCAGTGTTAACTTGTTTGATGACAATTATGACATTCACACATATAATTTGCGATGTGTTAAATATTGATTTAAATAAATGACTGCGTTAGTGTAGAGTATTTACATTATTTAGGATACCGACCTGGCCTGTACCGATCGAGGGAGCTGGGGTAGTTGTGGGCGTAGATGGGACGCGGCGAATACCCGTATACCTCGCGGTGCACGGGCAGGTAGCGGTAGCCGGGCACGGTGATCCTCTCCGCAGCGGCGATAGGGTCGTCATAGATGGATTTGGAGTAAGGATAGGTGGACAGGAGTTCGGGGAAAACGCTGCGACGGGACGGCCTGTATCTCTCTTCCGCTCTGATGTCTTCTGATCCTGTGAATTAAGTTGAGACGTTGATTTACTTATTTACGAAGATTAAGTTTCATTTGACTTAGTTATTGCATTTCGTTGTTTGTTGTCGTTAGCTGTGTTGAAGATTCAAAAGATTAATATGTAATAACTACTTAGTAGAGTAGGTTTAACTATAAAATAATAGAATAGCATTTTTACTTTCACCTTACCTTTTAGAGACCGTACGAAAGATTGCCAAAATCTGGCTTTCTTCGACGGCGTCTCATTTCTGCCGATCATTTCTAAATGACTTTTAAACATTGTGACGGCTTATGTCGTGCTCGTGTTCTGCAAAAGAAATACAATAGATATAAAATTTGTAACAAACTGTAGAGTTGGGCGGTGGTTGGATACGTTCGGATATCGATATGTCGAACGTTGGCCTTGACGTCAAAACTTTATCTTTAAATATTCGCACAGGTGATATAATTGAGCACAATACCCCGCTCGTTTTTTCTAAATAGAGCGATGACGTGTGCAGTTAGTGCCGGGGCCGCAAATAGCCGTCTCGATGGCTGGCCGCGGCGTCGAATGGCGGCGGACTTGGCCGTACGCCAACAACACTGATGCCGAAGAGAAACTCGAAAACGGCCGTTTTTACGAATGCTTGATCACTCGTCTATTTTAGAGTTCGTCGCGACCTTGCCGCACATTTTAACGGATAAGTCAGCGTTCCGATACAATATGTTATTATGTAAGCGGATACGCGGGCAAGCTAATAAGAATAAAATGAGATGGCTTGGAAACAATCTATACTTCAGTTTAGTCAAAATTACATTTTTATGTAAATAGTTCATATTAAATTACTTCTTTTTTTAAACTACAGTTTTGTAGATATTCTTTACAGATTTGAATGAGAGGAGAAAATATTAGTACTTGAATTAGCATAAAAATTAACAAAGGAGACATTTGTTTCCGTAACATGAAACATTGAATGATAAATTTTTGCAACAAAACCAGCATTATGGCATTTTTAACAATAAACAATGAAAAACATTTGACTAATTTTTTAAGATTTATAAAGTATTTAATTGACATTAAATCATTTAATATTTTTAATTTTGTAATATTAAATATATTGTACGGTAATGGCATTTGTATATGTTAAATCAACAAATATTAAACGACAGTAATGCCAAAATAACTAATAGAATTTTGAATAAAACGAAACTTAAATTAAAGTAGTTACCAAAAAATAATTTATGTTTAAATCATGCGACATAACATCCAATGATTAGAGGCATATATTATTTAAACTAAGTAAAGTAATGTTTATCAACATTTCAACCTTCTACATTTAAAATTTCGGTCAAGATTGAAGGCCAAAGTCAAAATATTTTTATCGCTTTCATGATTCATTGTGTTTGTCATGTACAATTGTATTATTTTCTTCATAGTGTCGACAAATAAGATGAAAGTTAGTTATTAAAAGTACGCGATTGAGAAACGGTTACAAAAATATATAAGGCGCGTCGATTTGGCGGGATTGCAAATTTGGCGCGCGATGGGTGCGCCTAAAATAGAAGCGCACGGGGTCGTATCGGATTCACAGCATTCCACTATCTAGCGTGCGACGTCGTCAGGTGGCGTCTCGCGATACAATATTACATCGATATTGAAAACATATCGATAGAATAAAACACAACCCTTTTTCATCCTATTCAAAATTATATATTAAAGTCTGCAATGAATTTTTCTGCACTACACAAAACGTTAGATGCCTTTAGTAATTAAATAATAAAGTATTTAATCTTATGGTCAAATTTGTCTTGCATATAAAGTATGTTTTTATTTGTAGAACAAAACTTTACTGAAAACTTTTCCACGTAATATATTTAGACTCTCAAAATTTCTACGATGTAAAACTGATAGTTCCGTTTTACATAACTTTGTTCCTTGACAGAAAAATTGTTAAGCTTTTTACATACCAAAAAATGAACCCAACGGTGTTTAACGATTAATCACTCGCGAAAATAAGTCAAAGTCGTAGTTAAGAAGATCCTGTAGTAAGCGAGATGGATATATTGCGCAATAGCATTACGGTAACACTCGCGCAACGGGGGTTTAGCACTCGCGGGAAACAATGGCGGCTCACGGGGGGCTTACCGTTTAAAATAATGGTCGTTACGTTTAGCGGTGTGTAGTCGTTGACGAGCCGACGTCGAGTGTCGGACCGGGGCGGGCGCGCACTGCGGACGGCCGCGCGCTCGCGCCGTAGCACGCCCCCGCCCTCGCGTGGACCGACCCCGCCCGCCCAAAACATTTTCTTACAAAATTATATTCAAATACCATATCCAAACAGATATAATTACCGGATATCCTTAGTTATATTCATGTTTGTTATCTGTGGAAACAAGCAGAAATCGTGACGTTTGAGTTCGACACTGGCATTTCTCATACACTGGCTCATACGTCTCATACATTTTTTTTGACTACAAGAAATCTTAATACTTCCTTCTTTAGTAAGTTATAATATCTGTCATTATCAGAACGTTTCGGATTGAACTTATTTAAAACATCTTTGAAAGCAAATATTTTCCTTTTTTTCTTTTTTACTATCAATTGTTATTATTGATTACCGTGATAACCATATTTAAATTTTCCTTAATCGGTGTATTTTATTTATTATGTATACGAAAACTTTATGTGAATTCAACTAACAGATACAGATCGAAATAGTTCTTACGTAGGTGTGAGTGATTAAAATCACCCACACACATTTATCAAGCATTATTTTGGAGCTGAAATATTTCCAGCTCACCTGGATCTCGACTTTATACAAAATTATGACTCAAACGTTCGTTTTAGCCAACCGTGAGATATAGCAAGTAAGGTAATAGATAGAAAATTTATACAGCTGGTTAATTTTTGACGATATTTATTATATATTAAGACATTATTTATATAATTTCTTACAGAAATGCTAAAAGTTAGAAATCGAATAAAATTATAATGAAATTAAATCTTTATCTTTTTTAGGTTAAACTAGAATTTTTGTGAAAAAAACATTTCTTCAAAGAGGTAAATTGAAATTATTGTATCAGAGCACACATCTGAAAGAGTCATAGCTTATTAGAAATGTGTAGGATAAAACTGTTAACATTAAGATATACATAGTATACTGTTATCTTTGTTCACCCTGATAATAAGCTTTCTAATCTCGCATTTGCATCTAAAAGGCAAACAACGGATTTTAGTACAACGAATAACCGAAGATTCACAAAACTTGACATTGTTACAAGTTTATGCAGAAATATTATACAAAAGTGTATAATTTACTTAATGAAATATTTAGCGTAAATAATACTCTATGTGATATTGAAACAACTACAAGTCCTTCATTAACTTATATCCTTCATGAACTTAAATAATATCAATGCATCAAAAAACACTTCTCCGCTACGAAAACTTGCTACGACGTAGCTTACATCTGTCGTAGCACAAGAGGTCTCCGTAACAGCGGGCGCGTTTTTCTAAATTCTCTCTAAATTCATTGAATTTCAATATAAGCGAGTTAAAATTATATAAATATAAATACTTATATGTATAATATTGTGTTGTTAACGCGAATAAATTACTTTTTGGAAAAATAATTATATTTTTATTTTTTATATATACCAACTATATATCTTTAACTGGGTTCTATTGTTATGTTATGTTTTTCGTTGGGTATTTTTACAGTAGTTTTTTTTTTAAATCAAGCTGTATACAACAATATTTTGATACAAATCAATGATCATATGGTTATAGCGTTTCGTAATTAAATAACAAAGATTTCTCGGCGCAAGATATTAAGGAAATGTCCAATATATTTAAAACTAACTATCTTCTAAACACTAGTCTTGAGGGACGCAAAAATTCTTTGTAAAATGTCTGGTTTTATAAATAACTGGCGCGTAATCAACAAGTACAGGAATAGTTTCACGGATCTCGTTTTCACTTAACAACGTCTAATAACATTTTTACGTCGATAAAACATTCATGATTTTGTTAACATCTAAAAGATTACAAAATAAGTATTGTTAGCATTAGAATTAATTGGAATATCGACAATAGACTATCACTTCCGGTCGGCTTCTTTCAGCAATCAAAGTTAAAAAGAAGTTTTAATAATTTTTTCAACCGTTTTCACAAATAGGGAAATAAGTGTAGAAGCAACCAATGTATTGCAAAAAGTATTGTTTTGAGTAAAAAGAAAAAACTTAGAAAAATGTAGTTGAAAAATACAAACATTAAGAAAGAACTTCATTCGAAACCCAATGTATCCAAAAATTCTGTATTACTTAACTTTCCTAGATTTGTATCCATCAAAAGATATACACTATTGTAGTCTTGTATGGGATATATTATTTGATATATTGCATTACAAAACGATATAGAACTATTATATTAAAAACTATATGTTGACTATATGTTGAAAAAAATGAAAACGACTATTAACTTTCTTGCATTACATTACATATAAAAAAATATATAAACACGATCGTAAACATAACCTGTGTCATGTATAGTACAATTTTTATAACGATAACATATAGTTTATTATGTAATAAAACTACATTTCAAAACAGTTTAACATACAACAAAGAAATATCTTTGCTAAAGTAATTTTAAATGAAAAAATTTATAAATAAAAATGAAATCTAGTTATGAAAGTTTAAAGTTATATTTTTTTTAAATATAACGAATTATTCTTTTATTATATTTAATTGTCATTAATAATAATGCATTGATGTATTGAACATAATAAATTATTCTAAATAGAAAAAAAAATAGAGAATACGAAAAAGCTCTACTATGAACTGAAAATTTAAAAATTAAAAAATCTCAATCACTATACTTACGAATAATGTTTCTTTCTTTGACAGTATTTATTTATTAATTAGAAAGTTATATAATTACAAATAACACTTGCACACAGTCGGAACGAATGTCTCTACACTGGGCCGGACTTTCTCAGTTCGTTTCGCTCGACCGAGACGCACTTGACCGATTTTTCTTTTTAGGTTATGCGTAATGCTACCACTTCTCATTTTCTTAGGACGTTATAAATTTATTTGTATGATAATAAATGTATTTTGATGTTTTCATATAAATTACGGTGTGTATGTTGCAATTTAAATTAAATAAAACTGAATAAATTAGCACAAAATTTATCACAGTTGTGCCAAGGTAAACTAAACTTGAGATATTAATTAAAAATTAATAAGTAGTCTTCTTTTTGTCTTACGTGTTAGAATAATCAACATGGTTATAAAGAGTACGTTTAACTAATTACTAAGTAACTAATTAATTAGATAATATAAACTATATTATTTATTTGTCAGTACCGCATTGGAAGGCTACGCATAATTATGATAATTTCTGGCAACGTTAAATATCGGCTCGGTAAAAAGGTTGATATATAAATTTAATTAAAACACTGCCAAGTTTCTATATGGATAGGTCCTTAAAGATTTACGAAACAGTAGTACAATTTTGTTTCCATGTAGCTAACGGCTCATCTGATTTGTACAATAAAATGTCATTTGATTCGAATCTTCCCCTCAGATTATAACAGCCAGTAGCTTAAAGTTATTATTGATATATTTCTTTTTCTTAATAGATCTGATATTACAGAAAAATATTGTCACAGCTTCATTGGAAATGGTAGTTGCATGATTGATCCACTCCGCCCTGACCGCGTCCGAACACAGAGAATTGGCGGTCTGCCAACTTCAGCATTTGACGTACTTGATCGCTAGTGGGCGCTCACGATCTCTGTTACAGGTAGTACTTGGACATAATCTGTTGAACTTGTAAAACTAACTTAACGATATGAAAATTACTGTAAAATTACAAGTTTTATTCCAAATCTAGTAGCGTTAGTCAACCACGTCTCAAGATTCACCTGAAAAGTTCATGCATTGGTAATACCGTTGCGAGATTTTTATGAAAAACAAAAGACTACGTAAAATTAATTAACTTTGTTATCTTACAATTCGTTACATTATGTACTACTTAAATAAATAAATATATTTAGCAGTTGAAGCTAATAGTAAATGTCAAATATACTAGTAGTGATTTAGTTACTGCGCATTCGCCGCCAAACAGCTAAATGCCAATTATTGTCACAATTTGTCCCGCGTCATTAACCAAAAATATTTTAAATTGATGTCATCATTAAATATAAATTGTATAGGATTATTTATTTAACATTTTCTTTTCATGATTACTATATTCATAATGTCTTTGAATATCGACATATTTGTGGAAAACATAGTATAAGAATTTCAGTGAGCTTTAAGCTTTGGAAATTTTCATTGAGGCACACGATGGGGTGTGATGTCATAATTGATATTTATAGATAAGACGCATTTGATTCTGCTTACGATGGAAATTGTAAATATACAAATATTGAGGCAAATTATTATGTTTATTTTAAAAGCAAATATATTAAGATGTTAACAACAATTTATTGGTAAGCTTTAACAGCTAGCCTATTCATTTTTGGACCAAAAGCAAATTATGTACATTTCTTTAGTTCATTCATTAAGGTTTCCAAAGGTTTAAAACAAAGATTTAATTAAGGATAGCCAATAAACTGCTTATTTTGCCTTCACCTTGAAGTTACACGTGTAATGTTATAACGAGATATAATAATGTTTACTAATATCCTCAATATTGTGTCTAATTTATTGATAAAATAGAGTTGTTTGCGGAGGCCATGATGTATTAAATTATCGCACAGTATATGTTTTACTCGTGTTTTCACTATGAATTAAAATCATACAAAATTAACCGTCACCCGTCATTTCGGCCACGTAGAATTATAATAACAAAAACAGAGTTAGCCTGTCCGCTATTCCGCCTTTTAACCGTTTTACTTTGTAATAAATTATGAAAAAGAAGAATAATATTAAGATATAATTTCATTTGTACTGTAACATATTTACAATATATTTTTTCTTTCTGTGCATCGTCTCCTCCGTCGATTAAAGGTAGGCAACGCATATGTAATTGCGTGTCTATGAGGAACGGTCACTTCCCTATTTCATCGATTTCAGTTGGCCGCTCGCTCGTTTGCCACCTTATGATATAAACAAAAAAAACATAAGGGAGAAGTTACCGAGTCGTTCCCGCCCAAAATTGCATTTGTCTTTTATTAATGAGTTTTCTTTTTTAATCATACTCAAAAATCATTGCTAAAAATATTTGCCCGCTGCACGCGATATCAGCTGACCTATGTATTACGTCAACAAATGTAATTCGCGCAATGTTGATATTAACCGCTTTTATATCTGCAACTGCTATAAACATATTCAACTTTTTGATCTTTGTAATATGACCTTGAAACAATAAAAACTCCTAGAGATCTTTCATATAGAAAATGAAAGAGACTTAACGGTCTTATTTCGCATAATGCCTAGTTTACATTTTGCCAGTGCAGTAGGACAGTAGCACTTACAATCTGCGCTGGCGTACAACTGGCATAATGTAAACAGTAACTGGCACCAGTGAGCTCAAACAGTCCATGTCAGGCATATGTATCACACACCAGAAATAGTTTGCGTCATTTTTAGAAATATTTATGGTCTTACTTTTATAGCATATTTTATGAAATGTTATCTGTCCTCAAAAAAGTATATTAAACAAACATTTTTAATACCAAATTGCTGGAACAAACTGTGTTATTTACGTTTTGTGAGTAGGTACAAAAACATCCTCATTGGATGCACGTCATACGAATATTCTTCATAAACAAATTAAATTGGAAGTCATATGCGTGGTTATGCTAAGTTTAGGCGCATTGCGATAGGAACGTGGGACTTCACAAGTCAAGTGTCTCGTTTCTCGATTGATCGCATTCGAACAACCGTCATTGATGTAAAAATAGCACCGCATTTCGCATGTTTTCGGTATAAATCAACTGCGTATCGATAAATTAGAAGCATGTGTGTATTAAAATTAAACCATAATTCAGACAGATCTGAGGCATAACATGATATAAGATATTTTGGTTGGTGGTAACAAAAAAAATTGCTACAATTTTTGAACCAAAATTGCCTCCAGCAACTTGACTCCTGTAACAACCAGATTGATGTACGCCAACTCTTGTATGGAATAAAGAAAGTGTAGCTGAGAAATGGACTATATAAGGAAAAGAATAGAAAATTTAGTCATGATTAAGCTTTTCCATGCCAACTAAAGTAATGCAAAATGTTTTAAATGCAAATCGCCTTTTGGCACTTTCTATTCTTTGCCAATGACTCATGATCTTTTGTTAATAATTTATTAGCTGTCATCGTCTTTTGTTTGTATTATTTGTTACAATGACAGTTCGTACATTTAGCGCGGGGTGCAAATAGCGATGACGCTGTGGCTCGCGGAAGATTTACGTCCATAGGTAATCAAACGGCAGCTTCCAGTCCTATTGATGTACAATAAACATTGATTTATGCACACATTAACATCAAAACTCGTCAATGTCACGCCGTATGTTTATTGTACTTCAAATATTTTTACACAAATAGAAGCAATCAAGACAGCTATTAATTTTTATACAATGGTACCATGTCTGTTTCCCTCGAGGATGTCGAATTTCATGTTGTATCCCAGTAGCATAAAATAAGCGTAATTATTCAATCAACTCAAATATCAACAAAAATATAACCCCAACCGCAAGCATGGAGTAGTGACCCATGCACGGTTCCTCAAATCCTATGGGTACAAACCCACTGAGATGTTATGATTCTCGATTTAATGTCGTAGCAACCTAAGGCTTAACGTTTTATTCCCGACTGAGGTGTTCAATAAACAATTTTTCAACAACACTGTTTTAGAAATTTTTTTTTTTTTATATCACAAGGTGGCAAACGAGCGAGCGGCCACCTGAAATCGCTGAAATAGCGAAGTGACCGTTGCCCATAGACATACGCCATTGCATATGCGTTGCCTACCTTTAATCGACGGAGGAGAGGATGCACAGAAATAAAATATTTTCCCTTTCCATGCATCCTCTCATCCGGAAAGTCCACTTCCACTTCCCATTCTTTCCTTATAAGAAATAGGATAGGAAGGGAAAGAGGACTAATTTTGGCCTCCGGGACGCACACTTATCAGAAGAAACGCCGAATTGCTTCCACTTCACGCCTGTCTTCTGTGTGGTCGTGGTATTTCACCGGGCGAGCCGGGCCGATTCGTGCGAAGATGTTAAAGCGGGCTCTACCACTGTTAAATAAAAACATGATTCCCTTAGGGAGTCCGTTCCTATACACAGTGATTGGTACAGAGCTACTAAAATCGTATCCAACTAAATTCTCAACAAAAACATAAATATATTTATCGATAAAGAAAATAGAAAGATAATCTGGCAAATGATGAAGACAGTATAAATATACTGGAGCTTATTAAAATAAAACGACTTCATATAATAAATATCACATCAAAACTCCCAATGAAGTGTAATATGTAAAAGCTCTTTGTGTTTTAATATCATAAAACGTCCTCGCGCGTCAGACATAGGTCATGGGTGTCAAAACATCTTCTGAATAAATTGTGTTGTCAACAAGTCACCACGTGTAAGAATATCCAACTCTATTATGGTAACGATATGATTGCATTCTGTAGCCAAGATACAACCGGATATAGGAACATCACTGTACTGACACGAATGTCCGTTGCTCAGGCAACGAATGACGTAACGCTTTTCGTGTAGGTGGTAGTGGTGGCAATGATCGAAGTTGTCACCAACTTGTAAAGATCTCCCTTACCCCTCTCGCGTTAAAAGAATTTGGACCTCAGAAGGAATTCTTTGTGTAAGCTTGAGGGTCAAGTAATATCAGTCGTTTGTCTGTAACACTATATCGCACGACCTTGCTACGAATAGTGTCCACCCACGTGCGCCCGTTGAGAATTATGCGCAGACGCAGACGATTGGCTATAGTTATTGATAGCCAACACAAACATAATTTGTAAAACTATGTAATAAACTGTTTATATATGTTGGTCTGCTGTTTATGTCAATTATAATTAATGTATTTCAAGTCTCCCCAAATATCTGCTATTATGTGCCAAAATTCGATTAATATAGGAAATTTCCTAGAAGAATTCGTACATGATTTAGGATATTTGGAACATCTGTTAAATTTATAATTATTGGTGATTGCACGTTGGGTGGCAGTTCATTTTAATACTTAATTCTGTGACTGTCATCTATCTAGTCATAGGGGATAGTAGGTAAAATAAAATACTAGTTATAATATTACAGATCCTAATCTTATAAAGTGGTATGTTTGTCTCGATTATACTAATTTTAAAACTGAAAGTTAAATTTTACCATTTATTTTAAGTAAAATAATTTGTATCCAGTTCATTGCATTAGTAGTAATCTAGTTAATAAATCTCAAAAAGAATCGTATGAATAAAACCGACCCTCAAGGAAACTCCAAGGCGTCCGGACCCGAACCGACAGTTGGAGTTAGAGACTTTCTGAAGCGTCCGGAAGTGCGTCAGTGCGCCAGACAGTTGTAGATGGCGCCACAATAGCGAAGTTTCGCGAGTCCCCCGCTACAGCCGCTCCATCACTTCCGGTTTCGAATTCTGCGCATAGAAATGGCGAAATTACACATTGTTACACAAAACTTGGACTGAGCAGCGCTCTCCGCTCAAAGCGTTCGCTCAGTGATTCCCAGAGCACTTCCTCTTCAACAAGATGTTCAATAAATTGAATTGTTATTCTATTTTCGTATCGCTGAATAGAGGTGTACGAAGATAAAATGTAGACTTTATAGATTGTAATAAAGCTTAAGATAGAATCTGACAACTACTGCCATCTAGTAACATTTTGAAGAAATTTAAAAATTATATGTTCAAAGTTGAATTTTAATCATTTACGATTATACACATATCATGTCAATTAGCAATCAAAAATATTTAATAAAGTCTATTTTCAATATGTAATTTCTAACGTTAATATATCTTAAAAAGATAGATTTTCTAGCGTTATCCAAACATCCTCGATATTCATTTTTCCACCACCTTTTCGAACTATAATTACAACCCAGTTTGATTCAATTCATAGTTAAGTCAATAGCGCGTTAGTAAGCAAACAGTTGAACCCTGTTTGAGCACACACTGACTTCGGGTGTGTCAGTACAAATGTTTGCGAAGAATCCGCCACGCTGTTCTCACGTCATTGTTTACTCAACAAGTTACGGTAATGGCTACAATAATTGCTGTCTATAGGTTTAAAAATTATGGTATTTAATCAGGAATAGGACTTTGTATTGTATCCGGCAGGAACAGTGATTTTGTCATTCTGTATTTCTAAAAATTTTCGAAGTTTGTAGTTTGTAGCATTCTGCATAATATTATTACTAATGGAACTGTTTTTTTAAAATTATATTTTAGAAACTAAACTAAACTGTATCATGATTTTAAAGACAATTCGGAAATTAATAATTAATTACTCTCTTTGTAAAAGTTGCTCCATTATTTCAGAGTGCTCTAACCCTAAATCGACGTTGCTTTTACTTAAAATTATACTCATCCTGGAAATGACTCCAGCACGATTATGCTTTCACCACCGCGCTAGATAATTATTAAACAACATTAGCGTAACATGAAACAATCACACGCATCCTTAAAACATCGAAACAGTCTAAAATTGAGGATACAAAGTTTCTAATAATGAGTTTTATTTTATCGTATTATGATTTAAAATTCCTTGTGAATTCTACCACAATGTAAGTTTGTTTTTGTTATTGGCAACACAAACGGCAATTGTTGTAGGGTGTAATTCAAAGATGGCGGCACGTGTCTCGCGCGTGTCGGAAGCGACGCCCGGAAGCGCGGGAGCTTCGCTGCCGCCCTCCGCCGGCAAAACAATGCAATCGTGTAAATTGAAATAAATTGATGCACTCGCATTGTTTCGTACAATAACATTTTACTGATCATTTTCTAAGGTGTTAGTTGTTGCAAAACAAACAACAAATTATAGGCTCTTATATTACTCATTTAAATAATAACCAAGTTTCCCTCTTAACTTGCCAAATTAAATATATTCTAGGAAAAAATAATAGCTTCATCGTACATTAAACTGATTCATTAAGCTTTTGAAATTAATATGTTCTCTTTTTGGTAAAAATTCGCTCGTGGGCTCTAACTTATCCATCCATTACAAATTGATACAAGCCGTAATCAAACATGTTACAAACGTAATAAACAGATCTAAAATAACAATTTAAAGTTATTTTATATAAACACCGGTACTGAAAGCAATTAGAATATCCCACGGGTGTAGTTAAAAGCATCAAAGCGAGGGTGTCAGCCCGCGCCCCGTGACTCGTCGCGCTAATTATGCACCAGTTCTCACAATTACCGCTGACACTACGACCCGATGCGACAATTGTAGCATGCGTCATTACCTTTTCAACTGTTTATATTACCTATAATTTTGATTTATCAGAAATATATTTTATCGTGTATTATAGAATTGTGGTGACTAATATATGCACATTTATTGCATCATCTATTTTATTTTAACCCTTGTTTTCTTTCTTAATTTCATTAACCTAATTACGGTTAATGAAATTAATAAGTTATCAATCTCTTGTGCCAACGACAATATAGGTATAGTTACTATTAATTTCTGACACGACATAAATTTCCGAGTTATGGACTAAATTTAAGAAATTCAATCATGGAATAACTAAACTTTTGATGTTTTTAAAAACCGTAAGTATGCAAATGATCTTTAAACTTACATTTTTAACCACAAAATCTTCAACTGTACAAGCATTGGTAAAACAAGTCTGTCGACAATCCGGCGTGCTGTGATTTGGAGATGACAAATACGTGTCGGAAGTGATCCATTTCGGCGGGAAGCGACGCGCAGGAAGTCGATTCGCCGACCGCGAATGGCGACGCCATTGCGCGACTGGGCTGCCATGACAAAAATTATCTTTTGCCATCTTTTTTAAAAATAATTTTTAGCAAGTTTTATAGACGTGAAATTCATAATTTTTATTCATACGTACCTAATGAACATACCGTTTCTTCAACAAATACGTGAACTTCTACTATTGACAATATTTACGAAGACTTGGTCATCTCTTCACTTTGATAAAACAAAGAATTAATATTATTTTGCACACGATATACTGTTCCCCGGATAATATATTGTTAAATGTTACCCATCGTTTTAATGTAAGAAATTTTTCTACACAAAATTTATGGAAATTACAACTCATACGATGAGTTTACTAGGTACCATCTGCCGATGCTATCCCGCCCAGGGCTCCCCGCATCTGCACATGTTTAAAGAACTACTTAAATAAAGTTTGAAGATCACATAATATAAATTAAACAATCATATTAACAAAAGTTAGGGGCGTTGCGAATCCAACCAAAGATCTCGCGTTAGGGTCGCGTGGTAGCCAGGTGGTGCAAAAGTCATTCCCGATGACAAATTATCGTATTGTAAAAGGCTCGAATTATTTGTTCGTAATGCTATAAAAAGATAACAATTGCTACAGTAACCTTTTCGTTTTGTATTGTCTTTTGTACAACGAAGCAAAAAATATATAAGTAAAGAGAGGTCATTATAGAACAAGTTCCAAATATGTTATTTTTAATTTTTTATTGATATATAAATAGTATATAACTTATACGTATTTTTATTTCATCCATGTTTCAGGACAGGACATGATTCGTGTTTTCTTTATTATTTTAAGACAAACCGTAACAAAATGAAAACCTAATGAAATTTAATTTTTTAATCAACAACCAGCTAGTGATTTTCTTTTAAATCTTTAAACAAAACACTGGCTGGTTTAATAAGCCAATCTCGCACGTCGCATCGGGCGTTTTCCCTTTCAATTAACTTGTAATTAACATCGCTCGGTATTCTATTAGTTGCCTTGCCTCGGTCGAAGCGATGCGGCCCCTTTGACTATACAGAAACGGACTAGGTAATAAGCCACCGTTGTACTAAATAAAATCTACCACTTCGCGGGAAGTGAGGTAATAATGTCAATCCCACCTGTACAAACTGACACTTACATCTTTATGAACAAAACTAATTTAAACACTTAAACAAAACGACCAAATAAGAAAGCAAGTATAGCCTATTGAGTGACGAGTCCTGTTATTAAAAGTTACAGGTCGGCCCAGTTAGCGTCACTTACGGACAATTAGAGGCCGCACACTTGCCTTGCGTTGATCCGACAGCGTAATTGATGTTTTGTATATGCAAGAAATAATTCTTAAGATTGCCGCGATTCTATTGTACTTCGTGTTTTTTTCTTTTAAACATTTGGGTCTTTATGTGTGAAGGAATGGTATCAGTGTTAGTAATTTGTTATTTATAATTTACATAACATTTGTTGTGGGAAACACAAAAAATTATGATCATTTTTAAAGGTACACTGTATACAATTATTTAAATTAATTCCAAGCGCGGTTCATAGATGGCGTTATGGGTTGTAGAGTAGGACAAACACAATATATGTTGCTAATATTATGCATGCCAATGTTTGGATGGATGTTTATTTGAAGGTATCTCCAGAACGGCCGCATAGTTCTCGCTGAAATTAGGCATGGATGTTAAACATAGTCTTGAAGAACACATAGGCTACTTTTGAAGTATTTTAAATTACGCGAGGACGGAGTCGCATGCGATAGCTAGTGATGTACTAGTAATTTTTTTCTTAATACTTTAATAATATACAATACCAAAATTTCACGTATGATTGTTTATTATTTAAGAAAATTGTCCCTCAGCTCTAATTTAATATAATGTCAAATCGATACAGACTGTACCCATCAGATTGTCGTTGTGACTGTCCTTTTGTATCATGACCCTCCAAACAATTAAATGTAACATCGTGTTTAATACGACACAATTATAAATTTCGTAACACATTGCTGGTTTTCATCTACAACATAAGAAACATTACTAATAAACCAGCAATGGATGGGTTATAAAGTAGTTTGGGTGTTATCGGGAGGGTTAAACTATAGTAATGAGTCAGTTTAGTATTGCGGACTAATTACACGATGTATGGTCGATGTGGAGGTTACGATATGCGATAACAGTAAAAGTCCAGTAATGGCAACGACGAGCCGCCTGTGTCAACATCGGCGCATTTTCTTAATGGTGTTGCCAGCTTGATTAATTGCCAGGAACATTAATAGCGGCTGTTCAATTCGAGCAAATATTTTTAAAGTTGCCTATAAAGGATTGAAGTTTACTCTAAAAGTTTTATAGAAAAATGTTCAAAATAAAAATTATAAAATAATATTTAATTTTCATGTTAAGTATAAAATTGAATGCTTTAAGTGTTTATAAAATACATAAAAAATAATGGTTTAATTCATATATTCATATATTCAGTTGATGTTATAATATGGCCGAATTCATTTTAAGACATTTATTTTAAATTACTAATATTTTTCGTCTCTCTTTGCTCGCTTTAGTACAAACAATACTTATGAAAGTTATTTCTCGTATACAGTACTGCTTATATAGGGTTTCTTTTGCATAGAATATCCAAAAACACGTTTCTTACAATAGCCAATCCCATTTATAATGATGCTAACATTACTCAGAGATTGAATGAGTTCCGAAGTCAAAAGCGGTCACACCTGAGTACACGCCGCGTAGAGCAAACTAACTGCGGGTTGCAAAACAACAATCAAAATCACAAGTGGCTCAAAAGTTCCGATCCATCCGTGAAGTCATTTCCGATAGCTGTAATGAACGATGAGTCTCTATGAATTGTGGGTGGAAACATCCCTTCTTTACAATGGAAAGACAGCGCATTCTTTGTGCAAGTATTGCGTAAAAAAATATGTCGGCGACTCGATTCGAATAACATCCGGCGACTTTTGTCGGCTTGTACTTCCATTGTAGCGTCCGATATTTTTGATGAAATTACGTCACACAAAAGGAAGAACGCTGTATGCCTGTTGTCTGATTGTTGTAGTCTCATTGAGCGAATGATATATTGTCGGGGGACCGTTGCTCTTTGGTTCCTTCCGATTCGCTAATGCCTTTGCACAATTCCGGCCTTTATTAGACATCGAATAATATTTACTTTGTCTCCGAGAAAAATATCAAAGGCAAGTAAAAATAGAATTTTATTAAAGTAATAACCGTAAGGGAAATAATAAAAGAGTTTGTACGATAATAACGAAACGTCACAATATTTTAACCGACCGTCCTCAGGGCAACCCTTTCGACAGTACTTTGTCAGAATTAATAGCGCGAAAACGTTACGGAACTTTCACAATTCATTGTAACAACTTTTCTGATTTTGGGATTGTTTTACGCATAGTTAACCTCGCAATCCAATTATGAAAATAAATTTATAAGGATCATTAATATGCATACGGACCCTTCTCATTCTTGCGAGGTCGATACCGTGGAATAGTGATAAAAAATTCTATAACCAAAATAAAAATTAATAAGTAAATCGTGTTCGGTAAAAATTAACCAAAAAATTTTTACTTGATGCTATTAACTTAAAAATATTCGTTTGTGTTCATCGTCCTAACTGTTTTAAATTCAAATCCAAACTATTATTCCTAAACTTTTTAATAAAGGTAATACCAAAAGAATCCTATTTCAAAAAGTATTTTAAATTAAAAATAGTCTGTCCCGAATTACTACTAAAATATTGTCTCGTTAATCATAAATTAACAAACAATTAACATTTCTTACACTAACTCTATGCCTTTTAAGAACAAATAAAGGGATCAAACATCTTTAAGGTGAGCTTAACAATGGGGAATCAATCTCTATGCGGGGCGCTAAATAAACGCGATGAATACTAAAACAACTGGCAGTTAGTAGGGTGTGAAGGCGGGAATGATTAGGCAATATCCTGCGCCCTCCGGCGCGCCCTCCTGCACCCTCCCGCGCCCTCCGCACCCTCCGACCCCTGCTGTTACATCTTACTTAATGCGCCCGGCCTATTTTGATCGGACATCTGATTTTCAATGCACATGGGCTTTTTGTTAATGCTATTTAGGGGAAGTGGATGTTTTACTTGATAAAATTAGACTGATAATGTTATCTTATAAGTTATTATAGCATATTCAACGTGATCAATAACACGAAGTTAAATATATTACTCATCTCCTTTTTGTACACTTTGTGGTTCCTCTATGGTACCTCTTTGGTTGGTTCATTTTGTTAGAAATATGAAAATCAATTGCCTACGTGTAGAAATTTACTTGACCAAGTCCATCACCGGTTCACCACAGGTTTACCAGCTGCTGTAGTGCCTTAGATGATGATTGTTATGGAATTCATTGACCATAACCAATAATTACAGGATTTGATACTAGACACAATACTGCATAGATCTATAAATTAATTAAGGTCTACTTAATAATTAAACTTTTTAACTTTTAAAAACACAGATCTATTACTATGTACTAAGTAAAAAAATAGAAACGTTATATGAAGTAAAATTATCAAGCTTAGTTCAGAGTTCACTAAAGAAATTTTTTCAAAATAGAGAGAGGGATTTAAATTTTTAACAAGGTGAATCTGTGACAGTATCGGTGACATCAGGCGATATTAGACGGATCCATCACGTCGGCTTTGTGGTGACTCCCTTTATTCGCTTAATTAGACAGTTATTGTCACCAGCCCCCATCACCATCGCCGATCCCGCTCATTTTTAATTTAATCTGTCTTAAAACACAGCTGTTAGTTTACATAAGGATGATACATCATCCATTTTATGCATTAAAAAAAATGAAAATAAAAATTACGTAATCAATCCTTAAACTTTAACACAAAAAGAATTATTTATGAATTTATAATAAAATAAAATATTTTGATAAGGGCCAGGTTCACTATAGTCACTTACTTAATGCGCCCGGCCTATTTTGATCGGACATCTGATTTTCAATGCACATGGGCTTTTTGTTAACTACGGCAATAAAAGTTGTAGATAATTTCCAATTCCAACTTATAGGCTATATTTTAGTTGTCCAATAAATTGTAAGATATAAATTTTATTTTACTTTTTTTGTTTGAACACATTTTATACGCTAAAGCTTTGATTTATACATAAACAAATCCGTGAACATTTTAATAAAGTCAACTCGAATTTCAATATACACCAGCGTAACGGAGAGTCATAGACATAGGTTAGGATTAGCAGTAAATCTGCGAATGGCTACCCTCACATGAGGGTGCATGTTCTGCTGAAAGATGGCCCAATTCATAGTCGCTAGCGTTTTAAAGCATCAATTATATCTGTATAGAACAATATCAATTCATCAAAAGTATTCTATGAATTAATACAGAACCCAGTATAGTTTTAAAATTATTTAATCTTAACTTATCTTACTGATGCTACGGTTTACTATTTGCTATTGTTGTTGGTGGTTTTTTTTTAATACATTATTTAATTTAGCGGAGTTTTTAGCTTTTGATATTAACAAAATACGATTTTTGGTCTACCTGAAAACAATTTAGTGTATAGAACTAAGCAAGAGTAAAATTTTTATTTTATTATCGTTCCCGCAATCGTTTTGTTTGAGCGTAGATAGTATACATCGCGCTGAAAAATATTTATTTGGTAATTTTTTGTAGTCTTTCTCTTGTAACTTGGACCACACAACAATAATGCCGGGGTGGCTGCGACACGACAATCAAAATGTAATGGTGGTTTTAATAATGTCGACGATTTATAAAGATAAGTCAGTTAGAGTAAATATTAAATTTGTTAGCGATACTTGGAGATTAAGTGGGAGGGCGCACGGGATTACTGGCTTCGGGGGAGAACCGGTAACCGATTTGATATGAAATAAAACTTAATATGGACATCAAATAAACAATATGTTTATATTCTACATTCATTACGTAGGTTCGCTTCGTATATAAATAATAGCTACTGCCCGCTACTTCGTCCGCGGGGAATTAAAAAAAAAACTTATTATCCTATGTGTTTTTCTTTAGTATGTTTTACATCTATGCCGATTTCATCACGATCCATGCAGCTGTTTTGGAGATACCTTCTAACAAACCTCCATACATCCATCTTAACATTCGCCTTTATAATATTAGTAAGAAGTAAGATTCAATAAATCAGCATTCAATTATTTAAAAATTATATGCGCAACTGCATACTCTGCCAGCATAACTTACTAATTTGAATAAGATCTTTTAAATCCTCTAGGTTCTCTTGTAGTCCGTGGATTATTACACGGCAATTTCAGCCTCCATCCATCCTCATTACTAACAGTATCCATCTGTAATCAACTACTTGATAAACCTGAGGAATCGTTAATTTTATTCACATTTATTACCAACTGTTTGAAATATAATTAAAACATATGTTCTAGCGTAAAAGGTGTTATAAAGTTATAATTATCATAAAATCTGCTTCACCTCTAACCAGTACAAGTTAGGGTCCTTCAAGATGGATGCGTATTTTTCTAAAGTGCCGGCAACGTATCTACCATCTTCTCGTGTTACGCATATCCATGGACGACGATAATCACGTCGGTGTTTAAAAAATTTGCCATAAATTTCTTAGTCTGAAGTGCTTTAAGGAATAAAGAGATGAATCATTCATTTGACTATTGTGACATAATTAATATAATTGAATAAATTACATAACTAATGTAAAAATATAAAGAAGTAGCAAAATAAGAAAGTAGCGCTATACATAAGTAAATGGGGGGAGGTACATAAATCTTCGCATATTGCCTCGCGGAGTAGCGACTGTGAGAGAAACACTAACCCTTGGCTGGCTCGTTATTGAGCTCTCACTCCCAAACGCTCCGTCCTTATCACACCTGTCTAGACTTCTGATAGCACAGTATCAAGCTATCTCTTTCCAATTTCAATTTACTCGAGATGGATTTTCAGGGCTTTGTAAAACGAGCCGTAGTACACTCTCAAATAGCAGAAACTACGATAGGTTGTTGTTTTAAATAATTCATAATATCGACTGAAACTTCAGACCGACATTTATCTTAATTAGACTAACATCCAGTAGTGGATATTTTTCACTCGGACACTGTATTAAGATTGAAAAGTTAGCTATTAAATTCTGTTTTTTATAATGTACTGTTTTCCAAACGATTACACCAAGATAACATACTTGAATAAATTATAATAAAAATATCTGACATAATTTTAATCAAAAACACAAATGATTAAGTCGTGTAGATTTATAACAGTAGGATACAAATGGAGTAGAAAGGATAAAAAAGGATACACAAAGAGTATAAGTATTTGAAATTTTTGCGTATACTGGTCAACTGTACGTTTATAAGTTGTTAGGTAATGGAGACGACAGACTTGTTTCTCCTAACGTTGCTATCACATATTTGCATCTCACTCATCTAACAAAGATCAATGAAATAGGTTTGATGCTAATGATTTTAAAAGACCCTTATACTACGACTTTTGATAGTAAGACGTAAAATATTTTTTTTTGTTTAAATTGTCTACAGATGTATATTGGAATCTGTACCCAATGTTGGCACGTAGTATAAAAAAAACTAACAATGATTCCAAGAGGCGTGAAAACCATTTTTTTGAGGTGGGCGGTATTAGCGGCGACGTTGGATTTATCTATCTATAACATACGAGTGTTGCGATTTTAGCAATCGTTTGCAATAACAAAGGACTATTACCTTTTGTACTTTTAGGTATTTTTAGTTCGTCAAGACTTGCTTGATATTATGCAGACCATATCGACGTAGCCCGTAAGAAAAATAGCGGAGAGAGAACATAGTATGTTATAGGAAACAGACCACAAACATGAGATGAAATAACCGACTAAAAACCGACTAAACATTCTTATACAACACACCTATGTAGTACTTTAGGGATGTAATATTAATTCAAACAATATTAACATCGACTAAGAATTAATGTTATTGATGAATATTTTCTTCGTATGCAAAGATATTAAGATTTTTAATTTTGTCCTATTTTTTATACTAAAAACTTAGAATTTCTACAAAAAAATTGTATCGCATAATAGATAACAAAAAATTAAAGTATTTTCTTAGCGTATTTAAGTGTACGATGAGTGGCAGTGTGCGGTCGCCATTCATGAAGCGCGGCTTATTGTGCCCTTTGTCCACCGCCCAGTGGCGGCCCAAACATGCATTCTCTCTGCCCGATTCAAAAACATCAATGTTTACCTTTATACTCGAGCACATATTTTTACACAAAGTGTATAATGAGAGGCAGTTTACAGAATAACGCCTGTCCACAATACCGTGGTGGGCGCGAATCAAAAGGTGTCTGATAAATGGACGCATTTAAGTTATTTTGGTATAGGGTAACAAAATTACCGTCCAACAAAATATTTTCATTAAAGAAGGTTAATAAGGAAAATTTATATTGATAACGACTGTATATCGCCACAGATATTCAAAAATTATATCAAAATATTAATAAGACATTCAAGAATAGATTGTTAATATAAATTTACGATTGTAGTCTGGATCACAACGTAAATTACGTAGTTAGGAAACAATTTAAATACAGTTGCGCGTACCACATAAAAAATGTAGCGCAGCATTGAAATATCAACTTTTCATGTGGATTGTTTCTAAGCTGGGTACAGATTAAAAATAAATTGACCGTCAAATAATGAGAGCGGCGCGCGGTGCGGCGGCGAAACGAAGGTCGAAGAAATGTTGGCTCGCGCGGCGCCGCCTGCGACCCCCGGCATGCTTCTAATTCTATTACACTGTTGTTTGTTACAAACACCTCTCATTTTAATTGTAATTATCTGAATTAAAAACAAAACTCACTAAATTCACATATAACAAACTAAACAAACGTCGTTTCTGCTCATCCGAACTCAATACGCGATTTGTGATCACTTCTGATTTGATGAGCTTATTTAACTCTCAGTGTCTAAATTTCCTAAAATAAGCTGTTAAAAATAGAATTTTGTAACAAGTATATGCTTCACTACTATTACGGATGCTGAAATTTTTAATTAAGAAAAATAAGAATTAAGTATCGGTACTTTCGTTCCCCTATGTAATATGTAGTGTGGCTACTCTACTGTCCTCTTTGGGTGGTCGCCACACTTCATTCATCGCGCTGCATTGTGGCCGGGATCTGTGTAAACAGGCCAATGTTGCTAGATTAGCATTCACCGGCCGGACATTTCCGAACGGATGTGCGTGGAAGTTGCTAAACCACAGTACTGTGAATGGACAATGTCTTAAAACGATTGTTACTACAGACTATAGTACTGACTTTAAAATTATGTGTCTCGAAAAAATGCTTTGCTTGCATTGTATATCATCGACTGATATTACGCGTGGGGCTTATCAGTGGATAATTAATGCATAATTATTGTTATATTATAATTACTCTAATACCATTTTACCAACATTAAATTTAGTTTTCATCAAAATTTTAAATTTCTTTACTTTATGAGCTTTCAGCCGCCCACTGCATATTAACAAATACAACATATGCACTATCAGAAAATGTTTAGATAACGCTAAGAAAAATAAATATTACTTCGCTGTTTGAAGTTTGTAATAAGCGATAATCTAACACGATTGTATTCTGGACTTTCGTCAGCATTGTTCTATCCTTTCGGGACATATGGCGCTTTGTCCTTATCTCTTTAAGGTTAACAACAGCCAAGAGACAATAAGCGTTAAAATTGTCACTTCATAAACAATAATAACTGTCCAGTCAACGCGTGGGAACGTTGTCCTAGCATCATTCGCATCCGGACTACCTGAAGAAGTTTTTTGCTGGAAGTTGTATAGCACTTGTCTTAATAAATAGATGTTTCATTGAGTACTGAGAGTCCGTCTTGGTTTTTGTTGCTATTGTTTTCAATTGCAATTGAAATTATTTCTTTAAAACAGTACTGTCTTGATAAGACAATTTTATTATTAGTCCACACTTGTTTAAATTTGTTGAAGGATATTAAGAAAATTGGTTCACAGTAGTATTGAAAATGTAACAAAAAATTTCCTTGATCTTATACCAGAATTTTAATATTTGTTGTATTAGAAATAGAGGTTATAATATTATAGAAAAGTGGAGTCGGACTATTCATAGCTGACACGTATAAATGATAAGATATATTACTGTACTAACTCACTTTTTCTTTTTAAATGAGCAAAAGTAAAATGTTTGAGTTTTGTATTAAAGTGATTCTTGATATTGCAAATTCAATCTACAAAAATAACTGTTCAAAAAGCATTAAAATCAATTGACTCAAAAGTAGTTGAAACAAACAACAAAAGAAAGTGCACGAGCCTACCTGCCGAGTTGTGGTTCATCGTAGTATGGCAAGTTGTAAAATTTTTATGAATGGCCACGAAACATGAATGGACCAAGTCGAAAGTACACTTCCGTCTAGCAAATGAAACGGATTCAAATCAATTTCACGCACGACGCTGTTGCATAAAACTTTAAATTTAAACATGCATGACACCATGAAAATACTTCTAAATTCGCTAAATTTCGCAAAATTATACACACGACCGTAGCGATTTGTACGAAAAACAAATTATATGAATGGACGCCTCTGGAGAATACGTTTGAATTCACACAGGGGCTTTATTATTTGGTATATTTAACCAAATAAAATGTCATTTTGGATTACGAACATATTGTTGCACCCCAAATATGTATTATAGACATTTAATTTCAATAGAAGGAGGCAAGGATTGTTATTTAGTAGTAAGTAGGTAAGTTTTAGATACATTTTATGAACTTACTAGCTGAGGCCCACGACTCCGTCCGCGCGGAATTACAAAAAGTTAATGAGTAGCCTATGTGTCTTTCCAGACTATGTTCTACATCAGTGTAAAATTTCATAAAGATGCGTTGAGTCATTTCGGAGATACCCTTAAACTAACATCCATCCACATATCCATCTAAACTTTGGCATTTATAAGCATACTAGCGCTCGACCGCGACTCCGTCCACACAGAATTAAAAAAAAATAATGAGTAGTCTATTTGTTCTTCCAGACTATGTTCTATATGTATGCCTAAAATCATTGAGATCCGTTGAGCCGTTCTGGAGATACCTTCAAACAAACATCCATCCATCCATCTAAACATACGCATTTATTATATAATATTAGTAAGATAGCACTGCACTTACGCGCTTATTATGTTACTCGCTGTTATATTTGTTTCGCATGCATATGGATTATAAGTACTACTGTTTTGAATCTTTAACATATTTACCAATTAAATAACGTGTTTCAATAGAACGGTATCTACTATTTTTGACTTTATATAATGCTATATTATATAGGTTTTGATTTAATATATATGTAAGGTTATTATTGTGCATAGGTAGCTAAGTAGATAGGTCTTAATCGATATAATTTATTAGGTATCAATAATTGCGATAAATATTATCAAACAATACAAATAGATAGACGTTAAATCATTACTATCAGTATTGTTTATTATCTTTAAATATTGTAAAAGTACTTCACAGTAAAGATACAATCAGTTTTTCTTATCATAATATAATATCTACGCACGATTAAACAAACACCTTATAAATACATAAATAACTTAAGTATATTTTCTGCATTTATTTTCTATCAAACATTTTCAATGTGAAATATTGAGAAGTTTCTTTTTTATAACAGTAGGTGGCACCTCCATGGTCAACTGCAATCTGGTGTTGGACCCGCAGATGCATTGCCGGTCTTTGAGATGATACGCTACCATTTTTCGTTATTCGAATCCACTTCGTCTATTATTATCATTTAGAAATTAATTATTATAAATCACAAGTTTTGTTTATTATACTAAATAATCATTTTCCAGGATATACAATTCAAAATCTTACTAATATTATAAATGCGAATGTTTAGATGGATGGATAGATGGAAGTTTAAAGGTATCTCGGGAACGGCTGAACGGAAATTTGGCATAGATGTAAAAGTAAGTCTGGAAGAACACATGTGCTACTTATTAAGTTTTTTTTTAAATCCACGCGGACAGATTTGCGGGCAATAGCTAGTTTTGAATATATAATTTAAAGAATTTGAACAGTTCTCCCGGCAGGCGACAGTCTGTCTGCAATAGACAGACATTTAGAAAGATCCCTGTTTCGACTTTGTAGTACAAATCCTTTTAGGGCGCGAGAGAATGCCGTGAGGCCCTTTCCGGTGGCGTCGCATAAAAGAACCAATTATATGAATTACCTATGCCGTTGTGTAAAAGCCACTCCGACTTCCGAATTTCAAAGAATCAAAGAAGAATGGGGATAAAGGATTAGTATAATTTGAAGCATTCAAAATATACTTGGTTTGTTCATTTTTATTATAGAATTTTGTCATAGTAATGTAATGCATATAACGCGTCTAAGTAGCTAAAGATTTAAAACAAACAAACATGGCGTCGATACTGCTATTTTAATTTTATCATATACTAACTTTTGTCCGCATCTTCGTTTGAGCGATATTTAAAATACTTCTAGTAATAAATATACCCTATGTTTATAGTGATAATAGAGCTTTCTAATGGAGAAAGTATTTTTGAAATCGTCCAGTTGTTTTTGAGTTTTTTTACACACAAAATACAAAACCTTTTTTCTTCTTCATATTAGTACACAGCGAAGGTATACTGAACTGGGAAACTCCTTAACATACTATTATATTATACGATACTAAGAAGTAAGATACTGTTTAAGTGTTTATTCTTGTGTCTGTATATAGTAAAATATTTTAATTTGATTTTTGAGTTAACTCTGAGTGCGGCAGTTAAAGAACTTCGATAGTCCATATTTACTTTTCGTCATAGATTATTCGCTGTTCTCAACTTGGCATTTTGTGAACATTTTGATAGGAAACATAAATTTAACTCGCAAATAGAGAACAGAGGCTAAGTTTAGGGAAACTTTTTGTTATTTGTAAATCGGATGCGTGGCATTGTCACCGGACAGGACCCCCCGTCGACATCTAATTTCGAATCCGTCGTCTAATCTATCATGGTCATTTCAACAAACTACTGGTACGATTTATAAAACTAGCTGTTGTCCGCGACTCGACGACGATTTAAAAAAACTAAATGATTAGCCTATGTGATCTTCCAGACTCCATGTGTGCCAAATTTCATCAAGATCTGTTGAGTCCTTCCTGAGATACCTTCAAACAAACATCCCTATAAACATTCGCATTTATAACATTGGTATGATTTTTTCACTAAATTATTTTTTTCTTCGTTTTATTAGACAGATATTTTTAGCAGACTTGAAAAAGAAGAAGGTTAACAATTCGTTTGTATGTTTTTTAATGTATTAATAGCGAGCGAAAACTGAGTGATGTGAAAAAAATTACCTTCGGGCTAATTTGAGGTCATCAATTTCGTCTTGTGCACATTATATAATATAGCCTTGAACAATACTTGTTGCTTTTAGTTCCTTGTACTTATTTTAAAGAATTTTATTAAATTTGAATAAGTTAATAACTCAAACACCGTTTCTTCTGAGACAAAAAATAAATTAAAAAGCAAATGTTAAATGTTTAAAAACTTTTTACTTTTGTATCAGCATTCATTTATACAAATCAATCACTCCTTTGAATAGGACCTCCTTAATATGTAGCACAATTCTCACACAATGAACAACTTTTTACATTCTCAACAACATAAAAAATAAGTATTCAATCTGGTAGCAAGTGTATCAAAAGGAATTATTAAGGAGAATAAAATATCGAAATGCTAAGTTGTTTTTCGAAGGACTCTTTGTATATAGTAATGGTATGAAACATAAGGATTATTATGTAAAGGGATCGAGATTCAGAACAATGGAAACAATCTCATGTGTATGTTCAATTTCATATTACAAAACATAACACTATCGCTATCCATTGAAAAACATTGTTTCTTTTTCCGCGGAAAACAGGTTTCGTCTTATTAATCTTACTAATATTATAAATGCGAATGTTCGAATGGATGGATAGATGGAATGGATGTTTGTTTGAAGATATCTCCAGAACGCTGCATTTATCTCGCTGAAATCTGGCACAGATGTAGAACATATTGTGGAAGAACACATAGGCCACTAATTAAGGTTTTTTTTAGTTCTACGCGGACGGAGTCGAGGGCGACAGCTTGTTTTTATATAAAATCTGTTTAATACTTTTAAAATGAATATGCGTCTTGTCCATACAATTATAATCAAATGCTTGATAAGCGAGTCTCATCATTGAGGCATCAGCAGGCAGTCGGCAGGAGGCCGTCGGCTAGTCCGGGACGCATCGATAAGGATAATTAATCATATCCCAACAAACCAAATGACCATTAGGAGGAACGCTGTATCACCGTCGACGCGGTGGTCGACACCCGCCATCACCGCGTAACACCAGATAAAAGATACTCATTCAATAGCCAACTCAATGAGTTAACTAACAACTCACAACTAAATACTACACTGATGGCCACACTCAAACACGTATGGTCATTAAGGATGCTTGATGAATATTATTCTTTTAGTAATTGCAATTAAAGTTGTGTAGGTTTTGTCAATAGCTCTTCATAGTAAGCTTTCTCATAAACGGTTAGGATATTTCAGTGGATTGCATTGTGTCTAAAAATGAATCGAATATTCGAATAATATCAAAGACTGCATATAAGTAACAATTTAATTATGTATAATATATACGCTCTATAGTTTTGGTTCCAATCTCACATCTAATTGAATTTTTAACTAAAATAAAACTTACTGTTATTTTTATGATTACATTGTTAAAATTCAGCATTTGGTACACTTGTATTTAGAAGGTACATTCATACATTTAAATAGTTTTAAAGGTGAAAAAAGTGTAATCAAAACATTCAACTGTTTATGGCAACGTCTCAATCCCAGCTGTCAATACATCTGCGGCCGGGGGTCATTTTAATCAGTAAATAGGTTTGTAGGTGGTCACTGCATTGTTAATCTGTGCCTCATTAATCTGACGTCTGACAGCTCATTCACAACAATCAGCGGGACGCAATTATTGCAAAGCAAGTCGGAAGTGAGGCTATATTGACGACTCTATTCGCCACTTCCTGTCTCTAACTACGGGGAAATGAATACGATAGCTAAGTATATCGATATCTTAATTCTAACCTAAAAATATCCTGGTTTCTCTGTGTTCAGTGAATTTTGGTAAAGTTAATAGTTACATGCTAACATAAAACTATTAACTTTAGCTTTAATTAGCTACTAATAGCTAAATATTTGTAAAAATAACGATTGCAGTGCAATTTTATCACTTGCTTTTATTTATAAACTTAAATATGCGTAATTCAGCAGTTTCGTTATTTATTGTTTAATAAATATATTTGATTAATTAAGTATTTGGAATTGTGAATCAAAAATAACTCTTATCATCCTGTATATGCTCTCCGGTTTCAAACATAGAAAGTTCGAAAAGACTAAATAAAGTGCAATTTCATTTCGTTCTTTTTTATTAAGGATTTAAATGTCTATGTAATTATTAGTAAAGAAAACGAATGAGAGAAAGAAAAAACAATTCTCCTGTCAGCCGGATGAAAAAAGATTTATTTAGCTCTAGAGAACTGAAAACTTTTAAATTGTACAGTGAAACGTGTTATAATAAGCGACCGGGCGAGGTGGTCGCATCGATTTTCTGATTTAACCTCCCCCTGTAGATAACGGCGACGCTCAGGTAAACACACAACCTCCATATAAATACCATAACTTCCATCAAAACGCTACCTGACCGCTTTATTAACTTACCCATACGAATTCCTTCTACCATACTTAACTAGTAATATGTGTTCTTCGATCATGTTTCTTTAGACAATTGTTATTCCGAAATTAACTTATACAAAGCACATCTTACCGCCAAGCGAGCGGCTGACAGTAATATCAATCTAAATTATGTTCCAGATTATAGTGAATATGTATCTAAATTCAAAATTTCGTGTATAAAAATTTGGAATAACATGTATCAAGAAATATCTAAAGACAAAGGCATTTGGTATAAGATTTTACAAAGCAAACCACTAAATTTACCCTGGTTCACGGGCGGGTTGAGCAGAAGGCATGTCAGATCGGTGATGAGACTTCGCTCTGGCCACTACCCAACAGCAAGTTTTGGATATCTAATGAAAAAAACCATGTCACCTAATTGTGAGACATGTGGGAAGCCCGAAGATGTCCATCACTTGCTGTTGGAGTGTGAGAAAAACAGGCGGGATCGTGAGCTGCTATTTACAGAAATTAAAGTTAATTTATATGATGTTGGCCTAGTTTTTTCCATTCTGTCAGACCCGACTTCAATCGCGGCTGTACGATTATGCCAGCTCGTTTATTAAAAGGAAGGGCACTATGGGATTGACATGTCCGATATGGACAAAAATCCCAAAAAAAAAAAAAAGCACATCTTATACCATTACTTGTCTCAAATTTAGAATTTATTAACTGAATAGCAATGAATTTAAATATTGACGTAAGTTCCCAGTGGTGAACGTTAGAAGTTAGGCTTTTATAAAATTTTATAAGAATTTTTATAGCAAAGATAAAAAATTAAATCAATATTTCACACTGCAAACGTTAAAGATTAGACAACAATAAATACATCCGATAAAAAGCACCAATAAAATAAAGTGTAGCATTAATAAAGATATATGAGGGCACAGAGCACGGTTTCCTTTGATTGGACGGCGATTTATTGTGCGGAAATGCCGTTACTTGGTAATATTTCCGCTCGGCGGTCTTCATTTTCCCTTTTTTACCGAAAAAAGGGCGCGTGACGTCTTAATACGAATAGTTCGGACCACTGCTGCCCCTCGTCTTTATATGACATAGACTAAATTCATACGAATCATTCTGATACTGAAAGGACCAGTACGGAAAACAGTATCGTATACTTTACTTTATCAGCTTAAGTTGAAAGATGTCTTCTCGATTTGTGCACTGCGGGAGATTGTCAGCATGTTTTATCGAATTTATCGCTGTTCCTTTGTTATAAAGGACACATTTTAAAGGATTCCATGTTTTGATAGCTTATGAAACATAATAGTATAGTGTTTAGTCTACTAAATGGTTACATTATGGGTTCTTAGTTCGATTTCGCAAAAACAACCATTTTCATTGACACGTCCACACCGTCGCCGTGTCATAGCACAATATAAACGGTCGTTATAGATAAAATCATTGATAATCATCTTCAACCCAAAGAGTATGGTAAAAGTTAAAAACCTATAGTTAATTAACTAATTATGATAAAGTCAAAAAGTGTCTCCTTGTAAGAAATCAAATCAAACTAAATCTGATAATCAAACATACTGTGCTAATAGGAAAATAAACAGCTAACTGAATCGATAAGACAAATGGTCGACGTGGCCCCGGCCCGGCATCGGCAACCCCAAACTGCTCGCATCCGCCGCTATGATATACGAGGGTGCTTCCTGACACCGGCCAGTAGCTACTTGATTTAGCGGAAAGTCAGATAAAACCTAATGCGAACAACAAAAAAATATATCACAATACCCAACGCCATAAATATGATGTGTCGTAAACCTTTATGCCGTGTATCGCTACTGCTATGAGAAATGGCTCTACCGAAATGCGTACACCTAGAAAAAATAAAATGCTTGCGGCCAAATAAGTAAGATGCCGTATTTTCTTTAAAAAAAAGAAAGAAAAATCTCTAACGTTTTAACCGACTGAGGGGGTTATTTAAATGAAATTAATGGTATAGCTGTAGACGATACAACAAACATATTAGGAGCAAAAATTGTGATATAAAGATCCACATTCTCTGCTCTCTGCCTAACATTTTCGCTAAGTGCAAGTTCTATTTGTTCTAATGAATAAAAACTTTTGTGGTAAAACACGTACAAATATACTACACAAGACTATATATGTGTAATTTTGTAAATTAATTATTTAGTCTTGTAAGGATACTGTTAACTACGTCTATGGCTGGTTTTATTCCATGACGTGTTTATTAGCGGTACAATAAATCGTATGCGGGCGTTGGCGGTGCTGTGGTAAGCCGCGACAGCCGCGCGCGTGTCGCCCTGCCTCTTACAATGTTCTTCACATCCCTCCACAATATTTGATGACTTTGATTTACTTTAGGGATTTTATTTCGACATTTATACACGCTTAGGAGATTTACTAATTCAGTTTATTAATATCACATGAATATTTTTGCAATTATGGTTTGCAGTTACGGTTTATGGAAAGAAGTATAAATTTTAGTACGGAAAAATACATTTAAATTAGCCCAAAAGTTATATATGATTGGGAGCCAAATTATAAACCATCTCTAGACTAGGCTAAGCTATTATTAATGGTCTAAATGTTAATTTAAGAGAAAAACATCGCATGACAACAAAAAAAAACTAAAACGTGTACAAATTCTTATAACCTTGGTACAGATATGATAAATTAATTTATTTTTATTAAATTCCATTAGGCACTTGAAATCACACAAGTTAGGACAAGATACTCAAACAAGGTATATGAAAAGCCATCAGCGGCCGTTATCTGGTTTCGAGTCGACTGCGCGCTGTCCGGCGATCGCTCGACGCTCGTCCATCATAACGTTATTGCTACGTCGACAATATTGTTACACGGCTCTCCCTGCCGACCCAGACACACAATACGACCCTAACACTACCGCACTGGACTACAAATTATGTCAAGACTCAAGTTGTAATTTCAAAATTAAGCTTTTACTTGACTACATTATGATTGTGAAGAGGCAATATTTTGTTAACGAGTGTAACCCAGTTTTTGAAAATCTTACTTTTCAGTAATAATATAAATATATTTGGATTATGTTTGTAAGATATCTCTGGAACAGCCGCATAGATCTAGTTGAAATTTGGCAATTTTTGAATTTTAGTTTTTTTTTAATTCTGCGCGAACGGAGACGCGACGACAATTTGTGTAATATATTTTTGTACAGAAAACCTTTACAGGAAATATAAAATTTGTAATGACAATAAATATAAACCTAAATACATATTTAACAAACTGTACGGCGACTAATAAATTGGAAACAAAACGAAAATTGTTAAGACCTTAGTACTTAGAAATTTCCTTTTCTTTTTTTTATACAATCAAACTACATAACTAAATGTTACATAGCTCACGGTGGCTATAATTCCTATTGGTTATTTGCTATACTTGAATAGCTTCGATCAAGGATCGTATAGAGACGACAAGGCTACGTTCACACATACGTCAGTCGTATTTGTATCGAGCTAATCGGCTTAACCGAACTTCGACAGTCGCTTCTGTCGGCCCTTTACTGAATCGAAGGCGTTTTGAGAATTGAGATTAATTCACAGTTTGTTTGGCTATTGTGATACCAACGATTCTGTGCTTTGTGTTCGCTTTATTATTTATTTAATAAACGGCGACATCTCTTTGTTGAATGTGTTTTCAATCAATACGAGAAGGCGTTAGATGTTAGTGAATGCGGATGGTTTTTTTGGCTACATCTTACAAATACCGAAGCGTAAAGGTATTCGTGAGTAGATTGATACAAATATTGGTCCTCTAGAAGCTGATAGGTAACCTTCGTTAGTCGAATAGGCACCTCAAGAAGAAGAAGAAGAAGAAGAGATTTGAAGCATTTGTAATTAGTTTTTCAATCAGCAACTCTTGTAATTATCACCAATTTTAAGTGAAATACCTACTACTAGATATTTGTTTTAATGTAATCATAATTTTTTTTGAAGATTTTTGTGAATTATAATTTGTCTGTCCGGTACACAGTTTTGGTATTGTTTTGAAATAATTTCTTGCTCTTTGTGATCGTATGGGTTTAAAAACTAACTATACATAAAATCAAGACAGACAAGACAGTTTATTACTTCTTTTATAGCCTATTTAAGTATTTCTTGGTAGCAAATGGTCAATAATGGAAGAATTACTTGTTGTAGTTTAAAGATTTAGTCATAGTATACAATCTAGTTATTCTTAGTAAGAAATCTAGATAAATTATTATATTAGATAAGAAATTATTAAATTTCTTTATGCACACAGCAATTTTATCATTCGGTGTTGCCTTGTCTATATAACTAGGAGACTTGAATTTAATGAGTCATTCGAGTTCAGTGTGAAACAAATGATTTAAGAAATTATTCGTAGGCTTTGCAAATAAAATATGTAGTCTTATTACAAACAAAAGAATGTATTGTCCAGTTTGTCCGTAGTTAGTTGGTTGTTTTCGCTGGAGATATGTGAATGTCGTCAGAGGCGTGTGTTGCGTTCTATTTGCTAGTTAAATATTTGCCGGACCCAGGGCCGGGGTGTTATCTAATCACGTCGCCTACCGATAGCTTGCGACCCGATTACTTCGTATTTGCGCTTGTAGTGATGTTCTTCTTTACACCTGTTCCACTTTTATAGGAATACTAATACTGCTATCACTTATACGTCTATGAAAAGATGAAATTTAATTGTTTATAGTATTTTATTTATGTTCTTAGAAATTAATTTTAATTCAATTATTTTATTTCACTAATTTTATAATTGTGAATGTTTTGAATGTATTGATGGATGGATGTTTTTAGAAGGTATCTACAGCACGGCTCTATGTAGAGCATTGTCTGAAAGAACAGATAGACTACTAAATGTGTTTTATGTTCCGCGCGGACGACGTCGGGTGCGACAGCTAGTTATTTATTGTAATAATTTGACAATTCCCTTTAAAAGGTCAGAACTGTCGTTTGAAAAGTTCGGAATTAATTAATCCGATATGTTAATCGAAGTTAACTAAAACTAATAGCTTGTTCATTTTTTTTATTTGGTAAATTCAAATATTCCCCTTAAATAAAGAGAAGCAGACCACTTGCTGTATTCGATGTCTAAGTTTAATAGAGACTTTGATATTTGGACAAAACTTAAAAAAAATCTTAACCTCTATCTGTCTCTTCCACATTAGTTCATCTACGCATAGCTCATTGGTAAAGTATAATACTAACTGGTCAGTATAAATAGGATATCTAAGACTGGATTAAATGCTATTTATTGACAAAATCTATAGTAATATAATAAATATGATTAAGGCGCGGATCTCATAAAAAGCAAACGTGGTGTTGCGCGGCGGTGGGACGTTATCTCAAGGAAAGCTTTATCGGTTATCGCTGATTATTGTAAATAAATACACCCAGAGCAGGCGTGGAATATTCAATATTGTGACAGGTTATACTTTAAATAAATACCTACGCAACAATACCTTGCAATAAACTGAAGCATCGAGGAACAGTGGAAACTCTAAAAATCACGGTTACAAACTTATTAAAACGAATTTCCACTGCCGTTATACTTGAACTAAAGTAAACGTTTAATCCAACAGAATTAAAATTAATCAATAAGTTTTTGTTTACTCATGTTAGGGAAAATATCTTCTTTCCGTGCGTCCTCTCCTCCGTCGAAAGATAGGCAAAACGCATCTGCAATTGTATGCGTATGGGCAGCGGACGCTTTGCTATTACGGTGTATTCAGGTGACCACTTCCTTGTGGTGCAACCTTATGATATAAATGACATTGGAACAGTTGTTAGGCTAATTTAATTAATCGTTTATTTTAAACACAGAACAGAAACAATAATTATTTTCAATTTGTATATGAATTTAGAAGAAGCAAGATAGGTGTGTCAGGATGGCGTTAAATGGATGTCCCTGGTCTCTGCCTACTATTCTGGGTTACGGGCGTGAGTTATGTTGTTGAATAAATCGCAATGTAGACGTAGTTTCAGTGATATATAAATCTTATGAAGGTAAAATAAAATACCATCAGTAATTTTATTAATCATATAATAATTTATTTTCAAATCGGTTTATACAAATTCAATGCGTTTATTTGAAGATAGTAATTCTACAATGTTAAAATTATGACGATTTCAATAATTCGCACCAAGTACACATTTTCACACATTAATGTTCTATATTTCGGTAACTTATACCAATATTTACATAATATACACATTAAGCTACAAAATAAGTAAATTTATATAATTTCACTTTTTAATATACATAAATAATTATTGACTAAGTTGGTATATTCGACTATAATACTGAATCTTATATCTAAATATTGCATTCTGATAAAATCTGGTCAATTTCTCATAATATAAGACAATATTAACTAATAAATTTTGTTAGCTTTTTACATTAATATACAAAACTAGTTTAATTGGAATGTATAAGTATTTACGATTTTACACTACATAGATTTATTACCTTTTATATAGTTTCAGAAATCGACACTAGATGGCGGTAAAATTACCATTAAAATTCTAATTGTTTATTTTTAAGACAATATCATCATCTCTTTCATGATCTTTGATGAAACAGAGATAACAATATTTTTATTGAAGGATCAAAATCCTCAGAAACCAACAATTTGTGCGGAAATTAATCATTATTATGAAACCGAAATGTTTCTCCAATTAATTCAATGTACAATCAGCATAACTTTAATATTATAAAAATAGCAATATTTCAGTAATTCTAACTAAAAAAGAAAGAAAGAACTATTTTTAAAAAGAATGTCATTTGAAAACATTACGTTCTTCAAATAGGATATTAACGCAATTACATATTATTAAATAGGAACTCTATACACCTTGAACATCTCAAATTAAATAAATAAATACTAATACTTTCATTTTCCTTATTATTCGAGGTAACTCATAATGAATCTGATTATAAAACTACGTTTTTATTTCGAAATTAATGGCTTTTAATAATTAAAACGGGTGTTTTGGGGTCTAATACTTTGAATTAACTAACTCAGGATTATTTGTAACAAATGTAAACAATCAAAGAAATTAACCATACCCCATAACTTACTAATTTTACTTATTAGGCCCATAACATCTAAATTTGTCTCCGTCTAACTAGATGGATAATACCGAAGTAACAATAAGGTTAAGAAGGCTATTTAAACAAAAAGCAATAACGCTATCCCATAATCAAAGCGACATTACTCAATGTAACGACTAGGAAATCACTGGTTGATTGTTTGATCACCACCAACAACCGCTCGGTTGAGAGCCGTGGCCGACGGACGGCTGGTGGTGCATCGGCTGGTATGGTGGCAGCGACATACCCAGAGGAGGAAGACCATCCGGCTTCCCAATACAAGGCCGACCGTCTTTTACAAGGACGGGTACCGCTACACGGCGAGGAGAATTTAAACTGCCGACGTTCAAATCGTGAGCTCCTTTTTCCTGCACCGCACGTTTCGTCTTGTACCTGTGGTTCTGGAACCAGATCTTGACCTGTGTCGGTGTTAGACGAATCAGACTCGCCAGGTGTTCCCGTTCGGGAGCGGACAGGTATCTCTGTTGACGGAACCGTCTTTCCAACTCATAAGTCTGCGCTTTGGAGAAGAGAACGCGTCGCTTGCGCTTCTTGTGTGCGAGGCTGGGGTCACTAGTGTTGGCTGGCTGGTCATGGTCCTCATCGTCGTGGTCTATGTCGTCGTGGTCCTGGTCTTGGTCTTGGTCGTGGCGGGGATCGGTAATGGTAGGCGAGGAGGCTGATGCGCCCACATAGGATAACTCGGAAGCGCGGGACGTGCTGTCCGGACTCGCTTGTTGACCAATTCCACCTATGAATAAAATAAACTCGTTAGATTTCTAACAACATGCCTTTCGGTATATTAAAAGTAAAATTAAATTTTAACAATATTAATATGTAAAGTGTAAATAAGTGTGAATTTTTTGATTTAAGCTTTGTACTACAGGCATATTTAAAAAGATACTCGTACAGGACGATAACTATTATTTATTTTTAAAAAAGTGAGTTAAAATTTGTAGATTTAATCCAAATGCGTACGTAGGACATCATAGATAAACTAAACATATCAAATATGGGCGTAATGGAGACCTGAAATAAGGCTCAATTAATTGACATAGTGGTAAGAATTGCTACAAAAGCAATCATTGGCCACTACATGCTAAAACGGTTGTAGTACAAAACACTCGTTCCTTAATCTCCTCATAATCTGGTAGGGATGTGCTCTATTTAACTCCAACTACATCGGGATATAAACGAACAAATAATGGGACGTGAAAAAATCACAGCAAATATAGCATTGTTCGAAGCTCACCCCTCGCGGATTCAATGATTTCACACGGCTGTGATAATGCAGAATGGAGGGGGTTGTGTTATACAGGGTTGAGGGGTTGGGCGCGGGTTGGGCGTGGTGCAGGGGGTTGAAGGGGATTATGCGGGGTCGGGGGGTAGAACCACACCCAGCGCCCGGCAGCTGGGAGCTCGTTTTGTTCCTCTATTGTACGGTTTAGGTCAATAAGCGCATCGAGAAAGATACTGTTAGACAACGGTATTCTATTTTAATAAGGACTTTTTAAATATAATAATGATTTGAGATACCTATTCGGATTGGGGAAAGTGGAGAATTATTGTCGGACGACAAGGCTCAATTCGGGTCGCTGCGTCACCCAAATAAGGGAAATTCTTATTCATTGATATTGCTAAAAAAACCTGTATAGACGTAAAATACTTTGCAAAATATTTTTCTTACGTGTAAATAGGTTTCAAAATTCTAAATGTAGTATAGATACAAGTGCAAGTAATTATTGCTCTAAACAGCTGGGTGCATTAATGTGGTTGTTGTAACAACTGACAGCGGTACAACGCACGCGAACTTAGCGGTTTCCTTGGTGTTCGCGAATTGAAATCAGTCATTAGTCAATTAACTATCATTCACAACTGATTGTTTAACATTACATTCAGAAAATGAAACTAGACCGATATCACATGAAAAAGAAGCGAGTGTTTCGTTGAAGAAATCTTGCAAGATATTTTTTAGTTTTGACTGTCGACAGTCTAGTATGAAAACATTGTAACTGCTCTCATTCTATTAAAAAAAAACAAAGACGATACGTTTCAATATAAGTATCACGGCAAATATATTTTCACGAGTCTGGCAACGTTTTATTTCAAAAGTTTTTATTTTGTCACATCTGCTAATTATTTGGATATGAACGTCAGTTAATTGCATTTTATTTTGTAAAAAATAGAACGTTTCCTTGTACGAAAGAATTAGAAATGGTCATTTATAAGTCATTAAACTATAAATCTCAGGCAATTCGATACATCGTTAGTACATAATGTACAGTAAAATCTATAACTGTCATTGAATAATGAACGAATTGCATCCCTAACAGCCGCAAACAGTGTGTAATTGATAGCCGACAGCTGCTTGCTAACGGAGGGCATGAGCACAGTCTATTGGCGACAAATTCGTTTCGCGTCGCACCCCACACACAAACAATCGTAGCTCTGGTAGCCCCCTAGCAGCGAGGGCGTGAACCATTCATTGAATACCCCGGACATAGTTCAACATTTGAAGACAATTTATAGTCAATTGTCGTGTTTTAATTAGGGTACCTCGTGAGAATACGGAACCTTAAATTAGAGATATATTTGCAATTTAGACTGGAAAATATGTAGCAACTAAACTAACTTTAAAATACAAGAAGGTATTTAATGATCGAATAATTTTAACGGTAAGTATAGCAAAAACGTCCATAGTAGATAACCAAGCAATCTAATTTAAATGAGAATTAGCATTCTTATTTATGGTCTAACGGTTAACAAGAAATAATACTATAAAAATAAAATTTTGATTCACAATTTTTTTAAATCGTTATCGCGAAGAAGTGCTAACAAGCAATTGAAAGTGCGTCCGCAATGAGTGCCCAAATGTTTGATAAAAGCGATAAAAATAATTAATGACAACAACAGATTAGCGGGTGAAGGCACTCGAATGGAGGAGCATTTCAAAAAATAATCTCGGCCTCTCGAACACGACTACCGAAACGCTATTAGTTTCGAGTGGGTCACCGCGAACGTTTCTGTGATTTTGCTTACCGAGAATTCGCACTACGATTTGATGAAACTTTAATATAAAACAAGTTGCAATCACTATTATTTTGCACAGAGAGTGATAACAAGTTTTATGTAAACGTTTTTAGCTGAGGGAATAGAATATAGAATTTCTATCGAAAATTTTAGAATTGTGCCAATTTTTATTTGGAATGTTTTCATTAGTTAACTAGCAAAGTTTAAAAACCTACTTATCTTTAAAATCGCTATAAGTACCTGTCTAATAAAAGAATACCTAATCCTCGATGTGGTGTTAATATTGAGTTTCAAATAAATCTATTTTCTTTTCTGACCAAAAATTTTTCAATATGTTTTCATTAACGTTTTCGATTAACAATAAGTTTCGTAAAAAACCTATTTTATTGTTACACTATAAAGCATATAAGAAAGGTAAACCAGCTATGAATCGGTTCATAAATTTAGGTCACAAAGACAGAATTATTAAGTTGCAGATAACGGCTCATCGAAATGTACTATAGTTATTAAAGCCGCAGAGCCGCGGGCTAATTGGTAACTTGCACTTCGCAGCTTGAAACGCAAATCATAACGTTATGCAAGTACAAATTAATCGAGCTGCAACAGTTCACTGATTTGTTTAACGAAGTGGCTCCCAAACTTATTTTGTCTACTGCCCTGCCCACTTTGGGAATAAATATTTTTTTAGCGCCCCCATATTTTCACAAATTTAAAAACCACTATAACTTCAAAATAATTAATTAATTAATGTGACCTATATATGTATATTAACGGAGAATTCTAAACGAAACTTTTACTATAACCCACAACTCGAGACCTGCATCGCCCACTTTGGGAAAGACTGGTTTAACACATAAGAGCCGTGTACTGAATAGGGTCATCAATATGATTTGAGTTACTCATGTCTGATTCTAAACGTATACATGATTAAATTGTCTTTCAATGAACGTGTTATTTTCGAGATGAAATAACATTAACGATATAAATGTTAACTAAGATAACATGATCAGTAGGCAACATGTGTTATCGGATAAAATTGACATTTCATATGAACGAGTTTAACCGAACTTGTCTTACGGTGCGGCAAGATAACAGTATCAACAGTTTAGATAAACCTGTGCTGAATATCTTCAACCAAGATAAACTGTGTAGCAATACATAACACATTTGACAAGTTTTTCTAAATCCGAGCGTTAATATATAATTATCAATATTGAAATACAGTAAAAACCGCTTAAAACTAAAACTAAATCGCCCCATCCGATGAAAAAAGTTACGTATCTTAAGAGATATAACTCGTTTCCACTAATGATTAGATATAAAAAGGTAATCGGTGAAAATGTTGCCAGTTCCTTCGATCTAGTTACCTACTTATACTTGGTTCTAAATGTATGTTAAAGAACTTACCGGTAGGTTCATGTTGGTCTAAAGAAAGCCAGGGTTGATGATGTCTGAGTAAATCGTGTGAGTAATGATGCTGCGGCGGAGCGTAGGGCGGGAGTTCCAGACCGCAGCCGAGCCCCGTCGGCGCTGGGGCAGTCTCCAGGCCTTTCGCTTCGTTCAGGCCAAGGATATCAGAAATTTGGAACCCCGGTCGTTGGCCTGGCATCTTCATACTATCTAAAAGCCTGTAACAATTTTTTTTGATTATGATTTGCTTGTTGAGACGTAAACGGAAACAAACAAAGATATTAAAAGTAAATTACAGTCTCGTAAGATATTTAATTTATGTTGTAGTCGGTGCGCCACTGAAATTCAATACGCAATTGTAGCCGATTTTAATTTGTTAAAAAATACCTATAATGTAAGATATATTTTCATCGTGGAAAGTTTTTATTCATATCCGGTCTGATTTAAAGGAATTCAACCAAAGTTTTAAAATTAATAATCATATTATTAAATATGTAATATAATAATAAATAAAAAAATGTTATTAAAATGTTCAAAATTTTATTACCTCAAAACTTAACATAAACAAAAGATTTCAACGCGATGCTACGACTCTATGTCGATGTAAGATTTTTATGTTAATTTATCAAAAAAAAACAAAATCAATCCATGTATAATCCGCATCAGAATGATATAAGTTAAGTACATTTTTCCATATTCACGACACCTTTATAAATTAAAACCCGTAAGTGAAGTTGCCCTATAACATTCGAACATTTTGTGTTTCATATTAAAAACATAATAGCTTTACCTACGCTCTTATAAAAGATTGTTACCACAAGAATTAACACTAACAATATGTTAACATTACAAATCCGTCTCAAGGGGCTGTATAATTTAAAGAAAACACAAAATTCCATCAAGGAGAGCTCTCGAGAATACGTGACTACTATAATAGCGCGGTTGGAGTTACAAAGCCTGCTTAAGCCGATCTGTCTATTAAAATATACATGATATAACACCTTAGCGTGAAACGTCTCATACTGTGCCGTACGTGACGTTATGAAAGAGCGGCGAAGCAAAGGCGGCAGGTTGTAAACATGACGATTAACAAGCTCTCACTAAAAAAGCAAGGGAACTGTCCCATAGCAATGATGGATCAGCGACTAACCATTCGATTTTCTATTTGAAGACATACCAGAATAGGAGTCATGATTATTCGCATCACAATTTGATCTTAAATTGTTTCTTCTATATATCAATGTTATTTTTGTACTAATTATCATACATTCCTAAACGTTCGCTGCTCAAGATTGTAACTAAAACTTGCAACTGAAAAACAACACACGATGGTCATACAATTCACGATCAATTTTTTTTTAATGGTAGTAGATAATGTAACGTATCTGTATGGTGTAAAACGAGCAACGGATGGCCTATTTACTATCTTAGTAATATTATAATATAAATGCGAAAGTTTGGAGTTTTGTTAGTAGGTATCTCTAGAAAGGCTCAACGGACCTCGCTGTAGTTAGGCATAGATGAAAAACATAGTCTAGAAAATCACATAGGCTATTAAGTTTTTTAACTCCGTCTGAACGGAGTCGCTTTAAAAGGCTATATTGATATAAGCCAGCAATTCAACTTATTAAAAAATATTATGCCAATGGTCAAACAGTGGTTTATTTACGTATGCACCATAGATTTATCATTTCTATCTAATTACGCGAACGACCGATTGAAAAAATTAAAATCTTTTTCTGTAAGTGTACCCGATGTTAGTCGGCCACTCTGATACGAAAACAAACAATATTTCATAAATAACTCTCCAATATCAACAGCCAACGTGATTGTTTATATTCCTTAACTGCGGTTATCTTTACACTAAAAAGTTTTGGAAAGTTTTTAATACTTTGCTGAATAATTTTTTTACAACATAACCAAGTTTGAGAACAGAAAATGATTGAACTTATATATAATTAAGGGCCCCCGATGGGCTCGAAACTAGTCGGTGCCGCCACAGTACGAATATACGTGAGTGTTTAGCCGTTTTTATATCAGTTTATTATAATGTCTCTCGAAAGTATGAATAATTTAATAGAAAATGATTGCCTATATGTAAATTATGCAATAATATTAAAATTAGAAAATTCTGTTAACATTTTATAGTTGTAGACAAAAAGATGTAATCATCAAATCCGTTGTTATCACTAAAGATTTTTATTGATACTTTTATGTAAAGTGCCATCGAAAATTCATCGCACGTGTGTAGACGCCTTTATCGTGAGGTAACATAAACACACTCAATGTTCGTTGAGTGTTGTGTTTATAAAAACCCAAACATCGCACTCGAGTGCTTAGGAAAATGCATTTTCTTAATGTTTTATTTGATACACCTGACGAAAATTACTCTAACACTATTATTATTGACTAAACTTCATTTTTAGCTTAGACACATGAATCGAAATTAAAAAATATATATGTTTATTGAATACAAATTAAATATCATTAGAATGAAATCTAGAAAGTTGCTACAGTCATGATAAATTTCATTCATAATCTCTTCTGTCACTCAAACTAAGGTAGATTGGCTATAATTAGAAGCGCGATTTTTTTAAGAATTTTTACGGAATTTATAAAATTAAATTAAATCCTTATATGTGTGATATATAAAGAGAAATATAAAAAGCTTCATAATTTTTAATCGATCATTGACTAAACAACATACCAAGTTTCATAAACTTAGAAGAATAAGTAAGTGTATCGTCATATTGAGGCTTAATAATGAATCGTCACTTCATAGAATGAAAAAAAAAATATATCGCTCTAATATTTTCAATCACACGACAAATTATAATTATCACTGACCTACCTATCGACTTTATATACAGAAGGCATACTAAATAGTACGAGTATATCACTTATTCACTTTTAACTTATCTCACCCGGGGAAAGCGGACCTAAAGGCCGCCGGGTAGAGCGCCGGTAGGAAGGCCGGGCCCCACGGCGGCAGCAGCAGCGGGCTCCACAGCAGGCCCGCCGGCGCCAGCAGCGGTGGCGCTCGGCTTTCGCCATCGCCCTCTGCGCTCCTCATCTCCCGTAAGGGAGAACTCGCCTTCGGAATAATCTTGACTGCTGACAACACTCGCGGGGACACGTGCTACGTCTCGCGACGTCGCCTCCGCACTAAACAACCCTCGAGTGGCCCTCGGGGTGAACAACACCCCGCCCGCCCTCGCCTCGACAGCCCACTCAGGCACGAGGGTGCTCCACTGACCTCCGCCAATCCGGGACCCGCGCCGGCTGGGCGGACCCAGGCGCGTCCAATCCGCGCTCGCTCCCGACACAAAAAAACTGGAGTATACACTCTGAATAGAGAAGCTTTCGACGCAGCGCGTTTGTTATGCCGCTTTTTGTAATGAGTGCGCGCGTTAAGCCCATTGTTGAGGCCCGGTCCGTTATGGACGCCGAGCCAAATGCCCGGATAACGATTTTCATTTAGAGTGTTTTTAATAAGTCCATGTAAGCTCGTATTTGTCGTGTACTTCTACGTTTGTATCAATTCAATCTGTCGATATATTCATAGCGAGAAAAGTCCCTAATCATTACTTAGGCGCTTTAAGCAATATAAATGATTCAACGAAAGAATGAAACACTTTGGAATATTATCTTAAAATATTTTTATAAAATAAAGCAAAAAATTCAAGAAGAATAAAATTGTTGTCTTCCATCTTATTTTATAACAATAATGAAAACTGTAAGAAGAATATTTTCCATAAAACATTGAATATAGTTATTGAAGAGATACTTCTCTTTGCACGTAGCGTTTACAATGCAGGTATTTAAACAATAACAAGTCAAAGCACGTTAATCAACAAGAACTTTGGCACATATGGAAGTACTTAAGGCACCGTAGACATCAGACAATGGTAATGAGGGTAGTTCCATGAACAGGTACAAAATACTATAAGTTTATGAGTTGCACGTGTGCGCACCGCATTGTCTCTATTGTATAGAGAGCAACAACATTTGTTTTTACTTAACGAAGTCTCCACAACTTTATAAAGATCTTGAAGACATAGTCTTAAAGACTTTATAGACTTTCCTGGCTTTACGTCTCTGCATTCAAGAGCATACAGGAATATTTCTTTGAGAAATTGTCTGTTTTTATTTAAAAATTAATCCCTATTGCCCTTGATTGAAGCTCTATCGCGCATAAACCGCTGCACCGATTTGGCAAATTATTTTTTTCTGTCTGTTATTCTGAAGATTATAAAAAAAATATGAAATTAGGATCTCGATTAAATGTGGCATAGATGTAGATCATAGTCTAGAAGACTACTTATTAAGTTTATTTTTTAATTTCGCGAAGTCGCAGGCAAAAGCTAGTATTAAGATGTTATTCCCGGCACAAGTAATTTTGTATTAGGATGTAGATTAATTAAATAATTAAAAAGCGACAAAACTTAAACGTATCTAATTACTAAAAATTACCATTAGTTACTTTCAAATAATGATTAAGGCACAGATGGTATAAAACTTGTAATCAGGTTAAAAACCATAATAAATTTCATTCGTAATCTTAATAATTAATAGAGAATGTAATTTAAAATCATTGAAACAATAATCGGATTAGTTTTACAACTTGCAGGTGTGCAACAGGATTACGTTAGGATACGCGAGCGCCATCTGGCGAGTTCTTATTGTAAGACAAAAGCCTCTTCATACAAACAATCAAACACTTAACAGATGGTCACTTTAACACAAAACTTACGACAAAAAATATCAGTTATAAATTAATTAATAATAATTTTGCAAAGTTTCTAGATTTTTTTGTTGTCGTCTAAATCTACTATATTTTTTTTTACTAAATACGAAAAAATCGAAGACAATTACAAATACACTATTTTATTTAATTCAACAAAAACAATGATAATTGTAGTTTGTTGATTAATTCTGGGTCAATGATTCACACCGCGCTTTAAAAGTATAAAAAATATAGCACTATATTTTGGAGCAAAGAAAAGGGCTTGTAAAGCGCTGTGGGCGCATCAAAGGGCAACAATAACAAAGGGCAATTACATCGGGAACCATCCCCTAAGTGGCGTGCAGCGGGCTACGTGAATCGTTTAATTGACTTATTGAGAATGAGTTTTTAAAATATCTGTTTGAAACCATCGCTCTGCACACCCGTTTAATTTACAGTGCACCTCAACTTTTACGATAAATCGTCTCGAATTTTCTCTTGTTATCTTTACCCATTCATATAAATAGTAAAGATTTCAATTCTTGTTTCTGTTAAGCCTAAAATTACTTGATTAAGTACTGATAATCTTATAAAGTGCAAACTAGTTCAATAGTTTTTACCAGCAAGCAATCCAGTCGACTTGTATAAGGTACTCCGGTAAAACCTAATTACATTTATTTCGTGTTCCCATCTTAAAGAGCCTACATGAAGCCAATATGAACAAGCCACTCGGTTATCAAATATTTCGAAAGGCAATAAATATAAACGGATAGTCTTTATAATAACAAAATCATTAAAAGAACTTACTTCATTTAAAAAGGCATTCATTAAAATTACAAACGTGTCTTATCTGCGATTTTAGTTTGTACTATGTATCGGTAAGGTGCGATTGCGAGGGCCAGATTTGTGAGGGTCGGGGGCAGGTGCGCGCGCCCTCTGCCGCCTCACTGTATCACTCAATACGCGACCTCCCAGCACCCAACTCTACCCTACCACCATAGATTTATTGCCTTCATCGGGAAGCGTTCGTTAGCGATCATCAATATCTGTCTACTACACTTATTGACACAGATTTACGTTGTAAAGTCCTATATAAAAACCTTTATTGGAATAAAACAATGACAATTTACAGATCAATGTTAGACTCATTTAGCACCTTCTCATCTCATTTCTGTCATGCATCCAGTCCCAATAATAAATCGTAGCATATTCGAAGTTTAAAATATCTGTTCTTGTTGCTCTGTCATTTTCGTACCAAAACTGTAATCGCATAGGACAAGATGTTATGCAATAGAAAGAAGTATTCGTCTAATTTTACTTAGTCCTATAACATCGTTAAAGTAAATCAAAATGACTTGGAAAATCCTTGAATATGACGCAAATAAAATCACTCAATATTATAATGTAATAAGCAAATGAATACAAACAATTTATAAAGCCTATCATTAGGCGCCAACTATAAAACAGTCGTTTCGTATTAGCAATAGCTAATGATAAAATAATAGAGGGATGATTTTAGGCACGATAGAAAAGTAATTTACATAAAACTTGAATACACAAATACTCCGAGCGCTTCGTACCAAGCGCCGATGCCCGCGAGAAAAAAAATACCCCATGGCCAAATGTACTCATTGCTATAACTTCGGCTTCATTGTACACGATAGACAACTTTTTGCATAACCGTAATGAAAGCCAGTCTTGTCTTTAAATTAAGCTAAAATATCAAAGTCGACTAAAAGTCACTTAGATTATACGCTTCTTAAATCCTCATTAACCTACACACAGAAAAACCTCCGTCAGTCAACGCTTTACTAAAATAAAATTTACGTCTAACTTACTAGATTGAGAAAAGTTTGTACATTTTCATCGGGCGTAGAGAGTAAAAGTCAATGGGTTTTCACGGTATATTTCGTTACGGCAATCTGGTTAGGCGCATTCACCGTAAATGGTCGGTGGCACGCGAATCCGCGAAGAGGGTTTCCAAACCAATTAAGGGCTCGAAGGCACGGGAAGGCTTGGGAAGGCGCAGCTGACGGATTACGAGCTCGATGGTACTCGGCGACTGGCGGCCGGGCTATAGGTGTGGGACACGCGAACGTAACCAACCGACCGACTCGACTCGTCATGTCGTATGGTGCAAGTGCAACTTAATCTTGTTAGATTTAAATGTTTATTATTATCATATTATATACAAAAATAAAGATATCCATGTTGAGAATACACGACGAGATGGAAGAGGAATAAGTCGTATCTTAGATGAAATTTTGAAATACGATATTATTATTATTTTTAAAGAAAACAGCAACGTTGTGATTATGCACTAGAGTTCACTTTTTCTTAACTCTAAATTGTTTTTGTCAAATGTATAATAAGATTGATTACTATGAAGTTAAAAAAAAAACTCAATTAATAGCTTATTCTTTAATTAATATTCAAAATGTATCCCTGATGTTAAAATCAAATTAACCTGTCTAGTGAAATTTGTTCGTAATGAAATACATGAAATTCTGATCACTTTACATGCGCAAAATATTATCGATTCTCTTGTTTAACGTTCTAGAAGTTGTACCGATTTTAACTTGAATCTTTTGCGCAGCAATAAGAAGATTGCAGTAAAAATAAATGGTTGGCTCGTAAAAGACTACATGCAGTCAATTTCAGTGCACTCAGACTGAGTTTCTGGCTAGACGGTTTTAAGTTTTACCTGAAGAAGCGAGCGGTCGCGGCACGCCATGACGTATGCAAACTTTTTATTACGTTATCCATTTGTTTATTACGTTGAATTTTATGACGGTAAGAAATATTTATTGCAAAAAGTCTACTTTGGAGTAATGCCGAACATCATCAGAAAAATAATATAGGGTGTGTTTTTTAAGGTGCTTTTTCCTTACGTCTTGTATATTTAAGATATATATTTAGTAAAATTTCCATTATTTAAAATTAAGTGATTAAACATTGTGGTGTTATACTTTTTTGTTATTTTCACGAACATTTATACAGTTTAAAATATATAGCATTTGTAATGGAAAGTTTTTGGTATAAAATTACGTTAAATAACGTAACTACAGTAATAGCAACCTTAATTATTATGCAATAAACTATATCTTGCTTCAAGCAAAATCGACGGGAATAGCGGAATAAGCAAATCGTTTATCCAGCTTACGTCTAATAAATTATTCGGATCAATTAATAGTATATGAAAATAGAATATTGACTTTTACTACCTTAATTAAAAAACAAATAGATATTAGGTGCAAAAAGACAAAGATTAAAGAAATGTATAATATTAAGTTTGTAATTATAAATTAGGTAATAATTCAAGAATTTCATTGATTATAATCAACGAAGTTCTTGAATAATTATTCATATAACATTACTTGAGACATTTTTATCACCTTAATCAGCGGATTCTAGATCAAATAATCGTTTATGTACAAACCCCATAATTATAGAAATCTAGATAAAGTTAGGCCATTAAGAACGTCATATATCTTATACTTATATTTAGGTAGTAAAACAGGCTAAAAACAGTGTAAATTTATCAAAATTCTCTCTCTTAAACGCGTAACAGATTAGATCTTGGTATGACTTGACAGATTTGAAACAGAGAGACAATTCTCAAGTGTAATTTGTTTTCAATACTTACGCATAAGTACCGTATCTGTAGTCCTCTTCTGGTTGCCGGTATTGGCAGCTGGGATCTAACCCGGCGCTGTAGTCCGGCGGCGCGACCGGCCAACTGTTCTCATAATTGTAATAGTCACCATAACCCATTTCGTTCTCGCCCATCATTTTCATCATACACTAAACGAATGCTTAAATAAATCACACACTAATAAAGTCAATTATGATCGATTACTGATTGCCATTTGATAACCGTTGAGTAGAATCACCGATAAGGTGTTTAATTTTCGTTGCAAGCAGTCGCCCGGAGACCGCAATAGTATCGACTGATCGATGCCTCACCGGCTATTATCAATAAAATCGTATCCTTATCATATCTAACAGCTTTCCCCTGTGATATGGGGACTTTTATAAACGCGGCGACGATTCTAATATTGTGCAGCAAATTGCTATCAAATGTGGATAGAGTCAAACGTGCCATTGTCAGCCAGCAAGCGTGCGTCATGAAATCCAAGAAGACAGGTTCAGATCTAGGAAGTACTGATAAACTTTAATATGATAAAACTAACGGAATAGTATAAATTTTATGTATAAATTATAGCTGTTTTTAAAAGTTTTTGAATTTTTTTTTGGTCAGAAGATGTGGATTGCTGAGAAAAATGGGGACAAAATGAATGTCTTAAAATACCACCAGTAACTTAAATTATGTTTTAGTTAATTATAACATTAGGTATAATACAAAATATACTTGAATTACTCTAAATTAATCGTATAACGTCTTTATTCTTTAAGTAAATTAGAAACATAATAAAAAGTGGACGCGATGATTACCTCTGGTGGGACTCGAACCCACAATCCTCGGCTTAGGAGGCCGATGCCTTATCCATTGGGCCACAGAGGCGGCGGCAGAGCGTCGCCGTTGTGGGCATACGTTGTGGTGTGGTTGCGTCACCGCGCGTCATGACCGAGCAGACTTAACGCACATATAAATTAAATGTTTAATTATAACCTACTTATTACATTAATGTTGTTTACGTACATACAAACCACAAGTTCGAGAAAATTCTTGAGTTTGTTACTAATCTACATAAAAAGGTATACAGGAAAAAGCTCATACGCAACTTATTTCCGTTATTAAATCAATGTTGCCAGCCTATGTCCAGATTAACATAATTAAGTCATGACCGCGTGAAGACTACAGGGTACTATGGAGTACGGAAGAATACGCTCCTTCTTTAACCCAATTTACAGCCGACTTTAAAAAGATGGAGGTTATGTAATCGTCTGTATTTTTGTTTAATTTTTTTTTATAATATGACTAATTTTGGACGTAGGGGCCCAAGAGTATTTTATTACTCATGTTCCTAGAGGAACCTAATAGTGGGGTAGATGAATCAACAGTCCGCCATCTCGCTCTATTTTGGGCACTGCGGTTGATCTCGGGTCACGATAATTTTATATTTTCACAATATTTATAAAACAGACCATGATAGAAAATAAGTATATGATAAACTCTGACGCCTGTTGTTATATTATCAATTAATTATTATCTTTGATACTTTTGACGCTGAAGATAAATTTGATAGGTGTTAATTAAATAGTTTCATATCCACGGACAATATTATTCGTAACAATAATATTCGTATACACAAAGACATATTTTATTTATAGAAAACCTCGGCCTAATTCCGAAGAACGTAGTAATGTCTTGTGATTTATTTTTAAAGTGTTAAAAATGACAATGTTTCGTTGGATTTTATTATTTAACCTCAATTACCTATTTATATAATAATAAAAATCATCTATATACTTATACTCGTATTTATACTTTTATCTATGTCAGGGATGGTGAACCTGTGGCCCGCGAGATATTTTGGGCATGTCACAGATTACATTCATTATGCAGTAAGAAAGAGTAAAGTAGGTATTAACGCTACAGGATGTTCTCAAAAATTAAAAAGATAAAATTATTTGATGCTACGTACGATAATTTCTTTAGTGAAATAGCACTTTGATATATAAAGGTTCACCATTCCTAATCTAAGCTATAAACCTTTAAATGTATTACAATAAAACAACATTTTCAAAGATATTTTATTTCAATCCAATAAATATATTAAAAACAATTAATAATACAATAGAATACACAAAAAAGATACATTTCTTACATATACTTGCTAATTCTAAATATACATACAGATGTCACCGAACATTTGTGAATACCGTTTATTTGTAATTTACCTTGTTTCGGCAAATTGCATAACGAATTAATTCTCAAAGTGGCGTATGTGAAACTGTAAATACTCGTGTCACATTGTTGACCGTCAGTTTGAGAATGCATTCGATACTGATTTTAGGTCACAATTTGTCTAGAAAAATTACAAACTGACGAGATTCACGATCTTTCGGTGACTTAGATAAATACAGCTACTGGAATGTTACTGCCTGTCTCGACTGCATGAAAAGTGTACGATATCTCCATTAGGATAGCGAACAAACGCGCTCTGGTTGCCGAACCTCTTCTTACAAACAGGACACACATTGTAGTCATGTATCACAATGCTCTTTGACTCGTGATAATGTTTTACTTCTTTCACCTAGAACATATAAATATGTCATTCATTTTAACACAAGCAAAAAAATTGTACAATTTATTTGCTCGATTTTTCCTCTAGGCGTTTGAAGAAAATTAAATCATCAAAAACAAAGTTTCTTAATGCAATAATGCAGTACAGACATGAAACTGCTAATAACACATGAGTTTTGTTAGAAGTTAGTATACCTAAATTTAATAATGAACGGATAAAAATAGATAAATTTTGTTTTCAGATTTCTTAAGTTAAATTTTTTAGGAAACTTAATTACAAACACAACAAAGTGGATATTCTATACAAAATAAATACCTGAAGATGTTCAGCATACAAGAGTCCTTTGAGGACTTGCATTTTTCTCTTCTCAGTCAAGTGTCTCTCCAGCGCGCTCTCCAGAAAATGCTTCAAGCGGACCAACGGCACTGAGTTTGGCAACACTGATAGCGCCTGCAACAATATTACATATACATTCCAATTTTAATACGTGATAGGGAAATTATAAAAAAAAACGCTAGACGAATATTTTTCGACCGGTGTAATACCCCGACCACACAGTAGACACGCCTCAACTTCCATATATATAATATTAGTAAGATAAGATTAAGATGGATGAATGGATGTCGCTGACATTCGGCATAGTAGAACATAGTGTGGAACACATAGGTTACTTTTACTTTAATTCTACACGAATGGAGTTGGGGACAATAGCTTGTATATTGTATATATAAAAAATGAGCGACCTTTACAGGTGATATCTGATCAGCATGTTTCTCCAGTATAGCGAGAGCCGTCTCGAGGTCGGGCACGGTGGAGTTGGGGTGTCGCGGCACGTTGGCCAGCGGGCCGGCCAGCGCGCCGCCCTGCTCCGGGTTCATCAGGATCCTCATCAGTATCACGTACACGTCCACGCCCTTGCTGCTCGAACTCGCGCTCACTTGCTCGCAGTAACGTATCGCTCTTTCCACCTCACCTGGAATTTATTCATCTACATTAAAAATATAATATTACTAGCGGTCACCCGCTTCGTAGACGCATAATTTAAAAAAGCAAAAGTCTTCAAGTGAAAATCCCGTCAAAGTCAGTACAGCGATTGCCCGGAACTAACTCGGATTTCGGACAGAAATACAGACAGCCCAAAATTTAAAAAATTGGTTTTTCATATTTTTTTTATTTCCATATTACAGACACAACAATTTTATTATTTGTATAGATACATAAAAAGAAAAAAATAGAAAATTTCAATCATTATTCTATTTTATCTCTTTTTTTTAATTCCTAATTTGACAGATGCATCGTTATGTAATTACTCACCTAAGATTTGTACATATATAGCGAGCGCCTGTTCATGTCTTCCCAACTTGCCCAATATGACCGCCCGCTCTTCAAACAAACAATCATTAGGGAACGGCAATATCACTCTTTCAGGCGTATAATGCGAAGACTTTTCTAGAAAAGCCAATAACTTAGCTTTGATATGTTTAACTTCCTCATCCGTCGTACCTCCGGTTTTGTTCTTATGTTCCAATATTTTATCTCTATACATACTGATTAGTGCATCATGGAACAAAGGATTAGTTTCATTCCATGTATGTATAACATGTTCTAGATACGGTATGACTAAAGTCTTATGTTCGCGTAATAGAAAATCTAGAACTTTCGGTCTCGACAAGTTTTCAACTTCGGCAATATCCTCGGTGAATATCTTCAATCCTTCTTCAGGATGCTCTTGTAGTATCCAATCGGAGAATTTGAATATTAAATTTATATGTTCGGAACCTAAGAAATTCACATTAATAATTATATTTTATAGTATTAGTTTGATCTAGCCACAAAGATAGTAAAACTTTCGTAAGGCATTATATGTTTATTACAGGACCCTGACGAGTCTGAAGCCGGCACCGACATTGTGTTAACTAGAGGTGAGTCGTTTAAAATTTGTTTATTAGTATAACATCTGATTTCTTTGTTTTAATGGGGAGAAAAAATGCAAGAACTAAGTAGGTGGCGCTAGTGTGGAGTGAGCTGTCATCTGTCAATTATACTTCATTTTAGCGATTTAAAAATAATCAAAATGTATTCCTTTTATCATTTTCTATTATAAATAATGTATAAAGTGCGAAATAACAGTCATAAAGAATTACAAGAGAATGCAAATTGTCATACCGAGACTTTGTAGATAAGATTTAGTTCGATGATATCCCTTGAGACTGGAGTCAGGCTGCTTGGCCTGATCGCGCAGCAGCTGCAGCGCTTTAGTGTGCTGTCCCTTGGTGCGGTACAATATAATCAGCTCGCTGTGCTTGCCGTGCTGCAACAAGGTCTTCTCTGCCTCCTCCAGCCTGCAGTTGTTCAAGCGCAGGAGAGACGCTACGTACGCGTCGTTCGTCTAAAACATACAACTTTGTAGATACATTTATAAATTAAAAAAAATATAATAATTTGAGGATCAAACAAGTATCAATTATTACAAGAAAACATACTAAAATCGAACTTTTCGTTAGGCTCTTCGTATACAAGGGAACTTAAATCGTCAAAACCCAGCGATTTTGGTCGCTAAGCGACTTACGGAATGCGCTGTCATAGAGATTCGTACACAGCGCGCGTTGCAGACATTTTTTATGTCATTGCAAGAGACAGTCACTCGCAACTTCTCTGATAAGTTCGTCTTGAGTCAAAGCAAATCTATGCAGTTGAAATGTAGTCGCTATGCCTGTACTGACGAAGTATACGGTTCGAGTCGACAACTCAACGTTGTGTAGCGCCATTGTCACGACGCAAACGTATAATATTATTTTTGAAGATTTACTTTGCCTTATGTACGGTTGGTCTTACAATATTCTATTACCTTTTTTTTGTATTTCATGCAGTTTGTAGTTCATTAGTTTTTACATTAATATTGTTATTTACCTGTAAATAACATTTCAGTAAAGTTGTATCAATCAACTCCAACTGCTGTGTGACATTTCTATGGCTGGTGACGTCATTACTTGCACCCGGTGTCATCTTCTCAACATTATCTGTGTTACCCTTTTCAACCGCCTCCGCGAACTTCAATCTTACTTGTACGAGATAATTAATAAGCGCTGTTAAAGCATTTTGTAAATCTTTTCCTTTTAATTTACCATCATCTTCTGTTCCAGGTTTATTATCTAATTCTGGAAATAGTTTGATGACATCCGCCGGATCTGTGTTCAATTGTATGAAAACCTTCATGGATTGCGCGTATTTCTTTTCGTCGAAAAGCTCTAAGGCGCTTAGCATTTGAATTGAATGGATCGTTTGCTTCTTCTCTTCCGGGGAACAGTCCGAATTTAGCTGTAGGAAAAGACGAAAATAAAAAGATATTGCTTTGAGAACTATTGACTCAATTATTCATTGACTCAAAACTAAGGGCGTGACCCTTTCTCCGTCGAGAAATCGATTTTAACTAATATATCACAATTAAAATTGCATTATTTGTGCCCTCTCACTTGACCATAAAAACTCCTTGCATAAAAAGTAATTTTAAATTCACAAAATCTATACTTACACCATCCAATAGCCCAGATATAGTTTCTTTAATATGTTTCACGCGAAATGCCATTATAAAAATTATATTGATAAGTTCTATTTTCTATTATTACTAATTTAATATTAATTTTATTTAATCTTTGAGAATTGGTACATATAAAAGTAGAGTTAACACTTGATTTGACAACAAGTTTCTAAAGAGGAAAATATGTTAAATTGTTGTAGACAGAACATTTATTACTTGCAGTCTTTATATGTTTTGCACTATTTTTACATTTTTAAATAATAAAATCAAACTACACTCGCTATTAAACTATCCTGACTAAAGCTATGTTTATCTTTAACTTTATGTTTAAACAACAAACAAACACTAAATTATAATTTATGTCATGTTCTTTTGGTCTTTATTATTTTTTATGTTTATAAAAAAATATATTTATATTTTTAACACTGGCTGTTTTAAAGTTAAAACTCTCTTTTTTTTTAAAGCAATCGTATAAACAACAATTCACGAATCGAAAATTTTCATACTAAATAAATTATATTATTTTAGACTTTTGAGGAAAATGATTAATTATGATGCATATTTTATCATACCGCTCGGTACCTCTCCGCCGGTACTTCATAATTAAAAACAATTTCAATTTAACCGCGATACGGTTATTTTTAGTATTAGAAAGAACTCATAGGATACCAGGTTTTTGAAGGGAAACGATCCATCGTGTGGTAAGTAATCTTCAAACAGACTTTTACACAGAATCGTGGGCACATTCGATGGTAGAAAAGAAATATGAGAGGCAATATGTACATGTGTTCTTAAAGTTAATGTCATGTCTACTTACAGTTATGTCAATAGCAATTTCAAATTGTTTATTCTTGAGCAGCTGCTGACGCTGTTTGGTAACATCAACTGCAGTCAAGCACCACACCTGGCCCACTGACGCCACGAATATCAAACCACGCTTGCATCTGCAATCGTCAGTTTTTAAACTAATAACTAAAAGTAGCTTGGTTGACGGATTCTTCCTCTATGCGCAGTAGAGTAATTTATTTTTTCTTCTAAAAATTTACTTTTTTCTTAAATATTTGAAATATTAATACAATAATAAATAACTATCTAGTTCTCACGGTTAAAGAAAACATAGTGACTTTACACATATCTGTGAAGAAATTCAAAGATATGTGTAAAGTCAACCAACCCGCACTATGCCAGTGTGGTTGACCCCTAACTTAAGGTAGGTTCGAGCCTCTTAGGGGGACATATATACCTATAATGTAGCTTTTACATCTCAGACAAATCAAGTAAAATACCAAACCTACATAACAAATAAAGAAACTCACCTGTACATAAGTCTAGCTTTATTTAAGTCGGGTAGAGTTTGAATAAACATTGAAGGTTCTACCGTCTGCACTATCACACGGTCAATCAGCAATCCTAAGATATAAGGTGTTTCCCACACTGCAAACAAGATAAGTGTGGTACTAGAATCAATGATCTCATATAAACCGACAAAGTTATTGAACCTAGGAGCAAAAATTGTTCTGGTCTCCCATATCAATTTTAATTCTCTTTGTTCATTCAAATCTTTAAGTTTTCCCAATCTATTGCAATATAAATGTCCTGAACATTTTTATATATAATCTATATTTCCAGCTTAGGTATGATAATTAAATTAAATATTTACAGTGTTAGGTGGTACATTGTTATTAACCTTTTTAATATCACCTTTGTGTCAGTTATGTGCTAAAAGGTTTACTTACCAACAGCCAGTGGTGGTTCTGCCCATTTGATGGTCTTCTTTATCTCAATATCTTTGGCTTCTTCAACAAGTACAGAAGTGCTGTCTCTACCGAGTAGATATGAATTGTCTGAATATTTGGCTATTGTTGGTTCTAATGAACGGGAACTACTTGTAGGAAACAACTCTTTTGGTTTACCAGAAGAAAGCTGAAAATAATGATATAGAATATTTTATTTAACTATATTAATAAATAAAACTTTAAATAACTATCTGCAATTGTTTCTTACATCAAACAGAGTGTATTCCCCTTTAAATCCAACACACAAATATTCTTGGCCCCAAGCCATTACTTTGGGCACATCAGGAACAGTGAATTCAAATTGATGTTGTTTAAATTCACCATTTTTACCATAATATACTTGAAGTTTTCTCCTCACTGCCACACATAGATGTACAACTGAATTAGATTCACCTGTCATGGATGTTGCACACTGAAATTAAATGTGAACATAAAATTTTAAAAGTAATTAGAAAATTGTATTTCAAAAATTAGAGTATGTTAAAATTGCCCATTTGTTTAAGTTTAAATATTATTATTTAGTAGTCGCCCATGAGTCCGTTGGCACAGAATTTAAAAAAAACTTAATTAGTAGCTTATGTGTTCTAGACTATGTTCTATATGTATGCCAAATTTCATCAAACATCCATCCATCCATCTATCCATGTTAACATTCACATTTATAATATTAGTAACATATTAGTAAGATTATTATAAAATATGGTATGTTCATTTAGTTTACCTTTTTATCTAAAGCAAATAATGATGCACCTTTAGTTTGTGGAATTGATTTTATAAATGGAAAATTTACTCCATTTATATCATATGTTGATAAAAGATTATCTGTGAGGCATAACAGCAGGTTGTCCTCTGTAAATATATAAACAACATATTACATATCCAACAAACTTGGAAATAACAAATAAAAATATTAATCAACTTCATATTTTCCTATCCCTCGATTATTCAGTGAAATATAAAAGAGAATTTATCAAAACACCCTGTAAGGGATATTTTATTACATACATACCAGGTATAACTTCAATTTGCTGAATAGGTTTTTTACTAAAATTCTTGCAATACCGAAGAAGTTGCAACTCATATTTTTGATTTCCATTGGTGGCTGATAGTGAGTACATCAATAGGTGACCCTGCCTTGTACCCAACAATAAGTTGTCATCTAAAAGTAATAGGATTTTTTGGTTTGTTATTTTATGTACAAATAATGTTGATGAGATATATATAGCTATAGGTAGGTGGGTAAATAACAAGAAACTCACCATAAGCTGCAATAGCCTCGATCTGAACAGTTGCATTTAGCAAATGTGACGCCTCATAAGCCTCATGCATGATTTATTTTTATTTTATACAGCTTCAAATAAATTAAAGAGATAATCTTAGAACAACAGCCGCGATAAACGTCGTTCTTTTCAGTGATTAATTCTTATGAACACTACTAATGTATTTGTTTCAGTAATGTAATCATATCAATATAATTTCATTATAAAAGACGAAAACATATATTTTTCCACATATATTTCGATTTTATTGTGGTTGTTATTGTTGGTGTTTTGACATTTTGGAAACTGACGTTTATTTACCACAGATAAAGAATACAGCATTTTATTTTAACTGTGTTTTACTATAACTTACAGATAAAAAAACAATGAAAAATATAAGCATCTGCGGTGCAGCAGTTAAGAAGACATAAGAAGAACCAGAGCACCATAGTAGAGCACCAGATTTGTAATCTGCCGGTCCTGTTTTGAACCCAGCGATGAGTTAACGAAGAAATAAAGAAAATTATATCAAAATTAGTTTTATAAGTAATGTGTGTCTTGTAAGTATAGGTATTTCTTGATAAGCATGATTTTTTTGTTTTCTGAAAAAAAACACTTTCATCGGTACCCTTTTCTACCCTTTTGTAGTTCCATCGACTCCACAGCTTATGCTACCTCAATATTTTCTCATTTTTTTCTTCAAACTTGTGGGTGTGTTACTACACCTTTTAAGCATTAAATATTGGTAAGATCATATTAAGGCTTCCACCAGCTTCCACTAGCAAAACATTTGTTCAAAAACATATTAGCCCGCAATTTTGTTCACGCGGAAATAAAAAATCTTAGTAAGTAGCATGTGTGTTTTCAAGGCTGTGTTCTACATCCGTTCTGGAGATACCTAGCAACAAACATCCAACAACATATTAGGATGATAAGAGGGATGACTAGATGTTTTTCATTGCTTGTTTCAACACTGCAAATCCACGGTTTCAGACAATTCAAATAAATAATTGAAAAATACAAAAATAAAACAAGTCGATACCGGTTAAATCAATTTTCGTTTAATTACGATCAAAAACAGATAAAAATACATATATGTATATCATGCAATTGCAGGCAGCTGATGAAACTGCGTCATTACCTTATTACCGTTGTTACTAAACAACTTTGCTAATATATTAACATCAAATATTAATAGTGAAAAAGTGAGTAAAGTAATGGAAATAAAATCACATTATTGTGGACCATCTCCTTAAATTTATTTCGATATGGTCAATCGAAATGTTAATGATTGTACAATTATTGAGAAAAAAACGATATTGTAATTTAAATGTTTTTAAATAATTCATATAACAGTTCATTGTTTTATTATTATATAATATATTAAAAATTAACTCATAATATTTAATAACGATAATTTGTCAATGATAAGTTTTTGCCCTTAATTTGTGATTTCGTATTTACTTCACGACTTGTTTTCCGTATGAGGTGCAAAATAAAAAAAACCATATTTACTATTCATTTAATATTTACTTTTATAATTATGTTATTTTCATTCATAACTAACAACGATATGGGTGTTACTATGTATTCAAATTCAATAAAACAAATTAAAAACAAAATACAATTTTTCACTCACTATTAAATTTAATATTACAGTACTAGTAATAAGAAAACTCTTTTCCACTTTAAATAATTTATAAAGTCAACCCCATTTCGAAGTGTGTATTTTTTGTATGAGTCGTAGATAATCGTAATACTCGACGGACAATTCTCTCGCAATTCAGTTAAAGTGCACGCGAATCGTAAGTGAGAATTCAGTGGGATAGAGACGTTCCGACAACACAGCTTCAAACATTCAGGTCACTAGTATGTCTTAACTTTTTACACAGAGGGTTTTAGAAGCGACGTCGATTACAAAATTCATATTAGAATAAGACTTAATAAAATATGCGTATCTAAACTATCTTAATCCTCGCCGTTTCCGCGGTCGATGCAGGCACGACACGACACGACACGGCACGTGACGTCACGTCATGGCACGGCACGGCGAGGAGCAGGCGGCCGCGACTGCCGCCCGATACGATACTCAGAGTCATATTATAAAGGTAATTATATTTACACGAACTATAAAGGTGTCAGCAAATCAGTGGCCTTAGGGACAACTAAGCTCCGCTATGTGTGATTTCAAATCGTGCGCCGAGCGCGTTATATATCTTAAAATACTACAAATTTATACGTAATTAGTACATACCTATAGTAATACAATTTTTATTATATACTTGGCCGCCGCCAATTTACACGGGACTTCCCAATGGATGCGTGCCGTCAGCCAAGCGCGTCAAAGTCATGCCAATATCTTCTAAACGAGACCTCGCTCTGCTTCACTCCATACAACAATCCAATGTCACTGTTATTTTTACATATTGTATCGTAACAATATCATTTAGATTGAAGCGTCAATGATCAGACATGTTAGATGCCGCTAAATATTACATTTTTTAATCATAAAATATATTTTAATAAAGTTATTCATTACACATGCTTTTAAAATTTTTATAAAATTGCAAGAAAACATTATGCAAATGTTATAAACATAATACATGCTAGTAAGCACATATATAATTTATTAAACGTAATAAAAAACAAAGTTTTTCGTAAATAAGACTCAATGGGACAACTGCCATGATTATTAGTAATTGTGGATAAAATGTCTAAAAACTGTAAACATTAAAATCTGTTAGTTTGTTTTGTTGTTAGTATTCCAAATTTTAACATTTTTTTCCATGTGGCAATGTTTGTGAGTGCATCGCAATCCAAGGGGCGAGTTCGGCCGGCGCAGAACTACGACATGTCACTTCATCGGGCTACATCTAAACCATCAATTAAATATTCAATTATCCTACACTTAAAGGCTTCTTTATAAACCTCCACTAATTTGTAACCGTATCCAACTCGTAGTGCGGAAATAAAATTTTAATGAAAGCTTAAAAACTATGACAATGAATTTAATTATTTAAACACTCGCTTCATAAATGACTACTAATAATGTGATTTAAATGACAAATTTTACATAGCAGAAATATCCTTTATAATATAGAATACAATATAATCGAAAAACTATGACATTACAATAGGACATCGACAGACAGTGCTATTCATTAATACAATTTATATTTATCCGGCCCCTAGATAAGACAAGGTAAGATACACCGCAATAAAAAACATTTTTTTTTTACTAATTTCGAAGTTGCCCGAATAAACGAATATACCATTTAGTTAATCTAAAATTTATATCGTTTGAATTGTACAAATACATAATATTTCTGAGATATCAATAAAAATTACAAATTATCTTGAGAGATCAGTTTATGCTAGTTATAAAAATGTACAAGTACGCATTTTGAGTGCAAGAAAATGTTCCATTTGCTATAATTCCATCATTGAAAGCGAACTACCTTCGTAAAAGTTCATCGGTAAGTGATACAATCCAATTATAAATATTCTAAAGCACTACTAGAATATTTCCCTACTGATTACACGGCCCAAGCGAAAAGGTCCAAAGGATCATGCAGCAATCCCTCCCCTCGTTTTATTGTAAAATATTACAACGATCGCTCCCCGTCTATGTGATAGGTATACCTCGCCGAGTACATCGCGGCCAATAAAATGTACTAAACGACAGAAAAATAAGCAAATACAATGTAAAATATAAAACAATACCATTTATCCAGATATTTAATCTGACGTTCACCAAAAATAATCATTAATTTAAAAACGCAGTTTTAAGGTATTTACATAAAAAAAAATTTGAGCTTACAAAAGTACAAAGTAATCACATGGAGACGGTAAAGAGTCTACTGCGGATTTTACCCTTCTCACCGACTGCGACAGCTCAAGCTTTTCCACATAAACACTACGATATCACACGACTGCTCGCTGAAAACACCTATTATGCATATAATTTTACCCGATGGCCAACACGAAAATAAAAATACTATCACTAAATAGCATATGAAATACCCATCTTAGTTCCGATCGCATCCGACATGTTCCGACACGTTCCGACAACGGACGAGTGTACCATACATTTGTACCGGGTACGGGTACCGACCGACTGAGGTACGAGGAACGGTCGCTCTAAATGCATTTAGAGTGGCGATAGTCTGTCGGGCGTCGGGGATCAGCGCGCGGGCGAGGCGATGAGGTCAGGCGTGGGCGTGGGCGACGGTCGAGGTCGTGGGCGCGGGCGCGGACGTGGGCGTGGGCTACGTCGCCGTCTACGACGCGCTCGGCGATCCGCCGCTCGGCCCGCACGCCGCAGCGTTGTCTGCTGTTAGACAATTCAGATTTAGCTAAATTCAAAAAGCAATTAATTCACTATAAATATTATTAATGTCGTAATTACTGATGACATATTTAATTGAATGATGATTGCATTAGTTACCCTGGGCCTCATGTGCGTGGTCGGCGGCGCCGGAGCCGCCGGGCGCGTCGTTGGGCGCGGCGGGCGCGCGCGGCTTGAGGAACTCGTTGAGCGAGGGCTGTATGGCGAGCTCGTACTCGGTGAAGTTGAAGAGCGGGGGCAGGGCGCGGCCGTTGGGCAGGCGCGCGGCGGGCTCGCGCAGCTCGTCGAAGAAGCTGTGCGCGCACGCCTGCAGCGGGGAGAGCCGCGCGCCCGGCGTGTACTCCAGCAGCCGAGACACCAGAGAGATCGCGTCCGGCGGAGTGCACGCGCGGAACACCTGTCATAACATACCCTTTACATTACTTACGACCTTCTTTATATAAAAAAGCATCATACGTTGCGTTAACATCAATACCCATGGATATCATGACACAAAAAAGATAATGCACAATTCAAAGTTTCATCTAATCTGCTTTACCCTTGCTATCTGATGTTTTATACTTTGTAAATGGCTCGGACATCCGACTTCACCGAGAAATAAACTTCTATGTAAAGGATAGAAAAATATTTAAACAATTTTGCATGATGTGATTGTCTTCATACAAGTTATTGTCAAGTGTATATATACTATACAAAAATTTATACATATTTACAATATAAGATTCTTTTGTGTATTCCGCACATTTTACATAAATAAATTGTAATTGCAAATTACAACAGCAACCCGAATTTATATAGAAAGAAGTGTAGCGCATTTAAAAAAAAACGATTTAACAAAGTATACAACCACTCAATTAAAATTACAAATTGTAAATTATTTAAATAAAAAAAAACAAGAACTTCACTCAAGTCGAACACACTGAACACCAACAACAAACAAGAAATTTGGCAGCAACAGATTATGAAGTATAAAGTAAACTGCTGTAAACATCGCACATCTCACATTAGAAAGAGACAAACCGTTACGTATGGCTTAGTAGAGCGCTATCTTTGTCATATATAGAGGGAGTGACAGAGATGGCGCTTTACGAAGACATAATTAACGGATCTTTTACTTTCCAAAAAATTGATATGCAAATATTTGCGTTTACTGTTTGTTATAGAATCAATCGAAGTTGACTGGGCCAATGTTTAAAATACAACTATGAGTTTTTAGTAATATTAAAAAAGTAATGTAGTGTAGTTTTTATGACGATGACTTTCTTAGTTTTCAAAGATTTATAGCAGACGACCCGACAACTAAGATCTCGACTACATATATGTTGTGTTTTCTAGTTAACCCATGCCGGGCAATATTTTTTTCTTTATTCACATTTCAAATTAAAAAAAGTGTAATAGTGTAAGTTAACTCTGAACTTAATTTATATAAAATACTGTACTAAGCAAAGACTTCGTAAAAATTGCGTGAAATTAAGATTGAAAGATTATTTTTCTGTAGATATTACAAAAGTAAAAAAAAAACTGTGTGACGGTAGACAAGAAATGTGAATAAATACTAAATGCCTTCATTTTTAAATTCAAAAACAAGCAGAGAATAAGTTTGCATCTCACATTAGTAACTGTTATAATGAAGTATTTAAGATAATACAATGAATTTAATGAACTTAAGACTCCTTTTCCACTAAGCGTCGATGAGACTTTGTAGTCGCGCGGTGAATGCGCTAGTGGAAAGGGAGTTTTATAATGTAGATGGTTTATACATAGTGTAATGGAGGCATTTAGGTTAGTGTACAACGTTGCCTTACTCGAATGCGCTGATGATCAGTGGCCGACTTGGGCATCGTCATACGCTCCAGCATGTACTGTAATGTAGTAGTACTAATCAACTATCTCTATACTAATTATATTAACCTACAAACATAACACCGCACAAATTTAAATACGATAAATATTAGCATTTTATTACAATTTCTATCGTATTTTTATTTATAAGTAAGGAATCGTCCATTAATCACGTGAAGCTCGATATGGGGCTCAAGGGTGGGGGGGAAGTATTCCAAAAAATCATGAAAAATCACGAGGAACAAGGAGGACTATTAAAATATTACGTGTATTTATATTCTGACTGATGACGTAAATTTAATTATTTCAAAATTTCAATATTAGCTGGTACTAAAAAAATACAGGATTTAAGGTATAAAGGAAGGAGTGTGAAACCTAACCAAATATCACCTAACGTTAAAGGATTGATGAAGGGAGGGTTGGCGCAAATTTTTTAAAAATATTATCACTTGATCAATGAACGACACCTAAGTTATAATGAAAAAAAACAACTTTCAGACGAAATATTTACCATCTTGTTTAATATTGATGAAATAAATGAATATATAAATAGTGTATAATAACAAATTTGTTATTGTTAGCGTACTGACCTTCGCCCAGGGATGGCTTTTGATCTGTGGAAATTTGAATTCTGTGTAGTTTGGATTCATCTCGCGGATTTGCTCGCGTGTCGGTGTGCCCAGGACCTGGAAACGATGAAAACATATTTTTTACTTTGTAATAGATAACAAACACAGAATTGTTCGTCAAAGGACTCTGTGAAAATTTTATAAAATGGAAATGTAATTTTTTTGTCATCGTTTTTTTTCTTTTTAAATCATCAAAACTACAAACTGCACCCAATATTGGCATAGAAGCCTTTTCCAGAAATTAAGAATAAGTTACCTTAATAATTTCAACGAGCTGGTCGACCCCGGAGTCTCCGGGGAATATCGGCTGTCCGAGGAGCAGCTCCGCCACCACGCAGCCCGCGCTCCACACGTCTGACCACACACAAGTTCACGTTCATCTTACTAATATTATAAATACGAAAGTTTAGATGGATGCATGGATGTTTGTTTGAAGGTATCTCCAGAACGGCTGCATAGATCTCGCTGAAATTTGGGATACACGTAGAACGTAGCTTAGAAGAACATATGTTTACTAATTAAGTTTTTTATTTCGCGTGAACAGAGTCGGGGGCGATAGCTATATTAAATAAAATATGTATATTTGTGCTCACCAATCTTAGTGGTATAATCGATTGCGCCAAAGATGAGCTCGGGCGCGCGATAGTAACGCGAGCAGATGTAGGAGACGTTAGGCTCGCCGCGCACGAGGTGTTTGGCGGAGCCGAAGTCGCACAGCTTGAGTACGCCAGTCTTGGGGTCCAGCAGCAGGTTCTGCGGCTTGATGTCCCGGTGACAGATGCCCAGCGAGTGGATATACGCCAGGCTCCGGAACAACTGGTACATGTACAGCTGGAAAATACCAACAAATCTATTATAATACAATATCGTACAAAGTGAGAGGTCTAGAGATTAAGGATTTCATGTTCATGAATGAGGACAGTAGACTCGACCCCTTTGGATAACATCTATATCCAAAGGTCTAGCCAAACCTACCTTTATAAAACTAATGGGTATGGTTTGTTCATCTTTGGAGTAGTGACGTGCAACTTTGTACACCGTCTCGGGTATGTACTCCAGCACCAGATTCAGGTACACTTCGTCCTTCTGCAAGCAAACACGGACAAATTAATAACTTCCTTACAACTATGTTATACTAATACTCAAGATTGTATGGAGAAAAATATTTTTATATCGCCTATACATTTATATAAATATTCATCGCCCATCTGTAAGCCTAACAATAGAAGATTATAAAATATTTTGATTACTTATCTAATGTTGTAATAATTTATATAACATAGATTTTAATTTTGTACGTATGAGCATTGTATAAAGAAATTAGCGGTATACTTATCATTGAGGTTTTCAAATATCTTGGCGGCTCGGAACATCGTGCGAGTTGGTGCGTAGTACAAACTTGTTGGTGTAGCGGGGCGTAAAGGGATGTGGGGGGAGGGCATTGCGCAGCGCGCAGTGACCTTGAGCCGCCAAAGACATTGAAACGGCCTATACTATCAAGCTTACGCAAAATTTTTAAAGAAACTAAAGAATAGACTTCTGTTATTTACTTTTGTTTTATATTTTATTTACTAATTTACGATTCACAGTTCACGTTAAATCCGAGTAGTTACCGTCTAGCTCCCAACGTGCCCAAAAGCAAGTTGTCGTTTATATATTACGATTTTTTTTTTGCATTCCATACACCAAAAGAAGTCATACCATGAAATTATGTAACGCCGAAGCCCAACATCACAATATAAAAATGGCTTAAACACCTAACACCGATACCCAACCAACTAATCCAGTTAACTGCATAAATAACGGCTATTTTAACGATAGCTATGTAAATATGAATATAAATTGACGCGCCACATAAAACAGTATGGTTATAAAGTCAGTAAATAGGTACTATAAGACAAACTAATTTGGCAAACATCCAAAGGATCTTGGCTCCAGAGTGCGGCGACAAATATTGTCTTACCTTGAACTAAACAACGGGATATTTGGTAAAGGTTTAGAAATAAGAAAATATTTATAATAAAATTCTGTACAATTTTGCTACCGCTACGGATGAAACACAACAATGTTAATATCGTATTTACAATAGCGAAGCGATTTGTTAATACAGTGAAAAAAACTATCTATAGTAAAAAAAATTGTGTACCAACAGTTTTTAATTACAAAAATGTTGTCACGTATAATATGTGTAACGCAAGATCTGTAATTTAGACCTATATATAACTTGGTAATAAAAGATATAATTCTAATAGCTTCCGAGCCTTTCTGAAAATGACATTTGCAAACATTAGAACGTGTAATTTCAATAATACGATGTGCTATTAGTGACGAAGATATGATTACGATAATCTAAAAAAAAAGCAAGCAAACTGCCGCGACATCTGACGTGTTCCGATGATCGTGTATTCAATAATCGCAAGTGAAAGCCCTGGCCGATGATATAGGGATAAAACACTGCACAATGCCAGGCCACCGACCGATAATTCATATGGATTATGTCCATTGTGATTGGATACAATAATTATCGGCAAGCCTAGTCTAGGAGTTTATAGATCTATGTGCGTTAGCACACTAGCTTAATATCTGACTGTGACATACTGCGACATCAAAAGACTGCATCGCATTTAGTAGTGGACTAACAGCTGCGGCCACTGACACCTTATCCCAAATAAAACAATCAATTTAACCAAAAGCCCGTCAAGATATAGGAAGGCTTTTATATATATAAAAATATTAAGGGCCAATTTTTCACTTCAAGAATTTCTATACAATTTACTTGTTACAATTTCATAATCTCTAAATATGTGTATTAAAAATGTAAAACATAGCTTTACTATTTTCATTCACAACAAGCCTGTGGGTAAAATTCAACGGTCCGAAATAACAAAGGCAGATTTTTCGGAAGACTATATCAATAAAAGACAAGACAAAAATTGCTAAATGAATACTCTTAATTATGTTAGAGATCAGGAACTCCGATTGAAAAATTGGCCTTTAGATAAATAACGAGTACTGAATAGAACCATACCTTTTCTCCGCTGGAGTAAAAGAAGTATTTCAGTTTGACAATATTACAATGCTCCAGTCGTCGCATGATTTGAAGCTCTCGGTTCTGGAACAACGAAACAATGTCAATTAGAATAATGAAATTGTGCTATACATAAAATTATAATACGTAGGAAGACGCCACTACAAATCTAAAGTCCGAAAAAAAAAACGGAATACCCTAATGATCCTCTGATATCTGAAATGTTGAAGTTCCTTTTATTCTGAATCAAATAGAGATATATAACCAATCAATTAGCATTCTCATTCTATACATAAAAATATAATATTTAAAAAGTGGCTAAAAAGAAACGAATTTATTACGTGAATTAATTAATATTCATAAGTTACAGTTGAAAAGACAACTAATAGATTTGAAAGATGAAAACCGGATACTGATATACAAATTCCATACCTTAAACCTTTTATCCTGGAGCACCTTCTTGATGGCAATGAGCTCGCCGCTATCGCACAGTTTGGCCTGGTAAACGACGCCGAAGCTGCCATTTCCGATCAGCTTCATATCCGAATAGCTAACCTCCAATGGCCGGTCGGGGCCCTGCCCCGGCGTTGCTACCACAGTCGTCACCTTTGAACCGTCCTTGCCTGAAAACAAAAAGTACATAAAAATTTAGTTTTGATATAAAGAAAGAAGCAAACTAACAAGCATATGTCTTCTATCTATAGACTCTGCAACATAATATAGGACAGTAGACAAAGTAGATGCACACCTATTCTCTCTCTGGATATGAAAACTAGCGTTTCTTACGTGCTTAATACATAGAGACAAAAATATTGTTTACAAACATTACTTATTAAGAATTTTAGATTAATAAATATGTGTGTTCTACGCGTTTATGCAAACTGCAAAAATGTTATCAAACGCTACACTTTTACTTTAATATAGTACGAGTTCTAAGAGGATACTGATGGCATTAAAAAGTTAACATTTTAACAATATTTTAACATAACTTTAATTTTAAAATAATTTATTTAATTGCGTTATAATTTAAAACAGTAGTATCGACTAAATATAAGGACACCATAATCATTATACAGTGTTATTAGCCTAATGAGTTTTGTCTGTCACTAGTTTTCAGGCGATTTCACTCCAACTTTATAATTTATTATGCAGATTGTAAGTTCTTTTGAATCTAATTTTAGTTTCTGGAATTTTCTGTGTATGTATTAAATTTTACCTGCATCTTAATAAGTATAGTTGTCAACCGCGACTCCGTCCGCGAGGAATTAAACAAAAAATAGTAGGCTATGGGTTTTTCCAGACTGTATTTTATATGTATTCCAAATTTCATCGATCTGTTCAGCCGTTCTAGAGATACCATCAAACAAAAATCCATCTATCCATCCATCCATCTAAACCAGTGTTTCCCAAAGTGGGCGATAACGCCCCCTTGTGGGCGCTGCACGTCTCAAGTTGCGGGTTATAGTAAAATTTTCGTTTAGAATTCTCCGTTAATATACATATATAGGTCACAATAATTAATTAATTTAATTTAAAGTTATAGTGGTTTTTAAATATGTGAAAATATGAGGGCGCTAAAAAAAAATTTATTCTTAAAGTGGGCAGTAGACAAAATAAGGGGTAAGAAGTAAGATTATTATATCTGTTTACTTTAAAGATATTGTAAGAGATGACAATATTGTTGTACTGCATGTTTAACGGCAGTGGAATTCTACTGTAACATTGACATAATGTAATACGATCAGTTACTGTCGCCAGTGTTTTGAAATGTCGAGTTATTGTCACGGCCAATGCAAGGTAGCGAGCATAATAAATGAATTTCCACAAGTACACTTTAACTCCTAGATTAAAGCGTGTATTTTCTTTTATAAATATTTGTACATCTTCCCGGATGAAGTGGCGTGCAAGTTATATAAACATTTCAATATTTATTTGCGACGTTGCGATGTCACATCTATATGAAAATTAATATAACCTTAACCTCGCCTATGGAAAACAAATAATAGTGATTGTGTTTGTTATTATTATAAGAGAAGGGGTAAACGAGCGGCCGGAACACCGGGGTGAACAACGACACCCATGGACATCTGCAACACCAGAGGAACTGCAGATGCATTGGCGGCCTTTAAGAAAATGGTATGCTCGCTTCTTGAAGGTCCCTAAGTCGTATTGGTTTGGAAATACCGCCGAGGACAGACCGTTCCACCGCGCGGCTGTGCGAGGCAAGAAATAATAATGTTCGATAGCATTTGAATGTAATAATAGTCTTCACAGAAATCACAAAGACCTCTCATTGGAATATTATAAACTAACTAACGAATATTTAAAATCCATGAAACTCATATCAAATACAGAGTTCATTTTAATATTTTAATCTATAAGACGAAATGAGTTGTAATCTCATGAGAGATATCAATCTTTGCATATTTGAAATAATATTAAATAATTAAAATGACCAAAATACATTGGTTACTATGTGTATTTCATATTTTTAAGTACACGTTTTTAGTCTTGTATGGAAGACGACGGCCTACGAAGCTTTTGTTTGCTTGTCTAGTATACGAGACTACGGCAGCG